>NW_026783369.1:660105-990157 GCF_949774975.1 Lagenorhynchus albirostris | reverse complement strand
AGCAAGCATAAGTTGGGTTTCTAAATTTGAGACCCTGTTCTGTTTTGTAATTCAGTTCCTGTGTAGCCAAGGTTACATTCCGTGTATTAGTGATATCTGATGATGTTTCTTTTTCTGTGTGACTTATTTCAGTTAGAATCATCGTACCTGAATCCACTCATTATGCTGCTACGGGCCTGATGACATAGATTTCATTGCTGAGTGATACTGCATTGTACGTAAGTACCACAACTTCTTTATCCATTTTTCACTTTCTGCGATATTGAACTTGTACCGTAAACCAGGTTCTTGTAAACAGAGCCGTGCCAACTTTTGGGGTGGCAGTGTCTTTTTGATTTTAATTTCCCTAAGCTATAGGACCATAAGTGGAAGTGCCCTAGGCTCTGTTGCTTTGTTTTTTAGATGTTTCAGGAAACACCATACACTTCTCCCGAGTGGCTGTTGGCAATTTACATCCCGCCCATCAGCATAACAAGGCTCCCAGTTCTCCATGGCCTGTCCTGCCTTTCTGGATTTTACACTTTTTTCAGATGGCCCTTTTGACCAGGGGGAAGTGAGACTTCATTGTAGTGCAGATTTCCTTTGCAAGCTTGCTTGGTTGGCCAAAAAGGGCGTATGCGTTTTTTCCTGAATATATTCAGGAAAAAACGCATACGCCCTTTTTGGCCAAGTGCATCATTGTGGACGTTCTGCCTCTTTTCCTATGCTTTAAATGCAATTCCAGTCTACCTCCTGAAATCGGTTTCCTGCAATTCTGCCCCGCTTTCAAGTCCTCTTGGCAGCCTTACTTCAGTATATTTTTGGACGATAGCTGTCATTTATAACTCTGCAGGTTTGTGAATTACAGTGCCCCTGAGCTCCTTTCTTCAACTCGCTTTCTCGTGAGCTGGCCGCAACACCGCAGGATGGCTTCAGGCCCTAATCTGGTTCCGCCACGGCACACTGAGCCTTTGGTTAATTCCTCTTCCTGGTGGGAAATGAGAGTTAAATTTGCCCGTCCAGACACCTCCAGCTAGTCTGTCATTGGTTCTCCCTATTCCTGTTCATCTTCCGCAGAAATTGCAAACTGGGCCAAACAGGAGGTTAAAGGCACTGACTCTCCAAGTCGGGAGAGTGTTAGTAAAGCGTCTGGAATGTTGCACCCGAGTACCAGGGGACGAAACCTGACACATATTGGAACACGTCTCCCGATCACACGGTTGATCATACTCTGGGTTCCACATGCATGTTTTAGCTGAAGGAAGAATACCTTAAACCTGGAGAGTTGAGACCCGTGGAATGGGTACCATGCAATATGACTTCAAAGGGTCTTCATTTGCTCACCGAACCTCTCCAATCCTATCACTGCTGCGTTTATGCCCCTGTACACACGCTTGATTCTCTTTCAGAGACATAGCAATCCATAGGTTTTAAGATACTTCCTAGTCAGGTACACTCTTAGGCATTTAATATGGGGTGTTGAGTCCATTTCGTTGAGCAAGGAGTAGCTCTTGTCTATTCCATATTTGGCTTAAGGAACTTTATCTGTGCTCATTTCAATCTCTGGTTTTATGCAGCACCCCAACTCACCTTTCCCCTTAAGCAAGCATATGTTGGGTTTCTAAATTTGAGACCCTGTTCTGTTTTGTAATTCAGTTCCTGTGTAGCCAAGTTTACATTCCGTGTATTAGTGATATCTGATGATGTTTCTTTTTCTGTGTGACTTATTTCAGTTAGAATCATCGTACCTGAATCCACTCATTATGCTGCTACGGGCCTGATGACATAGATTTCATTGCTGAGTGATATTGCATTGTACGTAAGTACCACAACTTCTTCATCCATTTTTCACTTTCTGCGATATTGAACTTGTACCGTAAACCAGGTTCTTGTAAACAGAGCCGTCCCAACCTTTGGGGTGGCTGTGTCTTTTGATTTTAATTTCCCTAAGCTATAGGACCATAAGTGGAAGTGCCCTAGGCTCTGTTGCTTTGTTTTTTAGATGTTTCAGGAAACACCATACACTTCTCCCGAGTGGCTGTTGGCAATTGACATCCCGCCCATCAGCATAACAAGGCTCCCAGTTCTCCATGGCCTGTCCTGCCTTTCTGGATTTTACACTTTTTTCAGATGGCCCTTTTGACCAGGGGGAAGTGAGACTTCATTGTAGTGCAGATTTCCTTTGCAAGCTTGCTTGGTTGGCCAAAAAGGGCGTATGCGTTTTTTCCTGAATATATTCAGGAAAAAACGCATACGCCCTTTTTGGCCAAGTGCATCATTGTGGACGTTCTGCCTCTTTTCCTATGCTTTAAATGCAATTCCAGTCTACCTCCTGAAATCGGTTTCCTGCAATTCTGCCCCGCTTTCAAGTCCTCTTGGCAGCCTTACTTCAGTATATTTTTGGACGATAGCTGTCATTTATAACTCTGCAGGTTTGTGAATTACAGTGCCCCTGAGCTCCTTTCTTCAACTCGCTTTCTCGTGAGCTGGCCGCAACACCGCAGGATGGCTTCAGGCCCTAATCTGGTTCCGCCACGGCACACTGAGCCTTTGGTTAATTCCTCTTCCTGGTGGGAAATGAGAGTTAAATTTGCCCGTCCAGACACCTCCAGCTAGTCTGTCATTGGTTCTCCCTATTCCTGTTCATCTTCCGCAGAAATTGCAAACTGGGCCAAACAGGAGGTTAAAGGCACTGACTCTCCAAGTCGGGAGAGTGTTAGTAAAGCGTCTGGAATGTTGCACCCGAGTACCAGGGGACGAAAACTGACACATATTGGAACACGTCTCCCGATCACACGGTTGATCATACTCTGGGTTCCACATGCATGTTTTAGCTGAAGGAAGAATACCTTAAACCTGGAGAGTTGAGACCCGTGGAATGGGTACCATGCAATATGACTTCAAAGGGTCTTCATTTGCTCACCGAACCTCTCCAATCCTATCACTGCTGCGTTTATGCCCCTGTACACACGCTTGATTCTCTTTCAGAGACATAGCAATCCATAGGTTTTAAGATACTTCCTAGTCAGGTACACTCTTAGGCATTTAATATGGGGTGTTGAGTCCATTTCGTTGAGCAAGGAGTAGCTCTTGTCTATTCCATATTTGGCTTAAGGAACTTTATCTGTGCTCATTTCAATCTCTGGTTTTATGCAGCACCCCAACTCACCTTTCCCCTTAAGCAAGCATATGTTGGGTTTCTAAATTTGAGACCCTGTTCTGTTTTGTAATTCAGTTCCTGTGTAGCCAAGTTTACATTCCGTGTATTAGTGATATCTGATGATGTTTCTTTTTCTGTGTGACTTATTTCAGTTAGAATCATCGTACCTGAATCCACTCATTATGCTGCTACGGGCCTGATGACATAGATTTCATTGCTGAGTGATATTGCATTGTACGTAAGTACCACAACTTCTTCATCCATTTTTCACTTTCTGCGATATTGAACTTGTACCGTAAACCAGGTTCTTGTAAACAGAGCCGTCCCAACCTTTGGGGTGGCTGTGTCTTTTGATTTTAATTTCCCTAAGCTATAGGACCATAAGTGGAAGTGCCCTAGGCTCTGTTGCTTTGTTTTTTAGATGTTTCAGGAAACACCATACACTTCTCCCGAGTGGCTGTTGGCAATTGACATCCCGCCCATCAGCATAACAAGGCTCCCAGTTCTCCATGGCCTGTCCTGCCTTTCTGGATTTTACACTTTTTTCAGATGGCCCTTTTGACCAGGGGGAAGTGAGACTTCATTGTAGTGCAGATTTCCTTTGCAAGCTTGCTTGGTTGGCCAAAAAGGGCGTATGCGTTTTTTCCTGAATATATTCAGGAAAAAACGCATACGCCCTTTTTGGCCAAGTGCATCATTGTGGACGTTCTGCCTCTTTTCCTATGCTTTAAATGCAATTCCAGTCTACCTCCTGAAATCGGTTTCCTGCAATTCTGCCCCGCTTTCAAGTCCTCTTGGCAGCCTTACTTCAGTATATTTTTGGACGATAGCTGTCATTTATAACTCTGCAGGTTTGTGAATTACAGTGCCCCTGAGCTCCTTTCTTCAACTCGCTTTCTCGTGAGCTGGCCGCAACACCGCAGGATGGCTTCAGGCCCTAATCTGGTTCCGCCACGGCACACTGAGCCTTTGGTTAATTCCTCTTCCTGGTGGGAAATGAGAGTTAAATTTGCCCGTCCAGACACCTCCAGCTAGTCTGTCATTGGTTCTCCCTATTCCTGTTCATCTTCCGCAGAAATTGCAAACTGGGCCAAACAGGAGGTTAAAGGCACTGACTCTCCAAGTCGGGAGAGTGTTAGTAAAGCGTCTGGAATGTTGCACCCGAGTACCAGGGGACGAAAACTGACACATATTGGAACACGTCTCCCGATCACACGGTTGATCATACTCTGGGTTCCACATGCATGTTTTAGCTGAAGGAAGAATACCTTAAACCTGGAGAGTTGAGACCCGTGGAATGGGTACCATGCAATATGACTTCAAAGGGTCTTCATTTGCTCACCGAACCTCTCCAATCCTATCACTGCTGCGTTTATGCCCCTGTACACACGCTTGATTCTCTTTCAGAGACATAGCAATCCATAGGTTTTAAGATACTTCCTAGTCAGGTACACTCTTAGGCATTTAATATGGGGTGTTGAGTCCATTTCGTTGAGCAAGGAGTAGCTCTTGTCTATTCCATATTTGGCTTAAGGAACTTTATCTGTGCTCATTTCAATCTCTGGTTTTATGCAGCACCCCAACTCACCTTTCCCCTTAAGCAAGCATAAGTTGGGTTTCTAAATTTGAGACCCTGTTCTGTTTTGTAATTCAGTTCCTGTGTAGCCAAGGTTACATTCCGTGTATTAGTGATATCTTATGATGTTTCTTTTCCTGTGTGACTTATTTCAGTTAGAATCATCGTACCTGAATCCACTCATTATGCTGCTACGGGCCTGATGACATAGATTTCATTGCTGAGTGATACTGCATTGTACGTAAGTACCACAACTTCTTTATCCATTTTTCACTTTCTGCGATATTGAACTTGTACCGTAAACCAGGTTCTTGTAAACAGAGCCGTGCCAACTTTTGGGGTGGCAGTGTCTTTTTGATTTTAATTTCCCTAAGCTATAGGACCATAAGTGGAAGTGCCCTAGGCTCTGTTGCTTTGTTTTTTAGATGTTTCAGGAAACACCATACACTTCTCCCGAGTGGCTGTTGGCAATTGACATCCCGCCCATCAGCATAACAAGGCTCCCAGTTCTCCATGGCCTGTCCTGCCTTTCTGGATTTTACACTTTTTTCAGATGGCCCTTTTGACCAGGGGGAAGTGAGACTTCATTGTAGTGCAGATTTCCTTTGCAAGCTTGCTTGGTTGGCCAAAAAGGGCGTATGCGTTTTTTCCTGAATATATTCAGGAAAAAACGCATACGCCCTTTTTGGCCAAGTGCATCATTGTGGACGTTCTGCCTCTTTTCCTATGCTTTAAATGCAATTCCAGTCTACCTCCTGAAATCGGTTTCCTGCAATTCTGCCCCGCTTTCAAGTCCTCTTGGCAGCCTTACTTCAGTATATTTTTGGACGATAGCTGTCATTTATAACTCTGCAGGTTTGTGAATTACAGTGCCCCTGAGCTCCTTTCTTCAACTCGCTTTCTCGTGAGCTGGCCGCAACACCGCAGGATGGCTTCAGGCCCTAATCTGGTTCCGCCACGGCACACTGAGCCTTTGGTTAATTCCTCTTCCTGGTGGGAAATGAGAGTTAAATTTGCCCGTCCAGACAGCTCCAGCTAGTCTGTCATTGGTTCTCCCTATTCCTGTTCATCTTCCGCAGAAATTGCAAACTGGGCCAAACAGGAGGTTAAAGGCACTGACTCTCCAAGTCGGGAGAGTGTTAGTAAAGCGTCTGGAATGTTGCACCCGAGTACCAGGGGACGAAAACTGACACATATTGGAACACGTCTCCCGATCACACGGTTGATCATACTCTGGGTTCCACATGCATGTTTTAGCTGAAGGAAGAATACCTTAAACCTGGAGAGTTGAGACCCGTGGAATGGGTACCATGCAATATGACTTCAAAGGGTCTTCATTTGCTCACCGAACCTCTCCAATCCTATCACTGCTGCGTTTATGCCCCTGTACACACGCTTGATTCTCTTTCAGAGACATAGCAATCCATAGGTTTTAAGATACTTCCTAGTCAGGTACACTCTTAGGCATTTAATATGGGGTGTTGAGTCCATTTCGTTGAGCAAGGAGTAGCTCTTGTCTATTCCATATTTGGCTTAAGGAACTTTATCTGTGCTCATTTCAATCTCTGGTTTTATGCAGCACCCCAACTCACCTTTCCCCTTAAGCAAGCATAAGTTGGGTTTCTAAATTTGAGACCCTGTTCTGTTTTGTAATTCAGTTCCTGTGTAGCCAAGGTTACATTCCGTGTATTAGTGATATCTTATGATGTTTCTTTTCCTGTGTGACTTATTTCAGTTAGAATCATCGTACCTGAATCCACTCATTATGCTGCTACGGGCCTGATGACATAGATTTCATTGCTGAGTGATACTGCATTGTACGTAAGTACCACAACTTCTTTATCCATTTTTCACTTTCTGCGATATTGAACTTGTACCGTAAACCAGGTTCTTGTAAACAGAGCCGTGCCAACTTTTGGGGTGGCAGTGTCTTTTTGATTTTAATTTCCCTAAGCTATAGGACCATAAGTGGAAGTGCCCTAGGCTCTGTTGCTTTGTTTTTTAGATGTTTCAGGAAACACCATACACTTCTCCCGAGTGGCTGTTGGCAATTGACATCCCGCCCATCAGCATAACAAGGCTCCCAGTTCTCCATGGCCTGTCCTGCCTTTCTGGATTTTACACTTTTTTCAGATGGCCCTTTTGACCAGGGGGAAGTGAGACTTCATTGTAGTGCAGATTTCCTTTGCAAGCTTGCTTGGTTGGCCAAAAAGGGCGTATGCGTTTTTTCCTGAATATATTCAGGAAAAAACGCATACGCCCTTTTTGGCCAAGTGCATCATTGTGGACGTTCTGCCTCTTTTCCTATGCTTTAAATGCAATTCCAGTCTACCTCCTGAAATCGGTTTCCTGCAATTCTGCCCCGCTTTCAAGTCCTCTTGGCAGCCTTACTTCAGTATATTTTTGGACGATAGCTGTCATTTATAACTCTGCAGGTTTGTGAATTACAGTGCCCCTGAGCTCCTTTCTTCAACTCGCTTTCTCGTGAGCTGGCCGCAACACCGCAGGATGGCTTCAGGCCCTAATCTGGTTCCGCCACGGCACACTGAGCCTTTGGTTAATTCCTCTTCCTGGTGGGAAATGAGAGTTAAATTTGCCCGTCCAGACACCTCCAGCTAGTCTGTCATTGGTTCTCCCTATTCCTGTTCATCTTCCGCAGAAATTGCAAACTGGGCCAAACAGGAGGTTAAAGGCACTGACTCTCCAAGTCGGGAGAGTGTTAGTAAAGCGTCTGGAATGTTGCACCCGAGTACCAGGGGACGAAAACTGACACATATTGGAACACGTCTCCCGATCACACGGTTGATCATACTCTGGGTTCCACATGCATGTTTTAGCTGAAGGAAGAATACCTTAAACCTGGAGAGTTGAGACCCGTGGAATGGGTACCATGCAATATGACTTCAAAGGGTCTTCATTTGCTCACCGAACCTCTCCAATCCTATCACTGCTGCGTTTATGCCCCTGTACACACGCTTGATTCTCTTTCAGAGACATAGCAATCCATAGGTTTTAAGATACTTCCTAGTCAGGTACACTCTTAGGCATTTAATATGGGGTGTTGAGTCCATTTCGTTGAGCAAGGAGTAGCTCTTGTCTATTCCATATTTGGCTTAAGGAACTTTATCTGTGCTCATTTCAATCTCTGGTTTTATGCAGCACCCCAACTCACCTTTCCCCTTAAGCAAGCATAAGTTGGGTTTCTAAATTTGAGACCCTGTTCTGTTTTGTAATTCAGTTCCTGTGTAGCCAAGGTTACATTCCGTGTATTAGTGATATCTGATGATGTTTCTTTTTCTGTGTGACTTATTTCAGTTAGAATCATCGTACCTGAATCCACTCATTATGCTGCTACGGGCCTGATGACATAGATTTCATTGCTGAGTGATACTGCATTGTACGTAAGTACCACAACTTCTTTATCCATTTTTCACTTTCTGCGATATTGAACTTGTACCGTAAACCAGGTTCTTGTAAACAGAGCCGTGCCAACTTTTGGGGTGGCAGTGTCTTTTTGATTTTAATTTCCCTAAGCTATAGGACCATAAGTGGAAGTGCCCTAGGCTCTGTTGCTTTGTTTTTTAGATGTTTCAGGAAACACCATACACTTCTCCCGAGTGGCTGTTGGCAATTTACATCCCGCCCATCAGCATAACAAGGCTCCCAGTTCTCCATGGCCTGTCCTGCCTTTCTGGATTTTACACTTTTTTCAGATGGCCCTTTTGACCGGGGGGAAGTGAGACTTCATTGTAGTGCAGATTTCCTTTGCAAGCTTGCTTGGTTGGCCAAAAAGGGCGTATGCGTTTTTTCCTGAATATATTCAGGAAAAAACGCATACGCCCTTTTTGGCCAAGTGCATCATTGTGGACGTTCTGCCTCTTTTCCTATGCTTTAAATGCAATTCCAGTCTACCTCCTGAAATCGGTTTCCTGCAATTCTGCCCCGCTTTCAAGTCCTCTTGGCAGCCTTACTTCAGTATATTTTTGGACGATAGCTGTCATTTATAACTCTGCAGGTTTGTGAATTACAGTGCCCCTGAGCTCCTTTCTTCAACTCGCTTTCTCGTGAGCTGGCCGCAACACCGCAGGATGGCTTCAGGCCCTAATCTGGTTCCGCCACGGCACACTGAGCCTTTGGTTAATTCCTCTTCCTGGTGGGAAATGAGAGTTAAATTTGCCCGTCCAGACACCTCCAGCTAGTCTGTCATTGGTTCTCCCTATTCCTGTTCATCTTCCGCAGAAATTGCAAACTGGGCCAAACAGGAGGTTAAAGGCACTGACTCTCCAAGTCGGGAGAGTGTTAGTAAAGCGTCTGGAATGTTGCACCCGAGTACCAGGGGACGAAAACTGACACATATTGGAACACGTCTCCCGATCACACGGTTGATCATACTCTGGGTTCCACATGCATGTTTTAGCTGAAGGAAGAATACCTTAAACCTGGAGAGTTGAGACCCGTGGAATGGGTACCATGCAATATGACTTCAAAGGGTCTTCATTTGCTCACCGAACCTCTCCAATCCTATCACTGCTGCGTTTATGCCCCTGTACACACGCTTGATTCTCTTTCAGAGACATAGCAATCCATAGGTTTTAAGATACTTCCTAGTCAGGTACACTCTTAGGCATTTAATATGGGGTGTTGAGTCCATTTCGTTGAGCAAGGAGTAGCTCTTGTCTATTCCATATTTGGCTTAAGGAACTTTATCTGTGCTCATTTCAATCTCTGGTTTTATGCAGCACCCCAACTCACCTTTCCCCTTAAGCAAGCATAAGTTGGGTTTCTAAATTTGAGACCCTGTTCTGTTTTGTAATTCAGTTCCTGTGTAGCCAAGGTTACATTCCGTGTATTAGTGATATCTGATGATGTTTCTTTTCCTGTGTGACTTATTTCAGTTAGAATCATCGTACCTGAATCCACTCATTATGCTGCTACGGGCCTGATGACATAGATTTCATTGCTGAGTGATACTGCATTGTACGTAAGTACCACAACTTCTTTATCCATTTTTCACTTTCTGCGATATTGAACTTGTACCGTAAACCAGGTTCTTGTAAACAGAGCCGTCCCAACCTTTGGGGTGGCTGTGTCTTTTGATTTTAATTTCCCTAAGCTATAGGACCATAAGTGGAAGTGCCCTAGGCTCTGTTGCTTTGTTTTTTAGATGTTTCAGGAAACACCATACACTTCTCCCGAGTGGCTGTTGGCAATTGACATCCCGCCCATCAGCATAACAAGGCTCCCAGTTCTCCATGGCCTGTCCTGCCTTTCTGGATTTTACACTTTTTTCAGATGGCCCTTTTGACCGGGGGGAAGTGAGACTTCATTGTAGTGCAGATTTCCTTTGCAAGCTTGCTTGGTTGGCCAAAAAGGGCGTATGCGTTTTTTCCTGAATATATTCAGGAAAAAACGCATACGCCCTTTTTGGCCAAGTGCATCATTGTGGACGTTCTGCCTCTTTTCCTATGCTTTAAATGCAATTCCAGTCTACCTCCTGAAATCGGTTTCCTGCAATTCTGCCCCGCTTTCAAGTCCTCTTGGCAGCCTTACTTCAGTATATTTTTGGACGATAGCTGTCATTTATAACTCTGCAGGTTTGTGAATTACAGTGCCCCTGAGCTCCTTTCTTCAACTCGCTTTCTCGTGAGCTGGCCGCAACACCGCAAGATGGCTTCAGGCCCTAAACTTGTTCCGGCACGGCACGCTGAGCCTTTGGTTAATTCCTCTTCCTGGTGGGAAATGAGAGTTAAATTTGCCCGTCCAGACACCTCCAGCTAGTCTGTCATTGGTTCTCCCTATTCCTGTTCATCTTCCGCAGAAATTGCAAACTGGGCCAAACAGGAGGTTAAAGGCACTGACTCTCCAAGTCGGGAGAGTGTTAGTAAAGCGTCTGGAATGTTGCACCCGAGTACCAGGGGACGAAAACTGACACATATTGGAACACGTCTCCCGATCACACGGTTGATCATACTCTGGGTTCCACATGCATGTTTTAGCTGAAGGAAGAATACCTTAAACCTGGAGAGTTGAGACCCGTGGAATGGGTACCATGCAATATGACTTCAAAGGGTCTTCATTTGCTCACCGAACCTCTCCAATCCTATCACTGCTGCGTTTATGCCCCTGTACACACGCTTGATTCTCTTTCAGAGACATAGCAATCCATAGGTTTTAAGATACTTCCTAGTCAGGTACACTCTTAGGCATTTAATATGGGGTGTTGAGTCCATTTCGTTGAGCAAGGAGTAGCTCTTGTCTATTCCATATTTGGCTTAAGGAACTTTATCTGTGCTCATTTCAATCTCTGGTTTTATGCAGCACCCCAACTCACCTTTCCCCTTAAGCAAGCATAAGTTGGGTTTCTAAATTTGAGACCCTGTTCTGTTTTGTAATTCAGTTCCTGTGTAGCCAAGGTTACATTCCGTGTATTAGTGATATCTTATGATGTTTCTTTTCCTGTGTGACTTATTTCAGTTAGAATCATCGTACCTGAATCCACTCATTATGCTGCTACGGGCCTGATGACATAGATTTCATTGCTGAGTGATACTGCATTGTACGTAAGTACCACAACTTCTTTATCCATTTTTCACTTTCTGCGATATTGAACTTGTACCGTAAACCAGGTTCTTGTAAACAGAGCCGTGCCAACCTTTGGGGTGGCAGTGTCTTTTTGATTTTAATTTCCCTAAGCTATAGGACCATAAGTGGAAGTGCCCTAGGCTCTGTTGCTTTGTTTTTTAGATGTTTCAGGAAACACCATACACTTCTCCCGAGTGGCTGTTGGCAATTGACATCCCGCCCATCAGCATAACAAGGCTCCCAGTTCTCCATGGCCTGTCCTGCCTTTCTGGATTTTACACTTTTTTCAGATGGCCCTTTTGACCAGGGGGAAGTGAGACTTCATTGTAGTGCAGATTTCCTTTGCAAGCTTGCTTGGTTGGCCAAAAAGGGCGTATGCGTTTTTTCCTGAATATATTCAGGAAAACACGCATACGCCCTTTTTGGCCAAGTGCATCATTGTGGACGTTCTGCCTCTTTTCCTATGCTTTAAATGCAATTCCAGTCTACCTCCTGAAATCGGTTTCCTGCAATTCTGCCCCGCTTTCAAGTCCTCTTGGCAGCCTTACTTCAGTATATTTTTGGACGATAGCTGTCATTTATAACTCTGCAGGTTTGTGAATTACAGTGCCCCTGAGCTCCTTTCTTCAACTCGCTTTCTCGTGAGCTGGCCGCAACACCGCAGGATGGCTTCAGGCCCTAATCTGGTTCCGCCACGGCACACTGAGCCTTTGGTTAATTCCTCTTCCTGGTGGGAAATGAGAGTTAAATTTGCCCGTCCAGACACCTCCAGCTAGTCTGTCATTGGTTCTCCCTATTCCTGTTCATCTTCCGCAGAAATTGCAAACTGGGCCAAACAGGAGGTTAAAGGCACTGACTCTCCAAGTCGGGAGAGTGTTAGTAAAGCGTCTGGAATGTTGCACCCGAGTACCAGGGGACGAAAACTGACACATATTGGAACACGTCTCCCGATCACACGGTTGATCATACTCTGGGTTCCACATGCATGTTTTAGCTGAAGGAAGAATACCTTAAACCTGGAGAGTTGAGACCCGTGGAATGGGTACCATGCAATATGACTTCAAAGGGTCTTCATTTGCTCACCGAACCTCTCCAATCCTATCACTGCTGCGTTTATGCCCCTGTACACACGCTTGATTCTCTTTCAGAGACATAGCAATCCATAGGTTTTAAGATACTTCCTAGTCAGGTACACTCTTAGGCATTTAATATGGGGTGTTGAGTCCATTTCGTTGAGCAAGGAGTAGCTCTTGTCTATTCCATATTTGGCTTAAGGAACTTTATCTGTGCTCATTTCAATCTCTGGTTTTATGCAGCACCCCAACTCACCTTTCCCCTTAAGCAAGCATATGTTGGGTTTCTAAATTTGAGACCCTGTTCTGTTTTGTAATTCAGTTCCTGTGTAGCCAAGTTTACATTCCGTGTATTAGTGATATCTGATGATGTTTCTTTTTCTGTGTGACTTATTTCAGTTAGAATCATCGTACCTGAATCCACTCATTATGCTGCTACGGGCCTGATGACATAGATTTCATTGCTGAGTGATATTGCATTGTACGTAAGTACCACAACTTCTTCATCCATTTTTCACTTTCTGCGATATTGAACTTGTACCGTAAACCAGGTTCTTGTAAACAGAGCCGTCCCAACCTTTGGGGTGGCTGTGTCTTTTGATTTTAATTTCCCTAAGCTATAGGACCATAAGTGGAAGTGCCCTAGGCTCTGTTGCTTTGTTTTTTAGATGTTTCAGGAAACACCATACACTTCTCCCGAGTGGCTGTTGGCAATTGACATCCCGCCCATCAGCATAACAAGGCTCCCAGTTCTCCATGGCCTGTCCTGCCTTTCTGGATTTTACACTTTTTTCAGATGGCCCTTTTGACCGGGGGGAAGTGAGACTTCATTGTAGTGCAGATTTCCTTTGCAAGCTTGCTTGGTTGGCCAAAAAGGGCGTATGCGTTTTTTCCTGAATATATTCAGGAAAAAACGCATACGCCCTTTTTGGCCAAGTGCATCATTGTGGACGTTCTGCCTCTTTTCCTATGCTTTAAATGCAATTCCAGTCTACCTCCTGAAATCGGTTTCCTGCAATTCTGCCCCGCTTTCAAGTCCTCTTGGCAGCCTTACTTCAGTATATTTTTGGACGATAGCTGTCATTTATAACTCTGCAGGTTTGTGAATTACAGTGCCCCTGAGCTCCTTTCTTCAACTCGCTTTCTCGTGAGCTGGCCGCAACACCGCAAGATGGCTTCAGGCCCTAAACTTGTTCCGGCACGGCACGCTGAGCCTTTGGTTAATTCCTCTTCCTGGTGGGAAATGAGAGTTAAATTTGCCCGTCCAGACACCTCCAGCTAGTCTGTCATTGGTTCTCCCTATTCCTGTTCATCTTCCGCAGAAATTGCAAACTGGGCCAAACAGGAGGTTAAAGGCACTGACTCTCCAAGTCGGGAGAGTGTTAGTAAAGCGTCTGGAATGTTGCACCCGAGTACCAGGGGACGAAAACTGACACATATTGGAACACGTCTCCCGATCACACGGTTGATCATACTCTGGGTTCCACATGCATGTTTTAGCTGAAGGAAGAATACCTTAAACCTGGAGAGTTGAGACCCGTGGAATGGGTACCATGCAATATGACTTCAAAGGGTCTTCATTTGCTCACCGAACCTCTCCAATCCTATCACTGCTGCGTTTATGCCCCTGTACACACGCTTGATTCTCTTTCAGAGACATAGCAATCCATAGGTTTTAAGATACTTCCTAGTCAGGTACACTCTTAGGCATTTAATATGGGGTGTTGAGTCCATTTCGTTGAGCAAGGAGTAGCTCTTGTCTATTCCATATTTGGCTTAAGGAACTTTATCTGTGCTCATTTCAATCTCTGGTTTTATGCAGCACCCCAACTCACCTTTCCCCTTAAGCAAGCATAAGTTGGGTTTCTAAATTTGAGACCCTGTTCTGTTTTGTAATTCAGTTCCTGTGTAGCCAAGGTTACATTCCGTGTATTAGTGATATCTTATGATGTTTCTTTTCCTGTGTGACTTATTTCAGTTAGAATCATCGTACCTGAATCCACTCATTATGCTGCTACGGGCCTGATGACATAGATTTCATTGCTGAGTGATACTGCATTGTACGTAAGTACCACAACTTCTTTATCCATTTTTCACTTTCTGCGATATTGAACTTGTACCGTAAACCAGGTTCTTGTAAACAGAGCCGTGCCAACTTTTGGGGTGGCAGTGTCTTTTTGATTTTAATTTCCCTAAGCTATAGGACCATAAGTGGAAGTGCCCTAGGCTCTGTTGCTTTGTTTTTTAGATGTTTCAGGAAACACCATACACTTCTCCCGAGTGGCTGTTGGCAATTTACATCCCGCCCATCAGCATAACAAGGCTCCCAGTTCTCCATGGCCTGTCCTGCCTTTCTGGATTTTACACTTTTTTCAGATGGCCCTTTTGACCAGGGGGAAGTGAGACTTCATTGTAGTGCAGATTTCCTTTGCAAGCTTGCTTGGTTGGCCAAAAAGGGCGTATGCGTTTTTTCCTGAATATATTCAGGAAAAAACGCATACGCCCTTTTTGGCCAAGTGCATCATTGTGGACGTTCTGCCTCTTTTCCTATGCTTTAAATGCAATTCCAGTCTACCTCCTGAAATCGGTTTCCTGCAATTCTGCCCCGCTTTCAAGTCCTCTTGGCAGCCTTACTTCAGTATATTTTTGGACGATAGCTGTCATTTATAACTCTGCAGGTTTGTGAATTACAGTGCCCCTGAGCTCCTTTCTTCAACTCGCTTTCTCGTGAGCTGGCCGCAACACCGCAGGATGGCTTCAGGCCCTAATCTGGTTCCGCCACGGCACACTGAGCCTTTGGTTAATTCCTCTTCCTGGTGGGAAATGAGAGTTAAATTTGCCCGTCCAGACAGCTCCAGCTAGTCTGTCATTGGTTCTCCCTATTCCTGTTCATCTTCCGCAGAAATTGCAAACTGGGCCAAACAGGAGGTTAAAGGCACTGACTCTCCAAGTCGGGAGAGTGTTAGTAAAGCGTCTGGAATGTTGCACCCGAGTACCAGGGGACGAAAACTGACACATATTGGAACACGTCTCCCGATCACACGGTTGATCATACTCTGGGTTCCACATGCATGTTTTAGCTGAAGGAAGAATACCTTAAACCTGGAGAGTTGAGACCCGTGGAATGGGTACCATGCAATATGACTTCAAAGGGTCTTCATTTGCTCACCGAACCTCTCCAATCCTATCACTGCTGCGTTTATGCCCCTGTACACACGCTTGATTCTCTTTCAGAGACATAGCAATCCATAGGTTTTAAGATACTTCCTAGTCAGGTACACTCTTAGGCATTTAATATGGGGTGTTGAGTCCATTTCGTTGAGCAAGGAGTAGCTCTTGTCTATTCCATATTTGGCTTAAGGAACTTTATCTGTGCTCATTTCAATCTCTGGTTTTATGCAGCACCCCAACTCACCTTTCCCCTTAAGCAAGCATAAGTTGGGTTTCTAAATTTGAGACCCTGTTCTGTTTTGTAATTCAGTTCCTGTGTAGCCAAGGTTACATTCCGTGTATTAGTGATATCTGATGATGTTTCTTTTTCTGTGTGACTTATTTCAGTTAGAATCATCGTACCTGAATCCACTCATTATGCTGCTACGGGCCTGATGACATAGATTTCATTGCTGAGTGATACTGCATTGTACGTAAGTACCACAACTTCTTTATCCATTTTTCACTTTCTGCGATATTGAACTTGTACCGTAAACCAGGTTCTTGTAAACAGAGCCGTGCCAACTTTTGGGGTGGCAGTGTCTTTTTGATTTTAATTTCCCTAAGCTATAGGACCATAAGTGGAAGTGCCCTAGGCTCTGTTGCTTTGTTTTTTAGATGTTTCAGGAAACACCATACACTTCTCCCGAGTGCCTGTTGGCAATTTACATCCCGCCCATCAGCATAACAAGGCTCCCAGTTCTCCATGGCCTGTCCTGCCTTTCTGGATTTTACACTTTTTTCAGATGGCCCTTTTGACCAGGGGGAAGTGAGACTTCATTGTAGTGCAGATTTCCTTTGCAAGCTTGCTTGGTTGGCCAAAAAGGGCGTATGCGTTTTTTCCTGAATATATTCAGGAAAAAACGCATACGCCCTTTTTGGCCAAGTGCATCATTGTGGACGTTCTGCCTCTTTTCCTATGCTTTAAATGCAATTCCAGTCTACCTCCTGAAATCGGTTTCCTGCAATTCTGCCCCGCTTTCAAGTCCTCTTGGCAGCCTTACTTCAGTATATTTTTGGACGATAGCTGTCATTTATAACTCTGCAGGTTTGTGAATTACAGTGCCCCTGAGCTCCTTTCTTCAACTCGCTTTCTCGTGAGCTGGCCGCAACACCGCAGGATGGCTTCAGGCCCTAATCTGGTTCCGCCACGGCACACTGAGCCTTTGGTTAATTCCTCTTCCTGGTGGGAAATGAGAGTTAAATTTGCCCGTCCAGACACCTCCAGCTAGTCTGTCATTGGTTCTCCCTATTCCTGTTCATCTTCCGCAGAAATTGCAAACTGGGCCAAACAGGAGGTTAAAGGCACTGACTCTCCAAGTCGGGAGAGTGTTAGTAAAGCGTCTGGAATGTTGCACCCGAGTACCAGGGGACGAAACCTGACACATATTGGAACACGTCTCCCGATCACACGGTTGATCATACTCTGGGTTCCACATGCATGTTTTAGCTGAAGGAAGAATACCTTAAACCTGGAGAGTTGAGACCCGTGGAATGGGTACCATGCAATATGACTTCAAAGGGTCTTCATTTGCTCACCGAACCTCTCCAATCCTATCACTGCTGCGTTTATGCCCCTGTACACACGCTTGATTCTCTTTCAGAGACATAGCAATCCATAGGTTTTAAGATACTTCCTAGTCAGGTACACTCTTAGGCATTTAATATGGGGTGTTGAGTCCATTTCGTTGAGCAAGGAGTAGCTCTTGTCTATTCCATATTTGGCTTAAGGAACTTTATCTGTGCTCATTTCAATCTCTGGTTTTATGCAGCACCCCAACTCACCTTTCCCCTTAAGCAAGCATATGTTGGGTTTCTAAATTTGAGACCCTGTTCTGTTTTGTAATTCAGTTCCTGTGTAGCCAAGTTTACATTCCGTGTATTAGTGATATCTGATGATGTTTCTTTTTCTGTGTGACTTATTTCAGTTAGAATCATCGTACCTGAATCCACTCATTATGCTGCTACGGGCCTGATGACATAGATTTCATTGCTGAGTGATATTGCATTGTACGTAAGTACCACAACTTCTTCATCCATTTTTCACTTTCTGCGATATTGAACTTGTACCGTAAACCAGGTTCTTGTAAACAGAGCCGTCCCAACCTTTGGGGTGGCTGTGTCTTTTGATTTTAATTTCCCTAAGCTATAGGACCATAAGTGGAAGTGCCCTAGGCTCTGTTGCTTTGTTTTTTAGATGTTTCAGGAAACACCATACACTTCTCCCGAGTGGCTGTTGGCAATTGACATCCCGCCCATCAGCATAACAAGGCTCCCAGTTCTCCATGGCCTGTCCTGCCTTTCTGGATTTTACACTTTTTTCAGATGGCCCTTTTGACCGGGGGGAAGTGAGACTTCATTGTAGTGCAGATTTCCTTTGCAAGCTTGCTTGGTTGGCCAAAAAGGGCGTATGCGTTTTTTCCTGAATATATTCAGGAAAAAACGCATACGCCCTTTTTGGCCAAGTGCATCATTGTGGACGTTCTGCCTCTTTTCCTATGCTTTAAATGCAATTCCAGTCTACCTCCTGAAATCGGTTTCCTGCAATTCTGCCCCGCTTTCAAGTCCTCTTGGCAGCCTTACTTCAGTATATTTTTGGACGATAGCTGTCATTTATAACTCTGCAGGTTTGTGAATTACAGTGCCCCTGAGCTCCTTTCTTCAACTCGCTTTCTCGTGAGCTGGCCGCAACACCGCAAGATGGCTTCAGGCCCTAAACTTGTTCCGGAACGGCACGCTGAGCCTTTGGTTAATTCCTCTTCCTGGTGGGAAATGAGAGTTAAATTTGCCCGTCCAGACACCTCCAGCTAGTCTGTCATTGGTTCTCCCTATTCCTGTTCATCTTCCGCAGAAATTGCAAACTGGGCCAAACAGGAGGTTAAAGGCACTGACTCTCCAAGTCGGGAGAGTGTTAGTAAAGCGTCTGGAATGTTGCACCCGAGTACCAGGGGACGAAAACTGACACATATTGGAACACGTCTCCCGATCACACGGTTGATCATACTCTGGGTTCCACATGCATGTTTTAGCTGAAGGAAGAATACCTTCAACCTGGAGAGTTGAGACCCGTGGAATGGGTACCATGCAATATGACTTCAAAGGGTCTTCATTTGCTCACCGAACCTCTCCAATCCTATCACTGCTGCGTTTATGCCCCTGTACACACGCTTGATTCTCTTTCAGAGACATAGCAATCCATAGGTTTTAAGATACTTCCTAGTCAGGTACACTCTTAGGCATTTAATATGGGGTGTTGAGTCCATTTCGTTGAGCAAGGAGTAGCTCTTGTCTATTCCATATTTGGCTTAAGGAACTTTATCTGTGCTCATTTCAATCTCTGGTTTTATGCAGCACCCCAACTCACCTTTCCCCTTAAGCAAGCATAAGTTGGGTTTCTAAATTTGAGACCCTGTTCTGTTTTGTAATTCAGTTCCTGTGTAGCCAAGGTTACATTCCGTGTATTAGTGATATCTTATGATGTTTCTTTTCCTGTGTGACTTATTTCAGTTAGAATCATCGTACCTGAATCCACTCATTATGCTGCTACGGGCCTGATGACATAGATTTCATTGCTGAGTGATACTGCATTGTACGTAAGTACCACAACTTCTTTATCCATTTTTCACTTTCTGCGATATTGAACTTGTACCGTAAACCAGGTTCTTGTAAACAGAGCCGTGCCAACTTTTGGGGTGGCAGTGTCTTTTTGATTTTAATTTCCCTAAGCTATAGGACCATAAGTGGAAGTGCCCTAGGCTCTGTTGCTTTGTTTTTTAGATGTTTCAGGAAACACCATACACTTCTCCCGAGTGGCTGTTGGCAATTTACATCCCGCCCATCAGCATAACAAGGCTCCCAGTTCTCCATGGCCTGTCCTGCCTTTCTGGATTTTACACTTTTTTCAGATGGCCCTTTTGACCAGGGGGAAGTGAGACTTCATTGTAGTGCAGATTTCCTTTGCAAGCTTGCTTGGTTGGCCAAAAAGGGCGTATGCGTTTTTTCCTGAATATATTCAGGAAAAAACGCATACGCCCTTTTTGGCCAAGTGCATCATTGTGGACGTTCTGCCTCTTTTCCTATGCTTTAAATGCAATTCCAGTCTACCTCCTGAAATCGGTTTCCTGCAATTCTGCCCCGCTTTCAAGTCCTCTTGGCAGCCTTACTTCAGTATATTTTTGGACGATAGCTGTCATTTATAACTCTGCAGGTTTGTGAATTACAGTGCCCCTGAGCTCCTTTCTTCAACTCGCTTTCTCGTGAGCTGGCCGCAACACCGCAGGATGGCTTCAGGCCCTAATCTGGTTCCGCCACGGCACACTGAGCCTTTGGTTAATTCCTCTTCCTGGTGGGAAATGAGAGTTAAATTTGCCCGTCCAGACACCTCCAGCTAGTCTGTCATTGGTTCTCCCTATTCCTGTTCATCTTCCGCAGAAATTGCAAACTGGGCCAAACAGGAGGTTAAAGGCACTGACTCTCCAAGTCGGGAGAGTGTTAGTAAAGCGTCTGGAATGTTGCACCCGAGTACCAGGGGACGAAAACTGACACATATTGGAACACGTCTCCCGATCACACGGTTGATCATACTCTGGGTTCCACATGCATGTTTTAGCTGAAGGAAGAATACCTTAAACCTGGAGAGTTGAGACCCGTGGAATGGGTACCATGCAATATGACTTCAAAGGGTCTTCATTTGCTCACCGAACCTCTCCAATCCTATCACTGCTGCGTTTATGCCCCTGTACACACGCTTGATTCTCTTTCAGAGACATAGCAATCCATAGGTTTTAAGATACTTCCTAGTCAGGTACACTCTTAGGCATTTAATATGGGGTGTTGAGTCCATTTCGTTGAGCAAGGAGTAGCTCTTGTCTATTCCATATTTGGCTTAAGGAACTTTATCTGTGCTCATTTCAATCTCTGGTTTTATGCAGCACCCCAACTCACCTTTCCCCTTAAGCAAGCATATGTTGGGTTTCTAAATTTGAGACCCTGTTCTGTTTTGTAATTCAGTTCCTGTGTAGCCAAGTTTACATTCCGTGTATTAGTGATATCTGATGATGTTTCTTTTTCTGTGTGACTTATTTCAGTTAGAATCATCGTACCTGAATCCACTCATTATGCTGCTACGGGCCTGATGACATAGATTTCATTGCTGAGTGATATTGCATTGTACGTAAGTACCACAACTTCTTTATCCATTTTTCACTTTCTGCGATATTGAACTTGTACCGTAAACCAGGTTCTTGTAAACAGAGCCGTCCCAACCTTTGGGGTGGCTGTGTCTTTTGATTTTAATTTCCCTAAGCTATAGGACCATAAGTGGAAGTGCCCTAGGCTCTGTTGCTTTGTTTTTTAGATGTTTCAGGAAACACCATACACTTCTCCCGAGTGGCTGTTGGCAATTTACATCCCGCCCATCAGCATAACAAGGCTCCCAGTTCTCCATGGCCTGTCCTGCCTTTCTGGATTTTACACTTTTTTCAGATGGCCCTTTTGACCGGGGGGAAGTGAGACTTCATTGTAGTGCAGATTTCCTTTGCAAGCTTGCTTGGTTGGCCAAAAAGGGCGTATGCGTTTTTTCCTGAATATATTCAGGAAAAAACGCATACGCCCTTTTTGGCCAAGTGCATCATTGTGGACGTTCTGCCTCTTTTCCTATGCTTTAAATGCAATTCCAGTCTACCTCCTGAAATCGGTTTCCTGCAATTCTGCCCCGCTTTCAAGTCCTCTTGGCAGCCTTACTTCAGTATATTTTTGGACGATAGCTGTCATTTATAACTCTGCAGGTTTGTGAATTACAGTGCCCCTGAGCTCCTTTCTTCAACTCGCTTTCTCGTGAGCTGGCCGCAACACCGCAGGATGGCTTCAGGCCCTAAACTTGTTCCGGCACGGCACGCTGAGCCTTTGGTTAATTCCTCTTCCTGGTGGGAAATGAGAGTTAAATTTGCCCGTCCAGACACCTCCAGCTAGTCTGTCATTGGTTCTCCCTATTCCTGTTCATCTTCCGCAGAAATTGCAAACTGGGCCAAACAGGAGGTTAAAGGCACTGACTCTCCAAGTCGGGAGAGTGTTAGTAAAGGGTCTGGAATGTTGCACCCAAGTACCAGGGGACGAAAACTGACACATATTAGAACACGTCTCCCGATCACACGGTTGATCATATTCTGGGTTCCACATGCATGTTTTAGCTGAAGGAAGAATACCTTAAACCTGGAGAGTTGAGACCCGTGGAATGGGTACCATGCAATATGACTTCAAAGGGTCTTCATTTGCTCACCGAACCTCTCCAGTCCTATCACTGCTGCGTTTATGCCCCTGTACACACACTTGATTCTCTTTCGGAGACATAGCAATCCATAGGTTTTAAGATACTTCCTAGTCAGGTACATTCTTAGGCGTTTAATATGGGGTGTTGAGTCCATTTCGTTGAGCAAGGAGTAGCTCTTGTCTATTCCATATTTGGCTTAAGGAACTTTATCTGTGCTCATTTCAATCTCTGGTTTTATGCAGCACCCCAACTCACCTTTCCCCTTAAGCAAGCATAAGTTGGGTTTCTAAATTTGAGACCCTGTTCTGTTTTGTAATTCAGTTCCTATGTAGCCAAGTTTACATTCCGTGTATTAGTGATAACTTATGATGTTTCTTTTTCTGTGAGACTTATTTCAGTTAGAATCATCATACCTGAATCCACTCATTATTTTGCTACGGGCCTGATGACATAGATTTCATTGCTGAGTGATATTGCATTGTACGTAAGTACCACAACTTCTTTATCTATTTTTCACTTTCTGCGGTATTGAACTTGTACCGTAAACCAGGTTCTTGTAAACAGAGCCATCCCAACCTTTGGGGTGGCTGTGTCTTTTTGATTTTAATTTCCCTAAGCTATAGGACCATAAGTGGAAGTGCCCTAGGCTCTGTTGCTTTGTTTTTTAGATGTTTCAGGAAACACCATACACTTCTCCCGAGTGGCTGTTGGCAGTTTACATCCCGCCCATGAGCATAACAAGGCTCCCAGTTCTCCATGGCCTGTCCTGCCTTTCTGGATTTTACACTTTTTTCAGATGGCCCTTTTGACCGGGGGGAAGTGAGAGTTCATGGTAGTGCAGATTTCCTTTGCAAGCTTGCTTGGTTGGCCAAAAAGGGCGTATGCGTTTTTCCTGAATATATTCAGGAAAAAATGCATATGCCCTTTTTCCCAAGTGCATCATTGTGGACGTTCTGCCTCTTTTCCTATGCTTTCAATGCAATTCCAGTCTACCTCCTGAAATCGGTTTCCTGCAATTCTGCCCCGCTTTCAAGTCCTCTTGGCAGCCTTACTTCAGTATATTTTTGGACGATAGCTGTCATTTATAACTCTGCAGGTTTGTGAATTACAGTGCCCCTGAGCTCCTTTCTTCAGCTCGCTTTCTTGTGAGCTGGCCGCAACACCGCAGGATGGCTTCAGGCCCTAATCTGGTTCCGGCACGGCACGCTGAGCCTTTGGTTAATTCCTCTTCCTGGTGGGAAATGAGAGTTAAATTTGCCCGTCCAGACAGCTCCAGCTAGTCTCTCATTGGTTCTCCCTATTCCTGTTCATCTTCCGCAGAAATTGCAAACTGGGCCAAACAGGAGGTTAAAGGCACTGACTCTCCAAGTCGGGAGAGTGTTAGTAAAGCGTCTGGAATGTTGCACCCGAGTACCAGGGGACGAAAACTGACACATATTGGAACACGTCTCCCGATCACACGGTTGATCATACTCTGGGTTCCACATGCATGTTTTAGCTGAAGGAAGAATACCTTAAACCTGGAGAGTTGAGACCCGTGGAATGGGTACCATGCAATATGACTTCAAAGGGTCTTCATTTGCTCACCGAACCTCTCCAATCCTATCACTGCTGCGATTATGCCCCTGCACAAACGCTTGATTCTCTTTCGGAGACATAGCAATCCATAGGTTTTAAGATTCTTACTAGTCATGTATATTCTTAGGTGTTTAATATGGGGTGTTGAATCCATTTCGTTGAGCAAGGAGTAGCTCTTGTCTATTCCATATTTGGCTTAAGGAACTTTATCTGTGCTCATTTCAATCTCTGGTTTTA
Source organism: Lagenorhynchus albirostris (assembly GCF_949774975.1). Lineage (NCBI taxonomy): Eukaryota > Metazoa > Chordata > Mammalia > Artiodactyla > Delphinidae > Lagenorhynchus > Lagenorhynchus albirostris. The sequence goes on along the minus strand of NW_026783369.1, from coordinate 966,494 downwards.
TGCAGCACCCCAACTCACCTTTCCCCTTAAGCAAGCATAAGTTGGGTTTCTTAATTTGAGACCCTGTTCTGTTTTGTAATTCAGTTCCTGTGTAGCCAAGGTTACATTCCGTGTATTAGTGATATCTGATGATGTTTCTTTTTCTGTGTGACTTATTTCAGTTAGAATCATCGTACCTGAATCCACTCATTATGCTGCTACGGGCCTGATGACATAGATTTCATTGCTGAGTGATACTGCATTGTACGTAAGTACCACAACTTCTTTATCCATTTTTCACTTTCTGCGATATTGAACTTGTACCGTAAACCAGGTTCTTGTAAACAGAGCCGTGCCAACTTTTGGGGTGGCAGTGTCTTTTTGATTTTAATTTCCCTAAGCTATAGGACCATAAGTGGAAGTGCCCTAGGCTCTGTTGCTTTGTTTTTTAGATGTTTCAGGAAACACCATACACTTCTCCCGAGTGCCTGTTGGCAATTTACATCCCGCCCATCAGCATAACAAGGCTCCCAGTTCTCCATGGCCTGTCCTGCCTTTCTGGATTTTACACTTTTTTCAGATGGCCCTTTTGACCAGGGGGAAGTGAGACTTCATTGTAGTGCAGATTTCCTTTGCAAGCTTGCTTGGTTGGCCAAAAAGGGCGTATGCGTTTTTTCCTGAATATATTCAGGAAAAAACGCATACGCCCTTTTTGGCCAAGTGCATCATTGTGGACGTTCTGCCTCTTTTCCTATGCTTTAAATGCAATTCCAGTCTACCTCCTGAAATCGGTTTCCTGCAATTCTGCCCCGCTTTCAAGTCCTCTTGGCAGCCTTACTTCAGTATATTTTTGGACGATAGCTGTCATTTATAACTCTGCAGGTTTGTGAATTACAGTGCCCCTGAGCTCCTTTCTTCAACTCGCTTTCTCGTGAGCTGGCCGCAACACCGCAGGATGGCTTCAGGCCCTAATCTGGTTCCGCCACGGCACACTGAGCCTTTGGTTAATTCCTCTTCCTGGTGGGAAATGAGAGTTAAATTTGCCCGTCCAGACACCTCCAGCTAGTCTGTCATTGGTTCTCCCTATTCCTGTTCATCTTCCGCAGAAATTGCAAACTGGGCCAAACAGGAGGTTAAAGGCACTGACTCTCCAAGTCGGGAGAGTGTTAGTAAAGCGTCTGGAATGTTGCACCCGAGTACCAGGGGACGAAACCTGACACATATTGGAACACGTCTCCCGATCACACGGTTGATCATACTCTGGGTTCCACATGCATGTTTTAGCTGAAGGAAGAATACCTTAAACCTGGAGAGTTGAGACCCGTGGAATGGGTACCATGCAATATGACTTCAAAGGGTCTTCATTTGCTCACCGAACCTCTCCAATCCTATCACTGCTGCGTTTATGCCCCTGTACACACGCTTGATTCTCTTTCAGAGACATAGCAATCCATAGGTTTTAAGATACTTCCTAGTCAGGTACACTCTTAGGCATTTAATATGGGGTGTTGAGTCCATTTCGTTGAGCAAGGAGTAGCTCTTGTCTATTCCATATTTGGCTTAAGGAACTTTATCTGTGCTCATTTCAATCTCTGGTTTTATGCAGCACCCCAACTCACCTTTCCCCTTAAGCAAGCATATGTTGGGTTTCTAAATTTGAGACCCTGTTCTGTTTTGTAATTCAGTTCCTGTGTAGCCAAGTTTACATTCCGTGTATTAGTGATATCTGATGATGTTTCTTTTTCTGTGTGACTTATTTCAGTTAGAATCATCGTACCTGAATCCACTCATTATGCTGCTACGGGCCTGATGACATAGATTTCATTGCTGAGTGATATTGCATTGTACGTAAGTACCACAACTTCTTCATCCATTTTTCACTTTCTGCGATATTGAACTTGTACCGTAAACCAGGTTCTTGTAAACAGAGCCGTCCCAACCTTTGGGGTGGCTGTGTCTTTTGATTTTAATTTCCCTAAGCTATAGGACCATAAGTGGAAGTGCCCTAGGCTCTGTTGCTTTGTTTTTTAGATGTTTCAGGAAACACCATACACTTCTCCCGAGTGGCTGTTGGCAATTGACATCCCGCCCATCAGCATAACAAGGCTCCCAGTTCTCCATGGCCTGTCCTGCCTTTCTGGATTTTACACTTTTTTCAGATGGCCCTTTTGACCGGGGGGAAGTGAGACTTCATTGTAGTGCAGATTTCCTTTGCAAGCTTGCTTGGTTGGCCAAAAAGGGCGTATGCGTTTTTTCCTGAATATATTCAGGAAAAAACGCATACGCCCTTTTTGGCCAAGTGCATCATTGTGGACGTTCTGCCTCTTTTCCTATGCTTTAAATGCAATTCCAGTCTACCTCCTGAAATCGGTTTCCTGCAATTCTGCCCCGCTTTCAAGTCCTCTTGGCAGCCTTACTTCAGTATATTTTTGGACGATAGCTGTCATTTATAACTCTGCAGGTTTGTGAATTACAGTGCCCCTGAGCTCCTTTCTTCAACTCGCTTTCTCGTGAGCTGGCCGCAACACCGCAAGATGGCTTCAGGCCCTAAACTTGTTCCGGAACGGCACGCTGAGCCTTTGGTTAATTCCTCTTCCTGGTGGGAAATGAGAGTTAAATTTGCCCGTCCAGACACCTCCAGCTAGTCTGTCATTGGTTCTCCCTATTCCTGTTCATCTTCCGCAGAAATTGCAAACTGGGCCAAACAGGAGGTTAAAGGCACTGACTCTCCAAGTCGGGAGAGTGTTAGTAAAGCGTCTGGAATGTTGCACCCGAGTACCAGGGGACGAAAACTGACACATATTGGAACACGTCTCCCGATCACACGGTTGATCATACTCTGGGTTCCACATGCATGTTTTAGCTGAAGGAAGAATACCTTAAACCTGGAGAGTTGAGACCCGTGGAATGGGTACCATGCAATATGACTTCAAAGGGTCTTCATTTGCTCACCGAACCTCTCCAATCCTATCACTGCTGCGTTTATGCCCCTGTACACACGCTTGATTCTCTTTCAGAGACATAGCAATCCATAGGTTTTAAGATACTTCCTAGTCAGGTACACTCTTAGGCATTTAATATGGGGTGTTGAGTCCATTTCGTTGAGCAAGGAGTAGCTCTTGTCTATTCCATATTTGGCTTAAGGAACTTTATCTGTGCTCATTTCAATCTCTGGTTTTATGCAGCACCCCAACTCACCTTTCCCCTTAAGCAAGCATAAGTTGGGTTTCTAAATTTGAGACCCTGTTCTGTTTTGTAATTCAGTTCCTGTGTAGCCAAGGTTACATTCCGTGTATTAGTGATATCTTATGATGTTTCTTTTCCTGTGTGACTTATTTCAGTTAGAATCATCGTACCTGAATCCACTCATTATGCTGCTACGGGCCTGATGACATAGATTTCATTGCTGAGTGATACTGCATTGTACGTAAGTACCACAACTTCTTTATCCATTTTTCACTTTCTGCGATATTGAACTTGTACCGTAAACCAGGTTCTTGTAAACAGAGCCGTGCCAACTTTTGGGGTGGCAGTGTCTTTTTGATTTTAATTTCCCTAAGCTATAGGACCATAAGTGGAAGTGCCCTAGGCTCTGTTGCTTTGTTTTTTAGATGTTTCAGGAAACACCATACACTTCTCCCGAGTGGCTGTTGGCAATTTACATCCCGCCCATCAGCATAACAAGGCTCCCAGTTCTCCATGGCCTGTCCTGCCTTTCTGGATTTTACACTTTTTTCAGATGGCCCTTTTGACCAGGGGGAAGTGAGACTTCATTGTAGTGCAGATTTCCTTTGCAAGCTTGCTTGGTTGGCCAAAAAGGGCGTATGCGTTTTTTCCTGAATATATTCAGGAAAAAACGCATACGCCCTTTTTGGCCAAGTGCATCATTGTGGACGTTCTGCCTCTTTTCCTATGCTTTAAATGCAATTCCAGTCTACCTCCTGAAATCGGTTTCCTGCAATTCTGCCCCGCTTTCAAGTCCTCTTGGCAGCCTTACTTCAGTATATTTTTGGACGATAGCTGTCATTTATAACTCTGCAGGTTTGTGAATTACAGTGCCCCTGAGCTCCTTTCTTCAACTCGCTTTCTCGTGAGCTGGCCGCAACACCGCAGGATGGCTTCAGGCCCTAATCTGGTTCCGCCACGGCACACTGAGCCTTTGGTTAATTCCTCTTCCTGGTGGGAAATGAGAGTTAAATTTGCCCGTCCAGACACCTCCAGCTAGTCTGTCATTGGTTCTCCCTATTCCTGTTCATCTTCCGCAGAAATTGCAAACTGGGCCAAACAGGAGGTTAAAGGCACTGACTCTCCAAGTCGGGAGAGTGTTAGTAAAGCGTCTGGAATGTTGCACCCGAGTACCAGGGGACGAAAACTGACACATATTGGAACACGTCTCCCGATCACACGGTTGATCATACTCTGGGTTCCACATGCATGTTTTAGCTGAAGGAAGAATACCTTAAACCTGGAGAGTTGAGACCCGTGGAATGGGTACCATGCAATATGACTTCAAAGGGTCTTCATTTGCTCACCGAACCTCTCCAATCCTATCACTGCTGCGTTTATGCCCCTGTACACATGCTTGATTCTCTTTCAGAGACATAGCAATCCATAGGTTTTAAGATACTTCCTAGTCAGGTACACTCTTAGGCATTTAATATGGGGTGTTGAGTCCATTTCGTTGAGCAAGGAGTAGCTCTTGTCTATTCCATATTTGGCTTAAGGAACTTTATCTGTGCTCATTTCAATCTCTGGTTTTATGCAGCACCCCAACTCACCTTTCCCCTTAAGCAAGCATATGTTGGGTTTCTAAATTTGAGACCCTGTTCTGTTTTGTAATTCAGTTCCTGTGTAGCCAAGTTTACATTCCGTGTATTAGTGATATCTGATGATGTTTCTTTTTCTGTGTGACTTATTTCAGTTAGAATCATCGTACCTGAATCCACTCATTATGCTGCTACGGGCCTGATGACATAGATTTCATTGCTGAGTGATATTGCATTGTACGTAAGTACCACAACTTCTTTATCCATTTTTCACTTTCTGCGATATTGAACTTGTACCGTAAACCAGGTTCTTGTAAACAGAGCCGTCCCAACCTTTGGGGTGGCTGTGTCTTTTGATTTTAATTTCCCTAAGCTATAGGACCATAAGTGGAAGTGCCCTAGGCTCTGTTGCTTTGTTTTTTAGATGTTTCAGGAAACACCATACACTTCTCCCGAGTGGCTGTTGGCAATTTACATCCCGCCCATCAGCATAACAAGGCTCCCAGTTCTCCATGGCCTGTCCTGCCTTTCTGGATTTTACACTTTTTTCAGATGGCCCTTTTGACCGGGGGGAAGTGAGACTTCATTGTAGTGCAGATTTCCTTTGCAAGCTTGCTTGGTTGGCCAAAAAGGGCGTATGCGTTTTTTCCTGAATATATTCAGGAAAAAACGCATACGCCCTTTTTGGCCAAGTGCATCATTGTGGACGTTCTGCCTCTTTTCCTATGCTTTAAATGCAATTCCAGTCTACCTCCTGAAATCGGTTTCCTGCAATTCTGCCCCGCTTTCAAGTCCTCTTGGCAGCCTTACTTCAGTATATTTTTGGACGATAGCTGTCATTTATAACTCTGCAGGTTTGTGAATTACAGTGCCCCTGAGCTCCTTTCTTCAACTCGCTTTCTCGTGAGCTGGCCGCAACACCGCAGGATGGCTTCAGGCCCTAAACTTGTTCCGGCACGGCACGCTGAGCCTTTGGTTAATTCCTCTTCCTGGTGGGAAATGAGAGTTAAATTTGCCCGTCCAGACACCTCCAGCTAGTCTGTCATTGGTTCTCCCTATTCCTGTTCATCTTCCGCAGAAATTGCAAACTGGGCCAAACAGGAGGTTAAAGGCACTGACTCTCCAAGTCGGGAGAGTGTTAGTAAAGGGTCTGGAATGTTGCACCCAAGTACCAGGGGACGAAAACTGACACATATTAGAACACGTCTCCCGATCACACGGTTGATCATATTCTGGGTTCCACATGCATGTTTTAGCTGAAGGAAGAATACCTTAAACCTGGAGAGTTGAGACCCGTGGAATGGGTACCATGCAATATGACTTCAAAGGGTCTTCATTTGCTCACCGAACCTCTCCAGTCCTATCACTGCTGCGTTTATGCCCCTGTACACACACTTGATTCTCTTTCGGAGACATAGCAATCCATAGGTTTTAAGATACTTCCTAGTCAGGTACATTCTTAGGCGTTTAATATGGGGTGTTGAGTCCATTTCGTTGAGCAAGGAGTAGCTCTTGTCTATTCCATATTTGGCTTAAGGAACTTTATCTGTGCTCATTTCAATCTCTGGTTTTATGCAGCACCCCAACTCACCTTTCCCCTTAAGCAAGCATAAGTTGGGTTTCTAAATTTGAGACCCTGTTCTGTTTTGTAATTCAGTTCCTATGTAGCCAAGTTTACATTCCGTGTATTAGTGATAACTTATGATGTTTCTTTTTCTGTGAGACTTATTTCAGTTAGAATCATCATACCTGAATCCACTCATTATTTTGCTACGGGCCTGATGACATAGATTTCATTGCTGAGTGATATTGCATTGTACGTAAGTACCACAACTTCTTTATCTATTTTTCACTTTCTGCGGTATTGAACTTGTACCGTAAACCAGGTTCTTGTAAACAGAGCCATCCCAACCTTTGGGGTGGCTGTGTCTTTTTGATTTTAATTTCCCTAAGCTATAGGACCATAAGTGGAAGTGCCCTAGGCTCTGTTGCTTTGTTTTTTAGATGTTTCAGGAAACACCATACACTTCTCCCGAGTGGCTGTTGGCAGTTTACATCCCGCCCATGAGCATAACAAGGCTCCCAGTTCTCCATGGCCTGTCCTGCCTTTCTGGATTTTACACTTTTTTCAGATGGCCCTTTTGACCGGGGGGAAGTGAGAGTTCATGGTAGTGCAGATTTCCTTTGCAAGATTGCTTGGTTGGCCAAAAAGGGCGTATGCGTTTTTCCTGAATATATTCAGGAAAAAATGCATATGCCCTTTTTCCCAAGTGCATCATTGTGGACGTTCTGCCTCTTTTCCTATGCTTTCAATGCAATTCCAGTCTACCTCCTGAAATCGGTTTCCTGCAATTCTGCCCCGCTTTCAAGTCCTCTTGGCAGCCTTACTTCAGTATATTTTTGGACGATAGCTGTCATTTATAACTCTGCAGGTTTGTGAATTACAGTGCCCCTGAGCTCCTTTCTTCAGCTCGCTTTCTTGTGAGCTGGCCGCAACACCGCAGGATGGCTTCAGGCCCTAATCTGGTTCCGGCACGGCACGCTGAGCCTTTGGTTAATTCCTCTTCCTGGTGGGAAATGAGAGTTAAATTTGCCCGTCCAGACAGCTCCAGCTAGTCTCTCATTGGTTCTCCCTATTCCTGTTCATCTTCCGCAGAAATTGCAAACTGGGCCAAACAGGAGGTTAAAGGCACTGACTCTCCAAGTCGGGAGAGTGTTAGTAAAGCGTCTGGAATGTTGCACCCGAGTACCAGGGGACGAAAACTGACACATATTGGAACACGTCTCCCGATCACACGGTTGATCATACTCTGGGTTCCACATGCATGTTTTAGCTGAAGGAAGAATACCTTAAACCTGGAGAGTTGAGACCCGTGGAATGGGTACCATGCAATATGACTTCAAAGGGTCTTCATTTGCTCACCGAACCTCTCCAATCCTATCACTGCTGCGATTATGCCCCTGCACAAACGCTTGATTCTCTTTCGGAGACATAGCAATCCATAGGTTTTAAGATTCTTACTAGTCATGTATATTCTTAGGTGTTTAATATGGGGTGTTGAATCCATTTCGTTGAGCAAGGAGTAGCACTTGTCTATTCCATATTTGGCTTAAGGAACTTTATCTGTGCTCATTTCAATCTCTGGTTTTATGCAGCACCCCAACTCACCTTTCCCCTTAAGCAAGCATAAGTTGGGTTTCTAAATTTGAGACCCTGTTCTGTTTTGTAATTCAGTTCCTATGTAGCCAAGTTTACATTCCGTGTATTAGTGATATCTTATGATGTTTCTTTTTCTGTGAGACTTATTTCAGTTAGAATCATCATACCTGAATCCACTCATTATGCTGCTACGGGCCTGATGACATAGATTTCACTGCTGAGTGATATTGCATTGTACGTAAGTACCACAACTTCTTTATCCATGTTTCACTTTCTGCGATATTGAACTTGTACCGTGAACCAGGTTCTTGTAAACAGAGCTGTCCCAACTTTTGGGTTGGCTGTGTCTTTTTTATTTTAATTTCCCTAAGCTATAGGACCATAAGTGGAAGTGCCCTAGGCTCTGTTGCTTTGTTTTTTAGATGTTTCAGGAAACACCATACACTTCTCCCGAGTGGCTGTTGGCAATTGACATCCCGCCCATCAGCATAACAAGGCTCCCAGTTCTCCATGGCTTGTCCTGCCTTTCTGGATTTTACACTTTTATCAGATGGCCCTTTTGACCGGGGGGAAGTGAGACTTCATTGTAGTGCAGATTTCTTTGCAAGCATGCTTGGTTGGCCAAAAAGGGCGTATGCGTTTTTTCCTGAATATATTCAGGAAAAAACGCATACGCCCTTTTTAGCCAAGTGCATCATTGTGGACGTTCTGCCTCTTTTCCTATGCTTTAAATGCAATTCCAGTCTACCTCCTGAAATCGGTTTCCTGCAATTCTGCCCCGCTTTCAAGTCCTCTTGGCAGCCTTACTTCAGTATATTTTTGGACGATAGCTGTCATTTATAACTCTGCAGGTTTGTGAATTACAGTGCCCCTGAGCTCCTTTCTTCAACTCGTTTTCTCTTGAGCTGGCCGCAACACCGCAGGATTGCTTCAGGCCCTAATCTGGTTCCGGCACGGCACGCTGAGCCTTTGGTTAATTCCTCTTCCTGGTGCGAAATGAGAGTTAAATTTGCCCATCCAGACACCTCCATCTAGTCTGTCATTGGTTCTCCCTATTCCTGTTCATCTTCCGCAGAAATTGCAAACTGGGCCAAACAGGAGGTTAAAGGCACTGACTCTCCAAGTCGGGAGAGTGTTAGTAAAGCGTCTGGAATGTTGCACCCGAGTACCAGGGGACGAAAACTGACACATATTGGAACACGTCTCCCGATCACACGGTTGATCATACTCTGGGTTCCACATGCATGTTTTAGCTGAAGGAAGAATACCTTCAACCTGGAGAGTTGAGACCCGTGGAATGGGTACCATGCAATATGACTTCAAAGGGTCTTCATTTGCTCACCGAACCTCTCCAATCCTATCACTGCTGCGTTTATGCCCCTGTACACACGCTTGATTCTCTTTCAGAGACATAGCAATCCATAGGTTTTAAGATACTTCCTAGTCAGGTACACTCTTAGGCATTTAATATGGGGTGTTGAGTCCATTTCGTTGAGCAAGGAGTAGCTCTTGTCTATTCCATATTTGGCTTAAGGAACTTTATCTGTGCTCATTTCAATCTCTGGTTTTATGCAGCACCCCAACTCACCTTTCCCCTTAAGCAAGCATAAGTTGGGTTTCTAAATTTGAGACCCTGTTCTGTTTTGTAATTCAGTTCCTGTGTAGCCAAGGTTACATTCCGTGTATTAGTGATATCTTATGATGTTTCTTTTCCTGTGTGACTTATTTCAGTTAGAATCATCGTACCTGAATCCACTCATTATGCTGCTACGGGCCTGATGACATAGATTTCATTGCTGAGTGATACTGCATTGTACGTAAGTACCACAACTTCTTTATCCATTTTTCACTTTCTGCGATATTGAACTTGTACCGTAAACCAGGTTCTTGTAAACAGAGCCGTGCCAACTTTTGGGGTGGCAGTGTCTTTTTGATTTTAATTTCCCTAAGCTATAGGACCATAAGTGGAAGTGCCCTAGGCTCTGTTGCTTTGTTTTTTAGATGTTTCAGGAAACACCATACACTTCTCCCGAGTGGCTGTTGGCAATTGACATCCCGCCCATCAGCATAACAAGGCTCCCAGTTCTCCATGGCCTGTCCTGCCTTTCTGGATTTTACACTTTTTTCAGATGGCCCTTTTGACCAGGGGGAAGTGAGACTTCATTGTAGTGCAGATTTCCTTTGCAAGCTTGCTTGGTTGGCCAAAAAGGGCGTATGCGTTTTTTCCTGAATATATTCAGGAAAAAACGCATACGCCCTTTTTGGCCAAGTGCATCATTGTGGACGTTCTGCCTCTTTTCCTATGCTTTCAATGCAATTCCAGTCTACCTCCTGAAATCGGTTTCCTGCAATTCTGCCCCGCTTTCAAGTCCTCTTGGCAGCCTTACTTCAGTATATTTTTGGACGATAGCTGTCATTTATAACTCTGCAGGTTTGTGAATTACAGTGCCCCTGAGCTCCTTTCTTCAACTCGCTTTCTCGTGAGCTGGCCACAACACCGCAGGATGGCTTCAGGCCCTAATCTGGTTCTGGCACGGCACGCTGAGCCTTTGGTTAATTCCTCTTCCTGGTGGGAAATGAGAGTTAAATTTGCCCGTCCAGACACCTCCAGCTAGTCTGTCATTGGTTCTCCCTATTCCTGTTCATCTTCCGCAGAAATTGCAAACTGGGCCAAACAGGAGGTTAAAGGCACTGACTCTCCAAGTCGGGAGAGTGTTAGTAAAGCGTCTGGAATGTTGCACCCGAGTACCAGGGGACGAAAACTGACACATATTGGAACACGTCTCCCGATCACACGGTTGATCATACTCTGGGTTCCACATGCATGTTTTAGCTGAAGGAAGAATACCTTAAACCTGGAGAGTTGAGACCCGTGGAATGGGTACCATGCAATATGACTTCAAAGGGTCTTCATTTGCTCACCGAACCTCTCCAATCCTATCACTGCTGCGTTTATGCCCCTGTACACACGCTTGATTCTCTTTCAGAGACATAGCAATCCATAGGTTTTAAGATACTTCCTAGTCAGGTACACTCTTAGGCATTTAATATGGGGTGTTGAGTCCATTTCGTTGAGCAAGGAGTAGCTCTTGTCTATTCCATATTTGGCTTAAGGAACTTTATCTGTGCTCATTTCAATCTCTGGTTTTATGCAGCACCCCAACTCACCTTTCCCCTTAAGCAAGCATATGTTGGGTTTCTAAATTTGAGACCCTGTTCTGTTTTGTAATTCAGTTCCTGTGTAGCCAAGGTTACATTCCGTGTATTAGTGATATCTGATGATGTTTCTTTTTCTGTGTGACTTATTTCAGTTAGAATCATCGTACCTGAATCCACTCATTATGCTGCTACGGGCCTGATGACATAGATTTCACTGCTGAGTGATATTGCATTGTACGTAAGTACCACAACTTCTTCATCCATTTTTCACTTTCTGCGATATTGAACTTGTACCGTAAACCAGGTTCTTGTAAACAGAGCCGTCCCAACCTTTGGGGTGGCTGTGTCTTTTGATTTTAATTTCCCTAAGCTATAGGACCATAAGTGGAAGTGCCCTAGGCTCTGTTGCTTTGTTTTTTAGATGTTTCAGGAAACACCATACACTTCTCCCGAGTGGCTGTTGGCAATTGACATCCCGCCCATCAGCATAACAAGGCTCCCAGTTCTCCATGGCCTGTCCTGCCTTTCTGGATTTTACACTTTTTTCAGATGGCCCTTTTGACCGGGGGGAAGTGAGACTTCATTGTAGTGCAGATTTCCTTTGCAAGCTTGCTTGGTTGGCCAAAAAGGGCGTATGCGTTTTTTCCTGAATATATTCAGGAAAAAACGCATACGCCCTTTTTGGCCAAGTGCATCATTGTGGACGTTCTGCCTCTTTTCCTATGCTTTAAATGCAATTCCAGTCTACCTCCTGAAATCGGTTTCCTGCAATTCTGCCCCGCTTTCAAGTCCTCTTGGCAGCCTTACTTCAGTATATTTTTGGACGATAGCTGTCATTTATAACTCTGCAGGTTTGTGAATTACAGTGCCCCTGAGCTCCTTTCTTCAACTCGCTTTCTCGTGAGCTGGCCGCAACACCGCAGGATGGCTTCAGGCCCTAAACTTGTTCCGCCACGGCACGCTGAGCCTTTGGTTAATTCCTCTTCCTGGTGGGAAATGAGAGTTAAATTTGCCCGTCCAGACACCTCCAGCTAGTCTGTCATTGGTTCTCCCTATTCCTGTTCATCTTCCGCAGAAATTGCAAACTGGGCCAAACAGGAGGTTAAAGGCACTGACTCTCCAAGTCGGGAGAGTGTTAGTAAAGCGTCTGGAATGTTGCACCCGAGTACCAGGGGACGAAAACTGACACATATTGGAACACGTCTCCCGATCACATGGTTGATCATACTCTGGGTTCCACATGCATGTTTTAGCTGAAGGAAGAATACCTTCAACCTGGAGAGTTGAGACCCGTGGAATGGGTACCATGCAATATGACTTCAAAGGGTCTTCATTTGCTCACCGAACCTCTCCAGTCCTATCACTGCTGCGTTTATGCCCCTGTACACACGCTTGATTCTCTTTCAGAGACATAGCAATCCATAGGTTTTAAGATACTTCCTAGTCAGGTACACTCTTAGGCATTTAATATGGGGTGTTGAGTCCATTTCGTTGAGCAAGGAGTAGCTCTTGTCTATTCCATATTTGGCTTAAGGAACTTTATCTGTGCTCATTTCAATCTCTGGTTTTATGCAGCACCCCAACTCACCTTTCCCCTTAAGCAAGCATATGTTGGGTTTCTAAATTTGAGACCCTGTTCTGTTTTGTAATTCAGTTCCTGTGTAGCCAAGTTTACATTCCGTGTATTAGTGATATCTGATGATGTTTCTTTTTCTGTGTGACTTATTTCAGTTAGAATCATCGTACCTGAATCCACTCATTATGCTGCTACGGGCCTGATGACATAGATTTCATTGCTGAGTGATATTGCATTGTACGTAAGTACCACAACTTCTTCATCCATTTTTCACTTTCTGCGATATTGAACTTGTACCGTAAACCAGGTTCTTGTAAACAGAGCCGTCCCAACCTTTGGGGTGGCTGTGTCTTTTGATTTTAATTTCCCTAAGCTATAGGACCATAAGTGGAAGTGCCCTAGGCTCTGTTGCTTTGTTTTTTAGATGTTTCAGGAAACACCATACACTTCTCCCGAGTGGCTGTTGGCAATTGACATCCCGCCCATCAGCATAACAAGGCTCCCAGTTCTCCATGGCCTGTCCTGCCTTTCTGGATTTTACACTTTTTTCAGATGGCCCTTTTGACCGGGGGGAAGTGAGACTTCATTGTAGTGCAGATTTCCTTTGCAAGCTTGCTTGGTTGGCCAAAAAGGGCGTATGCGTTTTTTCCTGAATATATTCAGGAAAAAACGCATACGCCCTTTTTGGCCAAGTGCATCATTGTGGACGTTCTGCCTCTTTTCCTATGCTTTAAATGCAATTCCAGTCTACCTCCTGAAATCGGTTTCCTGCAATTCTGCCCCGCTTTCAAGTCCTCTTGGCAGCCTTACTTCAGTATATTTTTGGACGATAGCTGTCATTTATAACTCTGCAGGTTTGTGAATTACAGTGCCCCTGAGCTCCTTTCTTCAACTCGCTTTCTCGTGAGCTGGCCGCAACACCGCAGGATGGCTTCAGGCCCTAATCTGGTTCCGCCACGGCACACTGAGCCTTTGGTTAATTCCTCTTCCTGGTGGGAAATGAGAGTTAAATTTGCCCGTCCAGACACCTCCAGCTAGTCTGTCATTGGTTCTCCCTATTCCTGTTCATCTTCCGCAGAAATTGCAAACTGGGCCAAACAGGAGGTTAAAGGCACTGACTCTCCAAGTCGGGAGAGTGTTAGTAAAGCGTCTGGAATGTTGCACCCGAGTACCAGGGGACAAAAACTGACACATATTGGAACACGTCTCCCGATCACACGGTTGATCATACTCTGGGTTCCACATGCATGTTTTAGCTGAAGGAAGAATACCTTAAACCTGGAGAGTTGAGACCCGTGGAATGGGTACCATGCAATATGACTTCAAAGGGTCTTCATTTGCTCACCGAACCTCTCCAGTCCTATCACTGCTGCGTTTATGCCCCTGTACACACGCTTGATTCTCTTTCAGAGACATAGCAATCCATAGGTTTTAAGATACTTCCTAGTCAGGTACACTCTTAGGCATTTAATATGGGGTGTTGAGTCCATTTCGTTGAGCAAGGAGTAGCTCTTGTCTATTCCATATTTGGCTTAAGGAACTTTATCTGTGCTCATTTCAATCTCTGGTTTTATGCAGCACCCCAACTCACCTTTCCCCTTAAGGAAGCATATGTTGGGTTTCTAAATTTGAGACCCTGTTCTGTTTTGTAATTCAGTTCCTGTGTAGCCAAGTTTACATTCCGTGTATTAGTGATATCTGATGATGTTTCTTTTTCTGTGTGACTTATTTCAGTTAGAATCATCGTACCTGAATCCACTCATTATGCTGCTACGGGCCTGATGACATAGATTTCATTGCTGAGTGATATTGCATTGTACGTAAGTACCACAACTTCTTCATCCATTTTTCACTTTCTGCGATATTGAACTTGTACCGTAAACCAGGTTCTTGTAAACAGAGCCGTCCCAACCTTTGGGGTGGCTGTGTCTTTTGATTTTAATTTCCCTAAGCTATAGGACCATAAGTGGAAGTGCCCTAGGCTCTGTTGCTTTGTTTTTTAGATGTTTCAGGAAACACCATACACTTCTCCCGAGTGGCTGTTGGCAATTGACATCCCGCCCATCAGCATAACAAGGCTCCCAGTTCTCCATGGCCTGTCCTGCCTTTCTGGATTTTACACTTTTTTCAGATGGCCCTTTTGACCGGGGGGAAGTGAGACTTCATTGTAGTGCAGATTTCCTTTGCAAGCTTGCTTGGTTGGCCAAAAAGGGCGTATGCGTTTTTTCCTGAATATATTCAGGAAAAAACGCATACGCCCTTTTTGGCCAAGTGCATCATTGTGGACGTTCTGCCTCTTTTCCTATGCTTTAAATGCAATTCCAGTCTACCTCCTGAAATCGGTTTCCTGCAATTCTGCCCCGCTTTCAAGTCCTCTTGGCAGCCTTACTTCAGTATATTTTTGGACGATAGCTGTCATTTATAACTCTGCAGGTTTGTGAATTACAGTGCCCCTGAGCTCCTTTCTTCAACTCGCTTTCTCGTGAGCTGGCCGCAACACCGCAAGATGGCTTCAGGCCCTAAACTTGTTCCGGCACGGCACGCTGAGCCTTTGGTTAATTCCTCTTCCTGGTGGGAAATGAGAGTTAAATTTGCCCGTCCAGACACCTCCAGCTAGTCTGTCATTGGTTCTCCCTATTCCTGTTCATCTTCCGCAGAAATTGCAAACTGGGCCAAACAGGAGGTTAAAGGCACTGACTCTCCAAGTCGGGAGAGTGTTAGTAAAGCGTCTGGAATGTTGCACCCGAGTACCAGGGGACGAAAACTGACACATATTGGAACACGTCTCCCGATCACACGGTTGATCATACTCTGGGTTCCACATGCATGTTTTAGCTGAAGGAAGAATACCTTAAACCTGGAGAGTTGAGACCCGTGGAATGGGTACCATGCAATATGACTTCAAAGGGTCTTCATTTGCTCACCGAACCTCTCCAATCCTATCACTGCTGCGTTTATGCCCCTGTACACACGCTTGATTCTCTTTCAGAGACATAGCAATCCATAGGTTTTAAGATACTTCCTAGTCAGGTACACTCTTAGGCATTTAATATGGGGTGTTGAGTCCATTTCGTTGAGCAAGGAGTAGCTCTTGTCTATTCCATATTTGGCTTAAGGAACTTTATCTGTGCTCATTTCAATCTCTGGTTTTATGCAGCACCCCAACTCACCTTTCCCCTTAAGCAAGCATAAGTTGGGTTTCTAAATTTGAGACCCTGTTCTGTTTTGTAATTCAGTTCCTGTGTAGCCAAGGTTACATTCCGTGTATTAGTGATATCTTATGATGTTTCTTTTCCTGTGTGACTTATTTCAGTTAGAATCATCGTACCTGAATCCACTCATTATGCTGCTACGGGCCTGATGACATAGATTTCATTGCTGAGTGATACTGCATTGTACGTAAGTACCACAACTTCTTTATCCATTTTTCACTTTCTGCGATATTGAACTTGTACCGTAAACCAGGTTCTTGTAAACAGAGCCGTGCCAACTTTTGGGGTGGCAGTGTCTTTTTGATTTTAATTTCCCTAAGCTATAGGACCATAAGTGGAAGTGCCCTAGGCTCTGTTGCTTTGTTTTTTAGATGTTTCAGGAAACACCATACACTTCTCCCGAGTGGCTGTTGGCAATTTACATCCCGCCCATCAGCATAACAAGGCTCCCAGTTCTCCATGGCCTGTCCTGCCTTTCTGGATTTTACACTTTTTTCAGATGGCCCTTTTGACCAGGGGGAAGTGAGACTTCATTGTAGTGCAGATTTCCTTTGCAAGCTTGCTTGGTTGGCCAAAAAGGGCGTATGCGTTTTTTCCTGAATATATTCAGGAAAAAACGCATACGCCCTTTTTGGCCAAGTGCATCATTGTGGACGTTCTGCCTCTTTTCCTATGCTTTAAATGCAATTCCAGTCTACCTCCTGAAATCGGTTTCCTGCAATTCTGCCCCGCTTTCAAGTCCTCTTGGCAGCCTTACTTCAGTATATTTTTGGACGATAGCTGTCATTTATAACTCTGCAGGTTTGTGAATTACAGTGCCCCTGAGCTCCTTTCTTCAACTCGCTTTCTCGTGAGCTGGCCGCAACACCGCAGGATGGCTTCAGGCCCTAATCTGGTTCCGCCACGGCACACTGAGCCTTTGGTTAATTCCTCTTCCTGGTGGGAAATGAGAGTTAAATTTGCCCGTCCAGACACCTCCAGCTAGTCTGTCATTGGTTCTCCCTATTCCTGTTCATCTTCCGCAGAAATTGCAAACTGGGCCAAACAGGAGGTTAAAGGCACTGACTCTCCAAGTCGGGAGAGTGTTAGTAAAGCGTCTGGAATGTTGCACCCGAGTACCAGGGGACGAAAACTGACACATATTGGAACACGTCTCCCGATCACATGGTTGATCATACTCTGGGTTCCACATGCATGTTTTAGCTGAAGGAAGAATACCTTCAACCTGGAGAGTTGAGACCCGTGGAATGGGTACCATGCAATATGACTTCAAAGGGTCTTCATTTGCTCACCGAACCTCTCCAGTCCTATCACTGCTGCGTTTATGCCCCTGTACACACGCTTGATTCTCTTTCAGAGACATAGCAATCCATAGGTTTTAAGATACTTCCTAGTCAGGTACACTCTTAGGCATTTAATATGGGGTGTTGAGTCCATTTCGTTGAGCAAGGAGTAGCTCTTGTCTATTCCATATTTGGCTTAAGGAACTTTATCTGTGCTCATTTCAATCTCTGGTTTTATGCAGCACCCCAACTCACCTTTCCCCTTAAGCAAGCATATGTTGGGTTTCTAAATTTGAGACCCTGTTCTGTTTTGTAATTCAGTTCCTGTGTAGCCAAGTTTACATTCCGTGTATTAGTGATATCTGATGATGTTTCTTTTTCTGTGTGACTTATTTCAGTTAGAATCATCGTACCTGAATCCACTCATTATGCTGCTACGGGCCTGATGACATAGATTTCATTGCTGAGTGATATTGCATTGTACGTAAGTACCACAACTTCTTCATCCATTTTTCACTTTCTGCGATATTGAACTTGTACCGTAAACCAGGTTCTTGTAAACAGAGCCGTCCCAACCTTTGGGGTGGCTGTGTCTTTTGATTTTAATTTCCCTAAGCTATAGGACCATAAGTGGAAGTGCCCTAGGCTCTGTTGCTTTGTTTTTTAGATGTTTCAGGAAACACCATACACTTCTCCCGAGTGGCTGTTGGCAATTGACATCCCGCCCATCAGCATAACAAGGCTCCCAGTTCTCCATGGCCTGTCCTGCCTTTCTGGATTTTACACTTTTTTCAGATGGCCCTTTTGACCGGGGGGAAGTGAGACTTCATTGTAGTGCAGATTTCCTTTGCAAGCTTGCTTGGTTGGCCAAAAAGGGCGTATGCGTTTTTTCCTGAATATATTCAGGAAAAAACGCATACGCCCTTTTTGGCCAAGTGCATCATTGTGGACGTTCTGCCTCTTTTCCTATGCTTTAAATGCAATTCCAGTCTACCTCCTGAAATCGGTTTCCTGCAATTCTGCCCCGCTTTCAAGTCCTCTTGGCAGCCTTACTTCAGTATATTTTTGGACGATAGCTGTCATTTATAACTCTGCAGGTTTGTGAATTACAGTGCCCCTGAGCTCCTTTCTTCAACTCGCTTTCTCGTGAGCTGGCCGCAACACCGCAGGATGGCTTCAGGCCCTAATCTGGTTCCGCCACGGCACACTGAGCCTTTGGTTAATTCCTCTTCCTGGTGGGAAATGAGAGTTAAATTTGCCCGTCCAGACACCTCCAGCTAGTCTGTCATTGGTTCTCCCTATTCCTGTTCATCTTCCGCAGAAATTGCAAACTGGGCCAAACAGGAGGTTAAAGGCACTGACTCTCCAAGTCGGGAGAGTGTTAGTAAAGCGTCTGGAATGTTGCACCCGAGTACCAGGGGACGAAAACTGACACATATTGGAACACGTCTCCCGATCACACGGTTGATCATACTCTGGGTTCCACATGCATGTTTTAGCTGAAGGAAGAATACCTTAAACCTGGAGAGTTGAGACCCGTGGAATGGGTACCATGCAATATGACTTCAAAGGGTCTTCATTTGCTCACCGAACCTCTCCAGTCCTATCACTGCTGCGTTTATGCCCCTGTACACACGCTTGATTCTCTTTCAGAGACATAGCAATCCATAGGTTTTAAGATACTTCCTAGTCAGGTACACTCTTAGGCATTTAATATGGGGTGTTGAGTCCATTTCGTTGAGCAAGGAGTAGCTCTTGTCTATTCCATATTTGGCTTAAGGAACTTTATCTGTGCTCATTTCAATCTCTGGTTTTATGCAGCACCCCAACTCACCTTTCCCCTTAAGGAAGCATATGTTGGGTTTCTAAATTTGAGACCCTGTTCTGTTTTGTAATTCAGTTCCTGTGTAGCCAAGTTTACATTCCGTGTATTAGTGATATCTGATGATGTTTCTTTTTCTGTGTGACTTATTTCAGTTAGAATCATCGTACCTGAATCCACTCATTATGCTGCTACGGGCCTGATGACATAGATTTCATTGCTGAGTGATATTGCATTGTACGTAAGTACCACAACTTCTTCATCCATTTTTCACTTTCTGCGATATTGAACTTGTACCGTAAACCAGGTTCTTGTAAACAGAGCCGTCCCAACCTTTGGGGTGGCTGTGTCTTTTGATTTTAATTTCCCTAAGCTATAGGACCATAAGTGGAAGTGCCCTAGGCTCTGTTGCTTTGTTTTTTAGATGTTTCAGGAAACACCATACACTTCTCCCGAGTGGCTGTTGGCAATTGACATCCCGCCCATCAGCATAACAAGGCTCCCAGTTCTCCATGGCCTGTCCTGCCTTTCTGGATTTTACACTTTTTTCAGATGGCCCTTTTGACCGGGGGGAAGTGAGACTTCATTGTAGTGCAGATTTCCTTTGCAAGCTTGCTTGGTTGGCCAAAAAGGGCGTATGCGTTTTTTCCTGAATATATTCAGGAAAAAACGCATACGCCCTTTTTGGCCAAGTGCATCATTGTGGACGTTCTGCCTCTTTTCCTATGCTTTAAATGCAATTCCAGTCTACCTCCTGAAATCGGTTTCCTGCAATTCTGCCCCGCTTTCAAGTCCTCTTGGCAGCCTTACTTCAGTATATTTTTGGACGATAGCTGTCATTTATAACTCTGCAGGTTTGTGAATTACAGTGCCCCTGAGCTCCTTTCTTCAACTCGCTTTCTCGTGAGCTGGCCGCAACACCGCAAGATGGCTTCAGGCCCTAAACTTGTTCCGGCACGGCACGCTGAGCCTTTGGTTAATTCCTCTTCCTGGTGGGAAATGAGAGTTAAATTTGCCCGTCCAGACACCTCCAGCTAGTCTGTCATTGGTTCTCCCTATTCCTGTTCATCTTCCGCAGAAATTGCAAACTGGGCCAAACAGGAGGTTAAAGGCACTGACTCTCCAAGTCGGGAGAGTGTTAGTAAAGCGTCTGGAATGTTGCACCCGAGTACCAGGGGACGAAAACTGACACATATTGGAACACGTCTCCCGATCACACGGTTGATCATACTCTGGGTTCCACATGCATGTTTTAGCTGAAGGAAGAATACCTTAAACCTGGAGAGTTGAGACCCGTGGAATGGGTACCATGCAATATGACTTCAAAGGGTCTTCATTTGCTCACCGAACCTCTCCAATCCTATCACTGCTGCGTTTATGCCCCTGTACACACGCTTGATTCTCTTTCAGAGACATAGCAATCCATAGGTTTTAAGATACTTCCTAGTCAGGTACACTCTTAGGCATTTAATATGGGGTGTTGAGTCCATTTCGTTGAGCAAGGAGTAGCTCTTGTCTATTCCATATTTGGCTTAAGGAACTTTATCTGTGCTCATTTCAATCTCTGGTTTTATGCAGCACCCCAACTCACCTTTCCCCTTAAGCAAGCATAAGTTGGGTTTCTAAATTTGAGACCCTGTTCTGTTTTGTAATTCAGTTCCTGTGTAGCCAAGGTTACATTCCGTGTATTAGTGATATCTTATGATGTTTCTTTTCCTGTGTGACTTATTTCAGTTAGAATCATCGTACCTGAATCCACTCATTATGCTGCTACGGGCCTGATGACATAGATTTCATTGCTGAGTGATACTGCATTGTACGTAAGTACCACAACTTCTTTATCCATTTTTCACTTTCTGCGATATTGAACTTGTACCGTAAACCAGGTTCTTGTAAACAGAGCCGTGCCAACTTTTGGGGTGGCAGTGTCTTTTTGATTTTAATTTCCCTAAGCTATAGGACCATAAGTGGAAGTGCCCTAGGCTCTGTTGCTTTGTTTTTTAGATGTTTCAGGAAACACCATACACTTCTCCCGAGTGGCTGTTGGCAATTGACATCCCGCCCATCAGCATAACAAGGCTCCCAGTTCTCCATGGCCTGTCCTGCCTTTCTGGATTTTACACTTTTTTCAGATGGCCCTTTTGACCAGGGGGAAGTGAGACTTCATTGTAGTGCAGATTTCCTTTGCAAGCTTGCTTGGTTGGCCAAAAAGGGCGTATGCGTTTTTTCCTGAATATATTCAGGAAAAAACGCATACGCCCTTTTTGGCCAAGTGCATCATTGTGGACGTTCTGCCTCTTTTCCTATGCTTTCAATGCAATTCCAGTCTACCTCCTGAAATCGGTTTCCTGCAATTCTGCCCCGCTTTCAAGTCCTCTTGGCAGCCTTACTTCAGTATATTTTTGGACGATAGCTGTCATTTATAACTCTGCAGGTTTGTGAATTACAGTGCCCCTGAGCTCCTTTCTTCAACTCGCTTTCTCGTGAGCTGGCCGCAACACCGCAGGATGGCTTCAGGCCCTAATCTGGTTCCGCCACGGCACACTGAGCCTTTGGTTAATTCCTCTTCCTGGTGGGAAATGAGAGTTAAATTTGCCCGTCCAGACACCTCCAGCTAGTCTGTCATTGGTTCTCCCTATTCCTGTTCATCTTCCGCAGAAATTGCAAACTGGGCCAAACAGGAGGTTAAAGGCACTGACTCTCCAAGTCGGGAGAGTGTTAGTAAAGCGTCTGGAATGTTGCACCCGAGTACCAGGGGACGAAAACTGACACATATTGGAACACGTCTCCCGATCACACGGTTGATCATACTCTGGGTTCCACATGCATGTTTTAGCTGAAGGAAGAATACCTTAAACCTGGAGAGTTGAGACCCGTGGAATGGGTACCATGCAATATGACTTCAAAGGGTCTTCATTTGCTCACCGAACCTCTCCAATCCTATCACTGCTGCGTTTATGCCCCTGTACACACGCTTGATTCTCTTTCAGAGACATAGCAATCCATAGGTTTTAAGATACTTCCTAGTCAGGTACACTCTTAGGCATTTAATATGGGGTGTTGAGTCCATTTCGTTGAGCAAGGAGTAGCTCTTGTCTATTCCATATTTGGCTTAAGGAACTTTATCTGTGCTCATTTCAATCTCTGGTTTTATGCAGCACCCCAACTCACCTTTCCCCTTAAGCAAGCATATGTTGGGTTTCTAAATTTGAGACCCTGTTCTGTTTTGTAATTCAGTTCCTGTGTAGCCAAGTTTACATTCCGTGTATTAGTGATATCTTATGATGTTTCTTTTTCTGTGTGACTTATTTCAGTTAGAATCATCGTACCTGAATCCACTCATTATGCTGCTACGGGCCTGATGACATAGATTTCATTGCTGAGTGATATTGCATTGTACGTAAGTACCACAACTTCTTTATCCATTTTTCACTTTCTGCGATATTGAACTTGTACCGTAAACCAGGTTCTTGTAAACAGAGCCGTCCCAACCTTTGGGGTGGCTGTGTCTTTTGATTTTAATTTCCCTAAGCTATAGGACCATAAGTGGAAGTGCCCTAGGCTCTGTTGCTTTGTTTTTTAGATGTTTCAGGAAACACCATACACTTCTCCCGAGTGGCTGTTGGCAATTTACATCCCGCCCATCAGCATAACAAGGCTCCCAGTTCTCCATGGCCTGTCCTGCCTTTCTGGATTTTACACTTTTTTCAGATGGCCCTTTTGACCGGGGGGAAGTGAGACTTCATTGTAGTGCAGATTTCCTTTGCAAGCTTGCTTGGTTGGCCAAAAAGGGCGTATGCGTTTTTTCCTGAATATATTCAGGAAAAAACGCATACGCCCTTTTTGGCCAAGTGCATCATTGTGGACGTTCTGCCTCTTTTCCTATGCTTTAAATGCAATTCCAGTCTACCTCCTGAAATCGGTTTCCTGCAATTCTGCCCCGCTTTCAAGTCCTCTTGGCAGCCTTACTTCAGTATATTTTTGGACGATAGCTGTCATTTATAACTCTGCAGGTTTGTGAATTACAGTGCCCCTGAGCTCCTTTCTTCAACTCGCTTTCTCGTGAGCTGGCCGCAACACCGCAGGATGGCTTCAGGCCCTAAACTTGTTCCGGCATGGCACGCTGAGCCTTTGGTTAATTCCTCTTCCTGGTGGGAAATGAGAGTTAAATTTGCCCGTCCAGACACCTCCAGCTAGTCTGTCATTGGTTCTCCCTATTCCTGTTCATCTTCCGCAGAAATTGCAAACTGGGCCAAACAGGAGGTTAAAGGCACTGACTCTCCAAGTCGGGAGAGTGTTAGTAAAGGGTCTGGAATGTTGCACCCAAGTACCAGGGGACGAAAACTGACACATATTAGAACACGTCTCCCGATCACACGGTTGATCATATTCTGGGTTCCACATGCATGTTTTAGCTGAAGGAAGAATACCTTAAACCTGGAGAGTTGAGACCCGTGGAATGGGTACCATGCAATATGACTTCAAAGGGTCTTCATTTGCTCACCGAACCTCTCCAGTCCTATCACTGCTGCGTTTATGCCCCTGTACACACACTTGATTCTCTTTCGGAGACATAGCAATCCATAGGTTTTAAGATACTTCCTAGTCAGGTACATTCTTAGGCGTTTAATATGGGGTGTTGAGTCCATTTCGTTGAGCAAGGAGTAGCTCTTGTCTATTCCATATTTGGCTTAAGGAACTTTATCTGTGCTCATTTCAATCTCTGGTTTTATGCAGCACCCCAACTCACCTTTCCCCTTAAGCAAGCATAAGTTGGGTTTCTAAATTTGAGACCCTGTTCTGTTTTGTAATTCAGTTCCTATGTAGCCAAGTTTACATTCCGTGTATTAGTGATATCTTATGATGTTTCTTTTTCTGTGAGACTTATTTCAGTTAGAATCATCATACCTGAATCCACTCATTATTTTGCTACGGGCCTGATGACATAGATTTCATTGCTGAGTGATATTGCATTGTACGTAAGTACCACAACTTCTTTATCTATTTTTCACTTTCTGCGGTATTGAACTTGTACCGTAAACCAGGTTCTTATAAACAGAGCCATCCCAACCTTTGGGGTGGCTGTGTCTTTTTGATTTTAATTTCCCTAAGCTATAGGACCATAAGTGGAAGTGCCCTAGGCTCTGTTGCTTTGTTTTTTAGATGTTTCAGGAAACACCATACACTTCTCCCGAGTGGCTGTTGGCAGTTTACATCCCGCCCATGAGCATAACAAGGCTCCCAGTTCTCCATGGCCTGTCCTGCCTTTCTGGATTTTACACTTTTTTCAGATGGCCCTTTTGACCGGGGGGAAGTGAGAGTTCATGGTAGTGCAGATTTCCTTTGCAAGCTTGCTTGGTTGGCCAAAAAGGGCGTATGCGTTTTTCCTGAATATATTCAGGAAAAAATGCATATGCCCTTTTTACCAAGTGCATCATTGTGGACGTTCTGCCTCTTTTCCTATGCTTTCAATGCAATTCCAGTCTACCTCCTGAAATCGGTTTCCTGCAATTCTGCCCCGCTTTCAAGTCCTCTTGGCAGCCTTACTTCAGTATATTTTTGGACGATAGCTGTCATTTATAACTCTGCAGGTTTGTGAATTACAGTGCCCCTGAGCTCCTTTCTTCAACTCGCTTTCTTGTGAGCTGGCCGCAACACCGCAGGATGGCTTCAGGCCCTAATCTGGTTCCGGCACGGCACGCTGAGCCTTTGGTTAATTCCTCTTCCTGGTGGGAAATGAGAGTTAAATTTGCCCGTCCAGACAGCTCCAGCTAGTCTCTCATTGGTTCTCCCTATTCCTGTTCATCTTCCGCAGAAATTGCAAACTGGGCCAAACAGGAGGTTAAAGGCACTGACTCTCCAAGTCGGGAGAGTGTTAGTAAAGCGTCTGGAATGTTGCACCCGAGTACCAGGGGACGAAAACTGACACATATTGGAACACGTCTCCCGATCACACGGTTGATCATACTCTGGGTTCCACATGCATGTTTTAGCTGAAGGAAGAATACCTTAAACCTGGAGAGTTGAGACCCGTGGAATGGGTACCATGCAATATGACTTCAAAGGGTCTTCATTTGCTCACCGAACCTCTCCAGTCCTATCACTGCTGCGATTATGCCCCTGCACAAACGCTTGATTCTCTTTCGGAGACATAGCAATCCATAGGTTTTAAGATTCTTACTAGTCATGTATATTCTTAGGTGTTTAATATGGGGTGTTGAGTCCATTTCGTTGAGCAAGGAGTAGCACTTGTCTATTCCATATTTGGCTTAAGGAACTTTATCTGTGCTCATTTCAATCTCTGGTTTTATGCAGCACCCCAACTCACCTTTCCCCTTAAGCAAGCATAAGTTGGGTTTCTAAATTTGAGACCCTGTTCTGTTTTGTAATTCAGTTCCTATGTAGCCAAGTTTACATTCCGTGTATTAGTGATATCTTATGATGTTTCTTTTTCTGTGAGACTTATTTCAGTTAGAATCATCATACCTGAATCCACTCATTATGCTGCTACGGGCCTGATGACATAGATTTCACTGCTGAGTGATATTGCATTGTACGTAAGTACCACAACTTCTTTATCCATGTTTCACTTTCTGCGATATTGAACTTGTACCGTGAACCAGGTTCTTGTAAACAGAGCTGTCCCAACTTTTGGGTTGGCTGTGTCTTTTTTATTTTAATTTCCCTAAGCTATAGGACCATAAGTGGAAGTGCCCTAGGCTCTGTTGCTTTGTTTTTTAGATGTTTCAGGAAACACCATACACTTCTCCCGAGTGGCTGTTGGCAATTGACATCCCGCCCATCAGCATAACAAGGCTCCCAGTTCTCCATGGCCTGGCCTGCCTTTCTGGATTTTACACTTTTTTCAGATGGCCCTTTTGACCGGGGGGAAGTGAGACTTCATTGTAGTGCAGATTTCCTTTGCAAGCTTGCTTGGTTGGCCAAAAAGGGCGTATGCGTTTTTTCCTGAATATATTCAGGAAAAAACGCATACGCCCTTTTTGGCCAAGTGCATCATTGTGGACGTTCTGCCTCTTTTCCTATGCTTTAAATGCAATTCCAGTCTACCTCCTGAAATCGGTTTCCTGCAATTCTGCCCCGCTTTCAAGTCCTCTTGGCAGCCTTACTTCAGTATATTTTTGGACGATAGCTGTCATTTATAACTCTGCAGGTTTGTGAATTACAGTGCCCCTGAGCTCCTTTCTTCAACTCGCTTTCTCGTGAGCTGGCCGCAACACCGCAGGATGGCTTCAGGCCCTAAACTTGTTCCGGCACGGCACGCTGAGCCTTTGGTTAATTCCTCTTCCTGGTGGGAAATGAGAGTTAAATTTGCCCGTCCAGACACCTCCAGCTAGTCTGTCATTGGTTCTCCCTATTCCTGTTCATCTTCCGCAGAAATTGCAAACTGGGCCAAACAGGAGGTTAAAGGCACTGACTCTCCAAGTCGGGAGAGTGTTAGTAAAGGGTCTGGAATGTTGCACCCAAGTACCAGGGGACGAAAACTGACACATATTAGAACACGTCTCCCGATCACACGGTTGATCATACTCTGGGTTCCACATGCATGTTTTAGCTGAAGGAAGAATACCTTAAACCTGGAGAGTTGAGACCCGTGGAATGGGTACCATGCAATATGACTTCAAAGGGTCTTCATTTGCTCAGCGAACCTCTCCAGTCCTATCACTGCTGCGTTTATGCCCCTGTACACACACTTGATTCTCTTTCGGAGACATAGCAATCCATAGGTTTTAAGATACTTCCTAGTCAGGTACATTCTTAGGCGTTTAATATGGGGTGTTGAGTCCATTTCGTTGAGCAAGGAGTAGCTCTTGTCTATTCCATATTTGGCTTAAGGAACTTTATCTGTGCTCATTTCAATCTCTGGTTTTATGCAGCACCCCAACTCACCTTTCCCCTTAAGCAAGCATATGTTGGGTTTCTAAATTTGAGACCCTGTTCTGTTTTGTAATTCAGTTCCTATGTAGCCAAGTTTACATTCCGTGTATTAGTGATATCTTATGATGTTTCTTTTTCTGTGAGACTTATTTCAGTTAGAATCATCATACCTGAATCCACTCATTATTTTGCTACGGGCCTGATGACATAGATTTCATTGCTGAGTGATATTGCATTGTACGTAAGTACCACAACTTCTTTATCTATTTTTCACTTTCTGCGGTATTGAACTTGTACCGTAAACCAGGTTCTTGTAAACAGAGCCATCCCAACCTTTGGGGTGGCTGTGTCTTTTTGATTTTAATTTCCCTAAGCTATAGGACCATAAGTGGAAGTGCCCTAGGCTCTGTTGCTTTGTTTTTTAGATGTTTCAGGAAACACCATACACTTCTCCCTAGTGGCTGTTGGCAGTTTACATCCCGCCCATGAGCATAACAAGGCTCCCAGTTCTCCATGGCCTGTCCTGCCTTTCTGGATTTTACACTTTTTTCAGATGGCCCTTTTGACCGGGGGGAAGTGAGAGTTCATGGTAGTGCAGATTTCCTTTGCAAGCTTGCTTGGTTGGCCAAAAAGGGCGTATGCGTTTTTCCTGAATATATTCAGGAAAAAATGCATATGCCCTTTTTACCAAGTGCATCATTGTGGACGTTCTGCCTCTTTTCCTATGCTTTCAATGCAATTCCAGTCTACCTCCTGAAATCGGTTTCCTGCAATTCTGCCCCGCTTTCAAGTCCTCTTGGCAGCCTTACTTCAGTATATTTTTGGACGATAGCTGTCATTTATAACTCTGCAGGTTTGTGAATTACAGTGCCCCTGAGCTCCTTTCTTCAACTCGCTTTCTTGTGAGCTGGCCGCAACACCGCAGGATGGCTTCAGGCCCTAATCTGGTTCCGGCACGGCACGCTGAGCCTTTGGTTAATTCCTCTTCCTGGTGGGAAATGAGAGTTAAATTTGCCCGTCCAGACAGCTCCAGCTAGTCTCTCATTGGTTCTCCCTATTCCTGTTCATCTTCCGCAGAAATTGCAAACTGGGCCAAACAGGAGGTTAAAGGCACTGACTCTCCAAGTCGGGAGAGTGTTAGTAAAGCGTCTGGAATGTTGCACCCGAGTACCAGGGGACGAAAACTGACACATATTGGAACACGTCTCCCGATCACACGGTTGATCATACTCTGGGTTCCACATGCATGTTTTAGCTGAAGGAAGAATACCTTAAACCTGGAGAGTTGAGACCCGTGGAATGGGTACCATGCAATATGACTTCAAAGGGTCTTCATTTGCTCACCGAACCTCTCCAGTCCTATCACTGCTGCGATTATGCCCCTGCACAAACGCTTGATTCTCTTTCGGAGACATAGCAATCCATAGGTTTTAAGATTCTTACTAGTCATGTATATTCTTAGGTGTTTAATATGGGGTGTTGAGTCCATTTCGTTGAGCAAGGAGTAGCACTTGTCTATTCCATATTTGGCTTAAGGAACTTTATCTGTGCTCATTTCAATCTCTGGTTTTATGCAGCACCCCAACTCACCTTTCCCCTTAAGCAAGCATAAGTTGGGTTTCTAAATTTGAGACCCTGTTCTGTTTTGTAATTCAGTTCCTATGTAGCCAAGTTTACATTCCGTGTATTAGTGATATCTTATGATGTTTCTTTTTCTGTGAGACTTATTTCAGTTAGAATCATCATACCTGAATCCACTCATTATGCTGCTACGGGCCTGATGACATAGATTTCACTGCTGAGTGATATTGCATTGTACGTAAGTACCACAACTTCTTTATCCATGTTTCACTTTCTGCGATATTGAACTTGTACCGTGAACCAGGTTCTTGTAAACAGAGCTGTCCCAACTTTTGGGTTGGCTGTGTCTTTTTTATTTTAATTTCCCTAAGCTATAGGACCATAAGTGGAAGTGCCCTAGGCTCTGTTGCTTTGTTTTTTAGATGTTTCAGGAAACACCATACACTTCTCCCGAGTGGCTGTTGGCAATTGACATCCCGCCCATCAGCATAACAAGGCTCCCAGTTCTCCATGGCCTGGCCTGCCTTTCTGGATTTTACACTTTTTTCAGATGGCCCTTTTGACCGGGGGGAAGTGAGACTTCATTGTAGTGCAGATTTCCTTTGCAAGCTTGCTTGGTTGGCCAAAAAGGGCGTATGCGTTTTTTCCTGAATATATTCAGGAAAAAACGCATACGCCCTTTTTGGCCAAGTGCATCATTGTGGACGTTCTGCCTCTTTTCCTATGCTTTCAATGCAATTCCAGTCTACCTCCTGAAATCGGTTTCCTGCAATTCTGCCCCGCTTTCAAGTCCTCTTGGCAGCCTTACTTCAGTATATTTTTGGACGATAGCTGTCATTTATAACTCTGCAGGTTTGTGAATTACAGTGCCCCTGAGCTCCTTTCTTCAACTCGCTTTCTCGTGAGCTGGCCGCAACACCGCAGGATGGCTTCAGGCCCTAAACTTGTTCCGGCACGGCACGCTGAGCCTTTGGTTAATTCCTCTTCCTGGTGGGAAATGAGAGTTAAATTTGCCCGTCCAGACACCTCCAGCTAGTCTGTCATTGGTTCTCCCTATTCCTGTTCATCTTCCGCAGAAATTGCAAACTGGGCCAAACAGGAGGTTAAAGGCACTGACTCTCCAAGTCGGGAGAGTGTTAGTAAAGGGTCTGGAATGTTGCACCCCAGTACCAGGGGACGAAAACTGACACATATTAGAACACGTCTCCCGATCACACGGTTGATCATATTCTGGGTTCCACATGCATGTTTTAGCTGAAGGAAGAATACCTTAAACCTGGAGAGTTGAGACCCGTGGAATGGGTACCATGCAATATGACTTCAAAGGGTCTTCATTTGCTCACCGAACCTCTCCAGTCCTATCACTGCTGCGTTTATGCCCCTGTACACACACTTGATTCTCTTTCGGAGACATAGCAATCCATAGGTTTTAAGATACTTCCTAGTCAGGTACATTCTTAGGCGTTTAATATGGGGTGTTGAGTCCATTTCGTTGAGCAAGGAGTAGCTCTTGTCTATTCCATATTTGGCTTAAGGAACTTTATCTGTGCTCATTTCAATCTCTGGTTTTATGCAGCACCCCAACTCACCTTTCCCCTTAAGCAAGCATATGTTGGGTTTCTAAATTTGAGACCCTGTTCTGTTTTGTAATTCAGTTCCTGTGTAGCCAAGTTTACATTCCGTGTATTAGTGATATCTTATGATGTTTCTTTTTCTGTGAGACTTATTTCAGTTAGAAACATCATACCTGAATGCATTCATTATGCTGCTACGGGCCTGATGACATAGATTTCATTGCTGAGTGATACTGCATTGTACGTAAGTACCACAACTTCTTTATCCATTTTTCACTTTCTGCGGTATTGAACTTGTACCGTAAACCAGGTTCTTGTAAACAGAGCCGTCCCAACCTTTGGGGTGGCTGTGTCTTTTTGATTTTAATTTCCCTAAGCTATAGGACCATAAGTGGAAGTGCCCTAGGCTCTGTTGCTTTGTTTTTTAGATGTTTCAGGAAACACCATACACTTCTCCCGAGTGGCTGTTGGCAGTTTACATCCCGCCCATGAGCATAACAAGGCTCCCAGTTCTCCATGGCCTGTCCTGCCTTTCTGGATTTTACACTTTTTTCAGATGGCCCTTTTGACCGGGGGGAAGTGAGAGTTCATGGTAGTGCAGATTTCCTTTGCAAGCTTGCTTGGTTGGCCAAAAAGGGCGTATGCGTTTTTCCTGAATATATTCAGGAAAAAATGCATATGCCCTTTTTACCAAGTGCATCATTGTGGACGTTCTGCCTCTTTTCCTATGCTTTCAATGCAATTCCAGTCTACCTCCTGAAATCGGTTTCCTGCAATTCTGCCCCGCTTTCAAGTCCTCTTGGCAGCCTTACTTCAGTATATTTTTGGACGATAGCTGTCATTTATAACTCTGCAGGTTTGTGAATTACAGTGCCCCTGAGCTCCTTTCTTCAACTCGCTTTCTTGTGAGCTGGCCGCAACACCGCAGGATGGCTTCAGGCCCTAATCTGGTTCCGGCACGGCACGCTGAGCCTTTGGTTAATTCCTCTTCCTGGTGGGAAATGAGAGTTAAATTTGCCCGTCCAGACAGCTCCAGCTAGTCTCTCATTGGTTCTCCCTATTCCTGTTCATCTTCCGCAGAAATTGCAAACTGGGCCAAACAGGAGGTTAAAGGCACTGACTCTCCAAGTCGGGAGAGTGTTAGTAAAGCGTCTGGAATGTTGCACCCGAGTACCAGGGGACGAAAACTGACACATATTGGAACACGTCTCCCGATCACACGGTTGATCATACTCTGGGTTCCACATGCATGTTTTAGCTGAAGGAAGAATACCTTAAACCTGGAGAGTTGAGACCCGTGGAATGGGTACCATGCAATATGACTTCAAAGGGTCTTCATTTGCTCACCGAACCTCTCCAGTCCTATCACTGCTGCGATTATGCCCCTGCACAAACGCTTGATTCTCTTTCGGAGACATAGCAATCCATAGGTTTTAAGATTCTTACTAGTCATGTATATTCTTAGGTGTTTAATATGGGGTGTTGAGTCCATTTCGTTGAGCAAGGAGTAGCACTTGTCTATTCCATATTTGGCTTAAGGAACTTTATCTGTGCTCATTTCAATCTCTGGTTTTATGCAGCACCCCAACTCACCTTTCCCCTTAAGCAAGCATAAGTTGGGTTTCTAAATTTGAGACCCTGTTCTGTTTTGTAATTCAGTTCCTATGTAGCCAAGTTTACATTCCGTGTATTAGTGATATCTTATGATGTTTCTTTTTCTGTGAGACTTATTTCAGTTAGAATCATCATACCTGAATCCACTCATTATGCTGCTACGGGCCTGATGACATAGATTTCACTGCTGAGTGATATTGCATTGTACGTAAGTACCACAACTTCTTTATCCATGTTTCACTTTCTGCGATATTGAACTTGTACCGTGAACCAGGTTCTTGTAAACAGAGCTGTCCCAACTTTTGGGTTGGCTGTGTCTTTTTTATTTTAATTTCCCTAAGCTATAGGACCATAAGTGGAAGTGCCCTAGGCTCTGTTGCTTTGTTTTTTAGATGTTTCAGGAAACACCATACACTTCTCCCGAGTGGCTGTTGGCAATTGACATCCCGCCCATCAGCATAACAAGGCTCCCAGTTCTCCATGGCCTGGCCTGCCTTTCTGGATTTTACACTTTTTTCAGATGGCCCTTTTGACCGGGGGGAAGTGAGACTTCATTGTAGTGCAGATTTCCTTTGCAAGCTTGCTTGGTTGGCCAAAAAGGGCGTATGCGTTT
This sequence comes from Lagenorhynchus albirostris, assembly GCF_949774975.1. NCBI lineage: Eukaryota > Metazoa > Chordata > Mammalia > Artiodactyla > Delphinidae > Lagenorhynchus > Lagenorhynchus albirostris. The sequence goes on along the minus strand of NW_026783369.1, from coordinate 934,259 downwards.
TTTCCTGAATATATTCAGGAAAAAACGCATACGCCCTTTTTGGCCAAGTGCATCATTGTGGACGTTCTGCCTCTTTTCCTATGCTTTAAATGCAATTCCAGTCTACCTCCTGAAATCGGTTTCCTGCAATTCTGCCCCGCTTTCAAGTCCTCTTGGCAGCCTTACTTCAGTATATTTTTGGACGATAGCTGTCATTTATAACTCTGCAGGTTTGTGAATTACAGTGCCCCTGAGCTCCTTTCTTCAACTCGCTTTCTCGTGAGCTGGCCGCAACACCGCAGGATGGCTTCAGGCCCTAAACTTGTTCCGGCACGGCACGCTGAGCCTTTGGTTAATTCCTCTTCCTGGTGGGAAATGAGAGTTAAATTTGCCCGTCCAGACACCTCCAGCTAGTCTGTCATTGGTTCTCCCTATTCCTGTTCATCTTCCGCAGAAATTGCAAACTGGGCCAAACAGGAGGTTAAAGGCACTGACTCTCCAAGTCGGGAGAGTGTTAGTAAAGGGTCTGGAATGTTGCACCCAAGTACCAGGGGACGAAAACTGACACATATTAGAACACGTCTCCCGATCACACGGTTGATCATATTCTGGGTTCCACATGCATGTTTTAGCTGAAGGAAGAATACCTTAAACCTGGAGAGTTGAGACCCGTGGAATGGGTACCATGCAATATGACTTCAAAGGGTCTTCATTTGCTCACCGAACCTCTCCAGTCCTATCACTGCTGCGTTTATGCCCCTGTACACACACTTGATTCTCTTTCGGAGACATAGCAATCCATAGGTTTTAAGATACTTCCTAGTCAGGTACATTCTTAGGCGTTTAATATGGGGTGTTGAGTCCATTTCGTTGAGCAAGGAGTAGCTCTTGTCTATTCCATATTTGGCTTAAGGAACTTTATCTGTGCTCATTTCAATCTCTGGTTTTATGCAGCACCCCAACTCACCTTTCCCCTTAAGCAAGCATATGTTGGGTTTCTAAATTTGAGACCCTGTTCTGTTTTGTAATTCAGTTCCTGTGTAGCCAAGTTTACATTCCGTGTATTAGTGATATCTTATGATGTTTCTTTTTCTGTGAGACTTATTTCAGTTAGAAACATCATACCTGAATGCATTCATTATGCTGCTACGGGCCTGATGACATAGATTTCATTGCTGAGTGATACTGCATTGTACGTAAGTACCACAACTTCTTTATCCATTTTTCACTTTCTGCGGTATTGAACTTGTACCGTAAACCAGGTTCTTGTAAACAGAGCCGTCCCAACCTTTGGGGTGGCTGTGTCTTTTTGATTTTAATTTCCCTAAGCTATAGGACCATAAGTGGAAGTGCCCTAGGCTCTGTTGCTTTGTTTTTTAGATGTTTCAGGAAACACCATACACTTCTCCCGAGTGGCTGTTGGCAGTTTACATCCCGCCCATGAGCATAACAAGGCTCCCAGTTCTCCATGGCCTGTCCTGCCTTTCTGGATTTTACACTTTTTTCAGATGGCCCTTTTGACCGGGGGGAAGTGAGAGTTCATGGTAGTGCAGATTTCCTTTGCAAGCTTGCTTGGTTGGCCAAAAAGGGCGTATGCGTTTTTCCTGAATATATTCAGGAAAAAATGCATATGCCCTTTTTACCAAGTGCATCATTGTGGACGTTCTGCCTCTTTTCCTATGCTTTCAATGCAATTCCAGTCTACCTCCTGAAATCGGTTTCCTGCAATTCTGCCCCGCTTTCAAGTCCTCTTGGCAGCCTTACTTCAGTATATTTTTGGACGATAGCTGTCATTTATAACTCTGCAGGTTTGTGAATTACAGTGCCCCTGAGCTCCTTTCTTCAACTCGCTTTCTTGTGAGCTGGCCGCAACACCGCAGGATGGCTTCAGGCCCTAATCTGGTTCCGGCACGGCACGCTGAGCCTTTGGTTAATTCCTCTTCCTGGTGGGAAATGAGAGTTAAATTTGCCCGTCCAGACAGCTCCAGCTAGTCTCTCATTGGTTCTCCCTATTCCTGTTCATCTTCCGCAGAAATTGCAAACTGGGCCAAACAGGAGGTTAAAGGCACTGACTCTCCAAGTCGGGAGAGTGTTAGTAAAGCGTCTGGAATGTTGCACCCGAGTACCAGGGGACGAAAACTGACACATATTGGAACACGTCTCCCGATCACACGGTTGATCATACTCTGGGTTCCACATGCATGTTTTAGCTGAAGGAAGAATACCTTAAACCTGGAGAGTTGAGACCCGTGGAATGGGTACCATGCAATATGACTTCAAAGGGTCTTCATTTGCTCACCGAACCTCTCCAGTCCTATCACTGCTGCGATTATGCCCCTGCACAAACGCTTGATTCTCTTTCGGAGACATAGCAATCCATAGGTTTTAAGATTCTTACTAGTCATGTATATTCTTAGGTGTTTAATATGGGGTGTTGAGTCCATTTCGTTGAGCAAGGAGTAGCACTTGTCTATTCCATATTTGGCTTAAGGAACTTTATCTGTGCTCATTTCAATCTCTGGTTTTATGCAGCACCCCAACTCACCTTTCCCCTTAAGCAAGCATAAGTTGGGTTTCTAAATTTGAGACCCTGTTCTGTTTTGTAATTCAGTTCCTATGTAGCCAAGTTTACATTCCGTGTATTAGTGATATCTTATGATGTTTCTTTTTCTGTGAGACTTATTTCAGTTAGAATCATCATACCTGAATCCACTCATTATGCTGCTACGGGCCTGATGACATAGATTTCACTGCTGAGTGATATTGCATTGTACGTAAGTACCACAACTTTTTTATCCATGTTTCACTTTCTGCAATATTGAACTTGTACCGTGAACCAGGTTCTTGTAAACAGAGCTGTCCCAACTTTTGGGTTGGCTGTGTCTTTTTTATTTTAATTTCCCTAAGCTATAGGACCATAAGTGGAAGTGCCCTAGGCTCTGTTGCTTTGTTTTTTAGATGTTTCAGGAAACACCATACACTTCTCCCGAGTGGCTGTTGGCAATTGACATCCCGCCCATCAGCATAACAAGGCTCCCAGTTCTCCATGGCCTGGCCTGCCTTTCTGGATTTTACACTTTTTTCAGATGGCCCTTTTGACCGGGGGGAAGTGAGACTTCATTGTAGTGCAGATTTCCTTTGCAAGCTTGCTTGGTTGGCCAAAAAGGGCGTATGCGTTTTTTCCTGAATATATTCAGGAAAAAACGCATACGCCCTTTTTGGCCAAGTGCATCATTGTGGACGTTCTGCCTCTTTTCCTATGCTTTAAATGCAATTCCAGTCTACCTCCTGAAATCGGTTTCCTGCAATTCTGCCCCGCTTTCAAGTCCTCTTGGCAGCCTTACTTCAGTATATTTTTGGACGATAGCTGTCATTTATAACTCTGCAGGTTTGTGAATTACAGTGCCCCTGAGCTCCTTTCTTCAACTCGCTTTCTCGTGAGCTGGCCGCAACACCGCAGGATGGCTTCAGGCCCTAAACTTGTTCCGGCACGGCACGCTGAGCCTTTGGTTAATTCCTCTTCCTGGTGGGAAATGAGAGTTAAATTTGCCCGTCCAGACACCTCCAGCTAGTCTGTCATTGGTTCTCCCTATTCCTGTTCATCTTCCGCAGAAATTGCAAACTGGGCCAAACAGGAGGTTAAAGGCACTGACTCTCCAAGTCGGGAGAGTGTTAGTAAAGGGTCTGGAATGTTGCACCCAAGTACCAGGGGACGAAAACTGACACATATTAGAACACGTCTCCCGATCACACGGTTGATCATATTCTGGGTTCCACATGCATGTTTTAGCTGAAGGAAGAATACCTTAAACCTGGAGAGTTGAGACCCGTGGAATGGGTACCATGCAATATGACTTCAAAGGGTCTTCATTTGCTCACCGAACCTCTCCAATCCTATCACTGCTGCGTTTATGCCCCTGTACACACGCTTGATTCTCTTTCAGAGACATAGCAATCCATAGGTTTTAAGATACTTCCTAGTCAGGTACACTCTTAGGCATTTAATATGGGGTGTTGAGTCCATTTCGTTGAGCAAGGAGTAGCTCTTGTCTATTCCATATTTGGCTTAAGGAACTTTATCTGTGCTCATTTCAATCTCTGGTTTTATGCAGCACCCCAACTCACCTTTCCCCTTAAGCAAGCATAAGTTGGGTTTCTAAATTTGAGACCCTGTTCTGTTTTGTAATTCAGTTCCTGTGTAGCCAAGGTTACATTCCGTGTATTAGTGATATCTGATGATGTTTCTTTTTCTGTGTGACTTATTTCAGTTAGAATCATCGTACCTGAATCCACTCATTATGCTGCTACGGGCCTGATGACATAGATTTCACTGCTGAGTGATACTGCATTGTACGTAAGTACCACAACTTCTTTATCCATTTTTCACTTTCTGCGATATTGAACTTGTACCGTAAACCAGGTTCTTGTAAACAGAGCCGTGCCAACTTTTGGGGTGGCAGTGTCTTTTTGATTTTAATTTCCCTAAGCTATAGGACCATAAGTGGAAGTGCCCTAGGCTCTGTTGCTTTGTTTTTTAGATGTTTCAGGAAACACCATACACTTCTCCCGAGTGGCTGTTGGCAATTTACATCCCGCCCATCAGCATAACAAGGCTCCCAGTTCTCCATGGCCTGTCCTGCCTTTCTGGATTTTACACTTTTTTCAGATGGCCCTTTTGACCAGGGGGAAGTGAGACTTCATTGTAGTGCAGATTTCCTTTGCAAGCTTGCTTGGTTGGCCAAAAAGGGCGTATGCGTTTTTTCCTGAATATATTCAGGAAAAAACGCATACGCCCTTTTTGGCCAAGTGCATCATTGTGGACGTTCTGCCTCTTTTCCTATGCTTTAAATGCAATTCCAGTCTACCTCCTGAAATCGGTTTCCTGCAATTCTGCCCCGCTTTCAAGTCCTCTTGGCAGCCTTACTTCAGTATATTTTTGGACGATAGCTGTCATTTATAACTCTGCAGGTTTGTGAATTACAGTGCCCCTGAGCTCCTTTCTTCAACTCGCTTTCTCGTGAGCTGGCCGCAACACCGCAGGATGGCTTCAGGCCCTAATCTGGTTCCGCCACGGCACACTGAGCCTTTGGTTAATTCCTCTTCCTGGTGGGAAATGAGAGTTAAATTTGCCCGTCCAGACACCTCCAGCTAGTCTGTCATTGGTTCTCCCTATTCCTGTTCATCTTCCGCAGAAATTGCAAACTGGGCCAAACAGGAGGTTAAAGGCACTGACTCTCCAAGTCGGGAGAGTGTTAGTAAAGCGTCTGGAATGTTGCACCCGAGTACCAGGGGACGAAACCTGACACATATTGGAACACGTCTCCCGATCACACGGTTGATCATACTCTGGGTTCCACATGCATGTTTTAGCTGAAGGAAGAATACCTTAAACCTGGAGAGTTGAGACCCGTGGAATGGGTACCATGCAATATGACTTCAAAGGGTCTTCATTTGCTCACCGAACCTCTCCAATCCTATCACTGCTGCGTTTATGCCCCTGTACACACGCTTGATTCTCTTTCAGAGACATAGCAATCCATAGGTTTTAAGATACTTCCTAGTCAGGTACACTCTTAGGCATTTAATATGGGGTGTTGAGTCCATTTCGTTGAGCAAGGAGTAGCTCTTGTCTATTCCATATTTGGCTTAAGGAACTTTATCTGTGCTCATTTCAATCTCTGGTTTTATGCAGCACCCCAACTCACCTTTCCCCTTAAGCAAGCATATGTTGGGTTTCTAAATTTGAGACCCTGTTCTGTTTTGTAATTCAGTTCCTGTGTAGCCAAGTTTACATTCCGTGTATTAGTGATATCTGATGATGTTTCTTTTTCTGTGTGACTTATTTCAGTTAGAATCATCGTACCTGAATCCACTCATTATGCTGCTACGGGCCTGATGACATAGATTTCATTGCTGAGTGATATTGCATTGTACGTAAGTACCACAACTTCTTCATCCATTTTTCACTTTCTGCGATATTGAACTTGTACCGTAAACCAGGTTCTTGTAAACAGAGCCGTCCCAACCTTTGGGGTGGCTGTGTCTTTTGATTTTAATTTCCCTAAGCTATAGGACCATAAGTGGAAGTGCCCTAGGCTCTGTTGCTTTGTTTTTTAGATGTTTCAGGAAACACCATACACTTCTCCCGAGTGGCTGTTGGCAATTGACATCCCGCCCATCAGCATAACAAGGCTCCCAGTTCTCCATGGCCTGTCCTGCCTTTCTGGATTTTACACTTTTTTCAGATGGCCCTTTTGACCGGGGGGAAGTGAGACTTCATTGTAGTGCAGATTTCCTTTGCAAGCTTGCTTGGTTGGCCAAAAAGGGCGTATGCGTTTTTTCCTGAATATATTCAGGAAAAAACGCATACGCCCTTTTTGGCCAAGTGCATCATTGTGGACGTTCTGCCTCTTTTCCTATGCTTTAAATGCAATTCCAGTCTACCTCCTGAAATCGGTTTCCTGCAATTCTGCCCCGCTTTCAAGTCCTCTTGGCAGCCTTACTTCAGTATATTTTTGGACGATAGCTGTCATTTATAACTCTGCAGGTTTGTGAATTACAGTGCCCCTGAGCTCCTTTCTTCAACTCGCTTTCTCGTGAGCTGGCCGCAACACCGCAAGATGGCTTCAGGCCCTAAACTTGTTCCGGCACGGCACGCTGAGCCTTTGGTTAATTCCTCTTCCTGGTGGGAAATGAGAGTTAAATTTGCCCGTCCAGACACCTCCAGCTAGTCTGTCATTGGTTCTCCCTATTCCTGTTCATCTTCCGCAGAAATTGCAAACTGGGCCAAACAGGAGGTTAAAGGCACTGACTCTCCAAGTCGGGAGAGTGTTAGTAAAGCGTCTGGAATGTTGCACCCGAGTACCAGGGGACGAAAACTGACACATATTGGAACACGTCTCCCGATCACACGGTTGATCATACTCTGGGTTCCACATGCATGTTTTAGCTGAAGGAAGAATACCTTAAACCTGGAGAGTTGAGACCCGTGGAATGGGTACCATGCAATATGACTTCAAAGGGTCTTCATTTGCTCACCGAACCTCTCCAATCCTATCACTGCTGCGTTTATGCCCCTGTACACACGCTTGATTCTCTTTCAGAGACATAGCAATCCATAGGTTTTAAGATACTTCCTAGTCAGGTACACTCTTAGGCATTTAATATGGGGTGTTGAGTCCATTTCGTTGAGCAAGGAGTAGCTCTTGTCTATTCCATATTTGGCTTAAGGAACTTTATCTGTGCTCATTTCAATCTCTGGTTTTATGCAGCACCCCAACTCACCTTTCCCCTTAAGCAAGCATAAGTTGGGTTTCTAAATTTGAGACCCTGTTCTGTTTTGTAATTCAGTTCCTGTGTAGCCAAGGTTACATTCCGTGTATTAGTGATATCTTATGATGTTTCTTTTCCTGTGTGACTTATTTCAGTTAGAATCATCGTACCTGAATCCACTCATTATGCTGCTACGGGCCTGATGACATAGATTTCATTGCTGAGTGATACTGCATTGTACGTAAGTACCACAACTTCTTTATCCATTTTTCACTTTCTGCGATATTGAACTTGTACCGTAAACCAGGTTCTTGTAAACAGAGCCGTGCCAACTTTTGGGGTGGCAGTGTCTTTTTGATTTTAATTTCCCTAAGCTATAGGACCATAAGTGGAAGTGCCCTAGGCTCTGTTGCTTTGTTTTTTAGATGTTTCAGGAAACACCATACACTTCTCCCGAGTGGCTGTTGGCAATTTACATCCCGCCCATCAGCATAACAAGGCTCCCAGTTCTCCATGGCCTGTCCTGCCTTTCTGGATTTTACACTTTTTTCAGATGGCCCTTTTGACCAGGGGGAAGTGAGACTTCATTGTAGTGCAGATTTCCTTTGCAAGCTTGCTTGGTTGGCCAAAAAGGGCGTATGCGTTTTTTCCTGAATATATTCAGGAAAAAACGCATACGCCCTTTTTGGCCAAGTGCATCATTGTGGACGTTCTGCCTCTTTTCCTATGCTTTAAATGCAATTCCAGTCTACCTCCTGAAATCGGTTTCCTGCAATTCTGCCCCGCTTTCAAGTCCTCTTGGCAGCCTTACTTCAGTATATTTTTGGACGATAGCTGTCATTTATAACTCTGCAGGTTTGTGAATTACAGTGCCCCTGAGCTCCTTTCTTCAACTCGCTTTCTCGTGAGCTGGCCGCAACACCGCAGGATGGCTTCAGGCCCTAATCTGGTTCCGCCACGGCACACTGAGCCTTTGGTTAATTCCTCTTCCTGGTGGGAAATGAGAGTTAAATTTGCCCGTCCAGACACCTCCAGCTAGTCTGTCATTGGTTCTCCCTATTCCTGTTCATCTTCCGCAGAAATTGCAAACTGGGCCAAACAGGAGGTTAAAGGCACTGACTCTCCAAGTCGGGAGAGTGTTAGTAAAGCGTCTGGAATGTTGCACCCGAGTACCAGGGGACGAAAACTGACACATATTGGAACACGTCTCCCGATCACACGGTTGATCATACTCTGGGTTCCACATGCATGTTTTAGCTGAAGGAAGAATACCTTAAACCTGGAGAGTTGAGACCCGTGGAATGGGTACCATGCAATATGACTTCAAAGGGTCTTCATTTGCTCACCGAACCTCTCCAATCCTATCACTGCTGCGTTTATGCCCCTGTACACACGCTTGATTCTCTTTCAGAGACATAGCAATCCATAGGTTTTAAGATACTTCCTAGTCAGGTACACTCTTAGGCATTTAATATGGGGTGTTGAGTCCATTTCGTTGAGCAAGGAGTAGCTCTTGTCTATTCCATATTTGGCTTAAGGAACTTTATCTGTGCTCATTTCAATCTCTGGTTTTATGCAGCACCCCAACTCACCTTTCCCCTTAAGCAAGCATAAGTTGGGTTTCTAAATTTGAGACCCTGTTCTGTTTTGTAATTCAGTTCCTGTGTAGCCAAGGTTACATTCCGTGTATTAGTGATATCTGATGATGTTTCTTTTTCTGTGTGACTTATTTCAGTTAGAATCATCGTACCTGAATCCACTCATTATGCTGCTACGGGCCTGATGACATAGATTTCATTGCTGAGTGATACTGCATTGTACGTAAGTACCACAACTTCTTTATCCATTTTTCACTTTCTGCGATATTGAACTTGTACCGTAAACCAGGTTCTTGTAAACAGAGCCGTGCCAACTTTTGGGGTGGCAGTGTCTTTTTGATTTTAATTTCCCTAAGCTATAGGACCATAAGTGGAAGTGCCCTAGGCTCTGTTGCTTTGTTTTTTAGATGTTTCAGGAAACACCATACACTTCTCCCGAGTGGCTGTTGGCAATTTACATCCCGCCCATCAGCATAACAAGGCTCCCAGTTCTCCATGGCCTGTCCTGCCTTTCTGGATTTTACACTTTTTTCAGATGGCCCTTTTGACCAGGGGGAAGTGAGACTTCATTGTAGTGCAGATTTCCTTTGCAAGCTTGCTTGGTTGGCCAAAAAGGGCGTATGCGTTTTTTCCTGAATATATTCAGGAAAAAACGCATACGCCCTTTTTGGCCAAGTGCATCATTGTGGACGTTCTGCCTCTTTTCCTATGCTTTAAATGCAATTCCAGTCTACCTCCTGAAATCGGTTTCCTGCAATTCTGCCCCGCTTTCAAGTCCTCTTGGCAGCCTTACTTCAGTATATTTTTGGACGATAGCTGTCATTTATAACTCTGCAGGTTTGTGAATTACAGTGCCCCTGAGCTCCTTTCTTCAACTCGCTTTCTCGTGAGCTGGCCGCAACACCGCAGGATGGCTTCAGGCCCTAATCGGGTTCCGCCACGGCACACTGAGCCTTTGGTTAATTCCTCTTCCTGGTGGGAAATGAGAGTTAAATTTGCCCGTCCAGACACCTCCAGCTAGTCTGTCATTGGTTCTCCCTATTCCTGTTCATCTTCCGCAGAAATTGCAAACTGGGCCAAACAGGAGGTTAAAGGCACTGACTCTCCAAGTCGGGAGAGTGTTAGTAAAGCGTCTGGAATGTTGCACCCGAGTACCAGGGGACGAAAACTGACACATATTGGAACACGTCTCCCGATCACACGGTTGATCATACTCTGGGTTCCACATGCATGTTTTAGCTGAAGGAAGAATACCTTAAACCTGGAGAGTTGAGACCCGTGGAATGGGTACCATGCAATATGACTTCAAAGGGTCTTCATTTGCTCACCGAACCTCTCCAATCCTATCACTGCTGCGTTTATGCCCCTGTACACACGCTTGATTCTCTTTCAGAGACATAGCAATCCATAGGTTTTAAGATACTTCCTAGTCAGGTACACTCTTAGGCATTTAATATGGGGTGTTGAGTCCATTTCGTTGAGCAAGGAGTAGCTCTTGTCTATTCCATATTTGGCTTAAGGAACTTTATCTGTGCTCATTTCAATCTCTGGTTTTATGCAGCACCCCAACTCACCTTTCCCCTTAAGCAAGCATATGTTGGGTTTCTAAATTTGAGACCCTGTTCTGTTTTGTAATTCAGTTCCTGTGTAGCCAAGTTTACATTCCGTGTATTAGTGATATCTGATGATGTTTCTTTTTCTGTGTGACTTATTTCAGTTAGAATCATCGTACCTGAATCCACTCATTATGCTGCTACGGGCCTGATGACATAGATTTCATTGCTGAGTGATATTGCATTGTACGTAAGTACCACAACTTCTTCATCCATTTTTCACTTTCTGCGATATTGAACTTGTACCGTAAACCAGGTTCTTGTAAACAGAGCCGTCCCAACCTTTGGGGTGGCTGTGTCTTTTGATTTTAATTTCCCTAAGCTATAGGACCATAAGTGGAAGTGCCCTAGGCTCTGTTGCTTTGTTTTTTAGATGTTTCAGGAAACACCATACACTTCTCCCGAGTGGCTGTTGGCAATTGACATCCCGCCCATCAGCATAACAAGGCTCCCAGTTCTCCATGGCCTGTCCTGCCTTTCTGGATTTTACACTTTTTTCAGATGGCCCTTTTGACCGGGGGGAAGTGAGACTTCATTGTAGTGCAGATTTCCTTTGCAAGCTTGCTTGGTTGGCCAAAAAGGGCGTATGCGTTTTTTCCTGAATATATTCAGGAAAAAACGCATACGCCCTTTTTGGCCAAGTGCATCATTGTGGACGTTCTGCCTCTTTTCCTATGCTTTAAATGCAATTCCAGTCTACCTCCTGAAATCGGTTTCCTGCAATTCTGCCCCGCTTTCAAGTCCTCTTGGCAGCCTTACTTCAGTATATTTTTGGACGATAGCTGTCATTTATAACTCTGCAGGTTTGTGAATTACAGTGCCCCTGAGCTCCTTTCTTCAACTCGCTTTCTCGTGAGCTGGCCGCAACACCGCAAGATGGCTTCAGGCCCTAAACTTGTTCCGGCACGGCACGCTGAGCCTTTGGTTAATTCCTCTTCCTGGTGGGAAATGAGAGTTAAATTTGCCCGTCCAGACACCTCCAGCTAGTCTGTCATTGGTTCTCCCTATTCCTGTTCATCTTCCGCAGAAATTGCAAACTGGGCCAAACAGGAGGTTAAAGGCACTGACTCTCCAAGTCGGGAGAGTGTTAGTAAAGCGTCTGGAATGTTGCACCCGAGTACCAGGGGACGAAAACTGACACATATTGGAACACGTCTCCCGATCACACGGTTGATCATACTCTGGGTTCCACATGCATGTTTTAGCTGAAGGAAGAATACCTTAAACCTGGAGAGTTGAGACCCGTGGAATGGGTACCATGCAATATGACTTCAAAGGGTCTTCATTTGCTCACCGAACCTCTCCAATCCTATCACTGCTGCGTTTATGCCCCTGTACACACGCTTGATTCTCTTTCAGAGACATAGCAATCCATAGGTTTTAAGATACTTCCTAGTCAGGTACACTCTTAGGCATTTAATATGGGGTGTTGAGTCCATTTCGTTGAGCAAGGAGTAGCTCTTGTCTATTCCATATTTGGCTTAAGGAACTTTATCTGTGCTCATTTCAATCTCTGGTTTTATGCAGCACCCCAACTCACCTTTCCCCTTAAGCAAGCATAAGTTGGGTTTCTAAATTTGAGACCCTGTTCTGTTTTGTAATTCAGTTCCTGTGTAGCCAAGGTTACATTCCGTGTATTAGTGATATCTTATGATGTTTCTTTTCCTGTGTGACTTATTTCAGTTAGAATCATCGTACCTGAATCCACTCATTATGCTGCTACGGGCCTGATGACATAGATTTCATTGCTGAGTGATACTGCATTGTACGTAAGTACCACAACTTCTTTATCCATTTTTCACTTTCTGCGATATTGAACTTGTACCGTAAACCAGGTTCTTGTAAACAGAGCCGTGCCAACTTTTGGGGTGGCAGTGTCTTTTTGATTTTAATTTCCCTAAGCTATAGGACCATAAGTGGAAGTGCCCTAGGCTCTGTTGCTTTGTTTTTTAGATGTTTCAGGAAACACCATACACTTCTCCCGAGTGGCTGTTGGCAATTTACATCCCGCCCATCAGCATAACAAGGCTCCCAGTTCTCCATGGCCTGTCCTGCCTTTCTGGATTTTACACTTTTTTCAGATGGCCCTTTTGACCAGGGGGAAGTGAGACTTCATTGTAGTGCAGATTTCCTTTGCAAGCTTGCTTGGTTGGCCAAAAAGGGCGTATGCGTTTTTTCCTGAATATATTCAGGAAAAAACGCATACGCCCTTTTTGGCCAAGTGCATCATTGTGGACGTTCTGCCTCTTTTCCTATGCTTTAAATGCAATTCCAGTCTACCTCCTGAAATCGGTTTCCTGCAATTCTGCCCCGCTTTCAAGTCCTCTTGGCAGCCTTACTTCAGTATATTTTTGGACGATAGCTGTCATTTATAACTCTGCAGGTTTGTGAATTACAGTGCCCCTGAGCTCCTTTCTTCAACTCGCTTTCTCGTGAGCTGGCCGCAACACCGCAGGATGGCTTCAGGCCCTAATCTGGTTCCGCCACGGCACACTGAGCCTTTGGTTAATTCCTCTTCCTGGTGGGAAATGAGAGTTAAATTTGCCCGTCCAGACACCTCCAGCTAGTCTGTCATTGGTTCTCCCTATTCCTGTTCATCTTCCGCAGAAATTGCAAACTGGGCCAAACAGGAGGTTAAAGGCACTGACTCTCCAAGTCGGGAGAGTGTTAGTAAAGCGTCTGGAATGTTGCACCCGAGTACCAGGGGACGAAACCTGACACATATTGGAACACGTCTCCCGATCACACGGTTGATCATACTCTGGGTTCCACATGCATGTTTTAGCTGAAGGAAGAATACCTTAAACCTGGAGAGTTGAGACCCGTGGAATGGGTACCATGCAATATGACTTCAAAGGGTCTTCATTTGCTCACCGAACCTCTCCAATCCTATCACTGCTGCGTTTATGCCCCTGTACACACGCTTGATTCTCTTTCAGAGACATAGCAATCCATAGGTTTTAAGATACTTCCTAGTCAGGTACACTCTTAGGCATTTAATATGGGGTGTTGAGTCCATTTCGTTGAGCAAGGAGTAGCTCTTGTCTATTCCATATTTGGCTTAAGGAACTTTATCTGTGCTCATTTCAATCTCTGGTTTTATGCAGCACCCCAACTCACCTTTCCCCTTAAGCAAGCATATGTTGGGTTTCTAAATTTGAGACCCTGTTCTGTTTTGTAATTCAGTTCCTGTGTAGCCAAGTTTACATTCCGTGTATTAGTGATATCTGATGATGTTTCTTTTTCTGTGTGACTTATTTCAGTTAGAATCATCGTACCTGAATCCACTCATTATGCTGCTACGGGCCTGATGACATAGATTTCATTGCTGAGTGATATTGCATTGTACGTAAGTACCACAACTTCTTCATCCATTTTTCACTTTCTGCGATATTGAACTTGTACCGTAAACCAGGTTCTTGTAAACAGAGCCGTCCCAACCTTTGGGGTGGCTGTGTCTTTTGATTTTAATTTCCCTAAGCTATAGGACCATAAGTGGAAGTGCCCTAGGCTCTGTTGCTTTGTTTTTTAGATGTTTCAGGAAACACCATACACTTCTCCCGAGTGGCTGTTGGCAATTGACATCCCGCCCATCAGCATAACAAGGCTCCCAGTTCTCCATGGCCTGTCCTGCCTTTCTGGATTTTACACTTTTTTCAGATGGCCCTTTTGACCGGGGGGAAGTGAGACTTCATTGTAGTGCAGATTTCCTTTGCAAGCTTGCTTGGTTGGCCAAAAAGGGCGTATGCGTTTTTTCCTGAATATATTCAGGAAAAAACGCATACGCCCTTTTTGGCCAAGTGCATCATTGTGGACGTTCTGCCTCTTTTCCTATGCTTTAAATGCAATTCCAGTCTACCTCCTGAAATCGGTTTCCTGCAATTCTGCCCCGCTTTCAAGTCCTCTTGGCAGCCTTACTTCAGTATATTTTTGGACGATAGCTGTCATTTATAACTCTGCAGGTTTGTGAATTACAGTGCCCCTGAGCTCCTTTCTTCAACTCGCTTTCTCGTGAGCTGGCCGCAACACCGCAAGATGGCTTCAGGCCCTAAACTTGTTCCGGCACGGCACGCTGAGCCTTTGGTTAATTCCTCTTCCTGGTGGGAAATGAGAGTTAAATTTGCCCGTCCAGACACCTCCAGCTAGTCTGTCATTGGTTCTCCCTATTCCTGTTCATCTTCCGCAGAAATTGCAAACTGGGCCAAACAGGAGGTTAAAGGCACTGACTCTCCAAGTCGGGAGAGTGTTAGTAAAGCGTCTGGAATGTTGCACCCGAGTACCAGGGGACGAAAACTGACACATATTGGAACACGTCTCCCGATCACACGGTTGATCATACTCTGGGTTCCACATGCATGTTTTAGCTGAAGGAAGAATACCTTAAACCTGGAGAGTTGAGACCCGTGGAATGGGTACCATGCAATATGACTTCAAAGGGTCTTCATTTGCTCACCGAACCTCTCCAATCCTATCACTGCTGCGTTTATGCCCCTGTACACACGCTTGATTCTCTTTCAGAGACATAGCAATCCATAGGTTTTAAGATACTTCCTAGTCAGGTACACTCTTAGGCATTTAATATGGGGTGTTGAGTCCATTTCGTTGAGCAAGGAGTAGCTCTTGTCTATTCCATATTTGGCTTAAGGAACTTTATCTGTGCTCATTTCAATCTCTGGTTTTATGCAGCACCCCAACTCACCTTTCCCCTTAAGCAAGCATAAGTTGGGTTTCTAAATTTGAGACCCTGTTCTGTTTTGTAATTCAGTTCCTGTGTAGCCAAGGTTACATTCCGTGTATTAGTGATATCTTATGATGTTTCTTTTCCTGTGTGACTTATTTCAGTTAGAATCATCGTACCTGAATCCACTCATTATGCTGCTACGGGCCTGATGACATAGATTTCATTGCTGAGTGATACTGCATTGTACGTAAGTACCACAACTTCTTTATCCATTTTTCACTTTCTGCGATATTGAACTTGTACCGTAAACCAGGTTCTTGTAAACAGAGCCGTGCCAACTTTTGGGGTGGCAGTGTCTTTTTGATTTTAATTTCCCTAAGCTATAGGACCATAAGTGGAAGTGCCCTAGGCTCTGTTGCTTTGTTTTTTAGATGTTTCAGGAAACACCATACACTTCTCCCGAGTGGCTGTTGGCAATTTACATCCCGCCCATCAGCATAACAAGGCTCCCAGTTCTCCATGGCCTGTCCTGCCTTTCTGGATTTTACACTTTTTTCAGATGGCCCTTTTGACCAGGGGGAAGTGAGACTTCATTGTAGTGCAGATTTCCTTTGCAAGCTTGCTTGGTTGGCCAAAAAGGGCGTATGCGTTTTTTCCTGAATATATTCAGGAAAAAACGCATACGCCCTTTTTGGCCAAGTGCATCATTGTGGACGTTCTGCCTCTTTTCCTATGCTTTAAATGCAATTCCAGTCTACCTCCTGAAATCGGTTTCCTGCAATTCTGCCCCGCTTTCAAGTCCTCTTGGCAGCCTTACTTCAGTATATTTTTGGACGATAGCTGTCATTTATAACTCTGCAGGTTTGTGAATTACAGTGCCCCTGAGCTCCTTTCTTCAACTCGCTTTCTCGTGAGCTGGCCGCAACACCGCAGGATGGCTTCAGGCCCTAATCTGGTTCCGCCACGGCACACTGAGCCTTTGGTTAATTCCTCTTCCTGGTGGGAAATGAGAGTTAAATTTGCCCGTCCAGACACCTCCAGCTAGTCTGTCATTGGTTCTCCCTATTCCTGTTCATCTTCCGCAGAAATTGCAAACTGGGCCAAACAGGAGGTTAAAGGCACTGACTCTCCAAGTCGGGAGAGTGTTAGTAAAGCGTCTGGAATGTTGCACCCGAGTACCAGGGGACGAAAACTGACACATATTGGAACACGTCTCCCGATCACACGGTTGATCATACTCTGGGTTCCACATGCATGTTTTAGCTGAAGGAAGAATACCTTAAACCTGGAGAGTTGAGACCCGTGGAATGGGTACCATGCAATATGACTTCAAAGGGTCTTCATTTGCTCACCGAACCTCTCCAATCCTATCACTGCTGCGTTTATGCCCCTGTACACACGCTTGATTCTCTTTCAGAGACATAGCAATCCATAGGTTTTAAGATACTTCCTAGTCAGGTACACTCTTAGGCATTTAATATGGGGTGTTGAGTCCATTTCGTTGAGCAAGGAGTAGCTCTTGTCTATTCCATATTTGGCTTAAGGAACTTTATCTGTGCTCATTTCAATCTCTGGTTTTATGCAGCACCCCAACTCACCTTTCCCCTTAAGCAAGCATAAGTTGGGTTTCTAAATTTGAGACCCTGTTCTGTTTTGTAATTCAGTTCCTGTGTAGCCAAGGTTACATTCCGTGTATTAGTGATATCTGATGATGTTTCTTTTTCTGTGTGACTTATTTCAGTTAGAATCATCGTACCTGAATCCACTCATTATGCTGCTACGGGCCTGATGACATAGATTTCATTGCTGAGTGATACTGCATTGTACGTAAGTACCACAACTTCTTTATCCATTTTTCACTTTCTGCGATATTGAACTTGTACCGTAAACCAGGTTCTTGTAAACAGAGCCGTGCCAACTTTTGGGGTGGCAGTGTCTTTTTGATTTTAATTTCCCTAAGCTATAGGACCATAAGTGGAAGTGCCCTAGGCTCTGTTGCTTTGTTTTTTAGATGTTTCAGGAAACACCATACACTTCTCCCGAGTGGCTGTTGGCAATTTACATCCCGCCCATCAGCATAACAAGGCTCCCAGTTCTCCATGGCCTGTCCTGCCTTTCTGGATTTTACACTTTTTTCAGATGGCCCTTTTGACCAGGGGGAAGTGAGACTTCATTGTAGTGCAGATTTCCTTTGCAAGCTTGCTTGGTTGGCCAAAAAGGGCGTATGCGTTTTTTCCTGAATATATTCAGGAAAAAACGCATACGCCCTTTTTGGCCAAGTGCATCATTGTGGACGTTCTGCCTCTTTTCCTATGCTTTAAATGCAATTCCAGTCTACCTCCTGAAATCGGTTTCCTGCAATTCTGCCCCGCTTTCAAGTCCTCTTGGCAGCCTTACTTCAGTATATTTTTGGACGATAGCTGTCATTTATAACTCTGCAGGTTTGTGAATTACAGTGCCCCTGAGCTCCTTTCTTCAACTCGCTTTCTCGTGAGCTGGCCGCAACACCGCAGGATGGCTTCAGGCCCTAATCGGGTTCCGCCACGGCACACTGAGCCTTTGGTTAATTCCTCTTCCTGGTGGGAAATGAGAGTTAAATTTGCCCGTCCAGACACCTCCAGCTAGTCTGTCATTGGTTCTCCCTATTCCTGTTCATCTTCCGCAGAAATTGCAAACTGGGCCAAACAGGAGGTTAAAGGCACTGACTCTCCAAGTCGGGAGAGTGTTAGTAAAGCGTCTGGAATGTTGCACCCGAGTACCAGGGGACGAAAACTGACACATATTGGAACACGTCTCCCGATCACACGGTTGATCATACTCTGGGTTCCACATGCATGTTTTAGCTGAAGGAAGAATACCTTAAACCTGGAGAGTTGAGACCCGTGGAATGGGTACCATGCAATATGACTTCAAAGGGTCTTCATTTGCTCACCGAACCTCTCCAATCCTATCACTGCTGCGTTTATGCCCCTGTACACACGCTTGATTCTCTTTCAGAGACATAGCAATCCATAGGTTTTAAGATACTTCCTAGTCAGGTACACTCTTAGGCATTTAATATGGGGTGTTGAGTCCATTTCGTTGAGCAAGGAGTAGCTCTTGTCTATTCCATATTTGGCTTAAGGAACTTTATCTGTGCTCATTTCAATCTCTGGTTTTATGCAGCACCCCAACTCACCTTTCCCCTTAAGCAAGCATATGTTGGGTTTCTAAATTTGAGACCCTGTTCTGTTTTGTAATTCAGTTCCTGTGTAGCCAAGTTTACATTCCGTGTATTAGTGATATCTGATGATGTTTCTTTTTCTGTGTGACTTATTTCAGTTAGAATCATCGTACCTGAATCCACTCATTATGCTGCTACGGGCCTGATGACATAGATTTCATTGCTGAGTGATATTGCATTGTACGTAAGTACCACAACTTCTTCATCCATTTTTCACTTTCTGCGATATTGAACTTGTACCGTAAACCAGGTTCTTGTAAACAGAGCCGTCCCAACCTTTGGGGTGGCTGTGTCTTTTGATTTTAATTTCCCTAAGCTATAGGACCATAAGTGGAAGTGCCCTAGGCTCTGTTGCTTTGTTTTTTAGATGTTTCAGGAAACACCATACACTTCTCCCGAGTGGCTGTTGGCAATTGACATCCCGCCCATCAGCATAACAAGGCTCCCAGTTCTCCATGGCCTGTCCTGCCTTTCTGGATTTTACACTTTTTTCAGATGGCCCTTTTGACCGGGGGGAAGTGAGACTTCATTGTAGTGCAGATTTCCTTTGCAAGCTTGCTTGGTTGGCCAAAAAGGGCGTATGCGTTTTTTCCTGAATATATTCAGGAAAAAACGCATACGCCCTTTTTGGCCAAGTGCATCATTGTGGACGTTCTGCCTCTTTTCCTATGCTTTAAATGCAATTCCAGTCTACCTCCTGAAATCGGTTTCCTGCAATTCTGCCCCGCTTTCAAGTCCTCTTGGCAGCCTTACTTCAGTATATTTTTGGACGATAGCTGTCATTTATAACTCTGCAGGTTTGTGAATTACAGTGCCCCTGAGCTCCTTTCTTCAACTCGCTTTCTCGTGAGCTGGCCGCAACACCGCAAGATGGCTTCAGGCCCTAAACTTGTTCCGGCACGGCACGCTGAGCCTTTGGTTAATTCCTCTTCCTGGTGGGAAATGAGAGTTAAATTTGCCCGTCCAGACACCTCCAGCTAGTCTGTCATTGGTTCTCCCTATTCCTGTTCATCTTCCGCAGAAATTGCAAACTGGGCCAAACAGGAGGTTAAAGGCACTGACTCTCCAAGTCGGGAGAGTGTTAGTAAAGCGTCTGGAATGTTGCACCCGAGTACCAGGGGACGAAAACTGACACATATTGGAACACGTCTCCCGATCACACGGTTGATCATACTCTGGGTTCCACATGCATGTTTTAGCTGAAGGAAGAATACCTTAAACCTGGAGAGTTGAGACCCGTGGAATGGGTACCATGCAATATGACTTCAAAGGGTCTTCATTTGCTCACCGAACCTCTCCAATCCTATCACTGCTGCGTTTATGCCCCTGTACACACGCTTGATTCTCTTTCAGAGACATAGCAATCCATAGGTTTTAAGATACTTCCTAGTCAGGTACACTCTTAGGCATTTAATATGGGGTGTTGAGTCCATTTCGTTGAGCAAGGAGTAGCTCTTGTCTATTCCATATTTGGCTTAAGGAACTTTATCTGTGCTCATTTCAATCTCTGGTTTTATGCAGCACCCCAACTCACCTTTCCCCTTAAGCAAGCATAAGTTGGGTTTCTAAATTTGAGACCCTGTTCTGTTTTGTAATTCAGTTCCTGTGTAGCCAAGGTTACATTCCGTGTATTAGTGATATCTTATGATGTTTCTTTTCCTGTGTGACTTATTTCAGTTAGAATCATCGTACCTGAATCCACTCATTATGCTGCTACGGGCCTGATGACATAGATTTCATTGCTGAGTGATACTGCATTGTACGTAAGTACCACAACTTCTTTATCCATTTTTCACTTTCTGCGATATTGAACTTGTACCGTAAACCAGGTTCTTGTAAACAGAGCCGTGCCAACTTTTGGGGTGGCAGTGTCTTTTTGATTTTAATTTCCCTAAGCTATAGGACCATAAGTGGAAGTGCCCTAGGCTCTGTTGCTTTGTTTTTTAGATGTTTCAGGAAACACCATACACTTCTCCCGAGTGGCTGTTGGCAATTTACATCCCGCCCATCAGCATAACAAGGCTCCCAGTTCTCCATGGCCTGTCCTGCCTTTCTGGATTTTACACTTTTTTCAGATGGCCCTTTTGACCAGGGGGAAGTGAGACTTCATTGTAGTGCAGATTTCCTTTGCAAGCTTGCTTGGTTGGCCAAAAAGGGCGTATGCGTTTTTTCCTGAATATATTCAGGAAAAAACGCATACGCCCTTTTTGGCCAAGTGCATCATTGTGGACGTTCTGCCTCTTTTCCTATGCTTTAAATGCAATTCCAGTCTACCTCCTGAAATCGGTTTCCTGCAATTCTGCCCCGCTTTCAAGTCCTCTTGGCAGCCTTACTTCAGTATATTTTTGGACGATAGCTGTCATTTATAACTCTGCAGGTTTGTGAATTACAGTGCCCCTGAGCTCCTTTCTTCAACTCGCTTTCTCGTGAGCTGGCCGCAACACCGCAGGATGGCTTCAGGCCCTAATCTGGTTCCGCCACGGCACACTGAGCCTTTGGTTAATTCCTCTTCCTGGTGGGAAATGAGAGTTAAATTTGCCCGTCCAGACACCTCCAGCTAGTCTGTCATTGGTTCTCCCTATTCCTGTTCATCTTCCGCAGAAATTGCAAACTGGGCCAAACAGGAGGTTAAAGGCACTGACTCTCCAAGTCGGGAGAGTGTTAGTAAAGCGTCTGGAATGTTGCACCCGAGTACCAGGGGACGAAACCTGACACATATTGGAACACGTCTCCCGATCACACGGTTGATCATACTCTGGGTTCCACATGCATGTTTTAGCTGAAGGAAGAATACCTTAAACCTGGAGAGTTGAGACCCGTGGAATGGGTACCATGCAATATGACTTCAAAGGGTCTTCATTTGCTCACCGAACCTCTCCAATCCTATCACTGCTGCGTTTATGCCCCTGTACACACGCTTGATTCTCTTTCAGAGACATAGCAATCCATAGGTTTTAAGATACTTCCTAGTCAGGTACACTCTTAGGCATTTAATATGGGGTGTTGAGTCCATTTCGTTGAGCAAGGAGTAGCTCTTGTCTATTCCATATTTGGCTTAAGGAACTTTATCTGTGCTCATTTCAATCTCTGGTTTTATGCAGCACCCCAACTCACCTTTCCCCTTAAGCAAGCATATGTTGGGTTTCTAAATTTGAGACCCTGTTCTGTTTTGTAATTCAGTTCCTGTGTAGCCAAGTTTACATTCCGTGTATTAGTGATATCTGATGATGTTTCTTTTTCTGTGTGACTTATTTCAGTTAGAATCATCGTACCTGAATCCACTCATTATGCTGCTACGGGCCTGATGACATAGATTTCATTGCTGAGTGATATTGCATTGTACGTAAGTACCACAACTTCTTCATCCATTTTTCACTTTCTGCGATATTGAACTTGTACCGTAAACCAGGTTCTTGTAAACAGAGCCGTCCCAACCTTTGGGGTGGCTGTGTCTTTTGATTTTAATTTCCCTAAGCTATAGGACCATAAGTGGAAGTGCCCTAGGCTCTGTTGCTTTGTTTTTTAGATGTTTCAGGAAACACCATACACTTCTCCCGAGTGGCTGTTGGCAATTGACATCCCGCCCATCAGCATAACAAGGCTCCCAGTTCTCCATGGCCTGTCCTGCCTTTCTGGATTTTACACTTTTTTCAGATGGCCCTTTTGACCGGGGGGAAGTGAGACTTCATTGTAGTGCAGATTTCCTTTGCAAGCTTGCTTGGTTGGCCAAAAAGGGCGTATGCGTTTTTTCCTGAATATATTCAGGAAAAAACGCATACGCCCTTTTTGGCCAAGTGCATCATTGTGGACGTTCTGCCTCTTTTCCTATGCTTTAAATGCAATTCCAGTCTACCTCCTGAAATCGGTTTCCTGCAATTCTGCCCCGCTTTCAAGTCCTCTTGGCAGCCTTACTTCAGTATATTTTTGGACGATAGCTGTCATTTATAACTCTGCAGGTTTGTGAATTACAGTGCCCCTGAGCTCCTTTCTTCAACTCGCTTTCTCGTGAGCTGGCCGCAACACCGCAAGATGGCTTCAGGCCCTAAACTTGTTCCGGCACGGCACGCTGAGCCTTTGGTTAATTCCTCTTCCTGGTGGGAAATGAGAGTTAAATTTGCCCGTCCAGACACCTCCAGCTAGTCTGTCATTGGTTCTCCCTATTCCTGTTCATCTTCCGCAGAAATTGCAAACTGGGCCAAACAGGAGGTTAAAGGCACTGACTCTCCAAGTCGGGAGAGTGTTAGTAAAGCGTCTGGAATGTTGCACCCGAGTACCAGGGGACGAAAACTG
This sequence comes from Lagenorhynchus albirostris, assembly GCF_949774975.1. Taxonomy (NCBI): domain Eukaryota; kingdom Metazoa; phylum Chordata; class Mammalia; order Artiodactyla; family Delphinidae; genus Lagenorhynchus; species Lagenorhynchus albirostris. The sequence goes on along the minus strand of NW_026783369.1, from coordinate 911,603 downwards.
ACACATATTGGAACACGTCTCCCGATCACACGGTTGATCATACTCTGGGTTCCACATGCATGTTTTAGCTGAAGGAAGAATACCTTAAACCTGGAGAGTTGAGACCCGTGGAATGGGTACCATGCAATATGACTTCAAAGGGTCTTCATTTGCTCACCGAACCTCTCCAATCCTATCACTGCTGCGTTTATGCCCCTGTACACACGCTTGATTCTCTTTCAGAGACATAGCAATCCATAGGTTTTAAGATACTTCCTAGTCAGGTACACTCTTAGGCATTTAATATGGGGTGTTGAGTCCATTTCGTTGAGCAAGGAGTAGCTCTTGTCTATTCCATATTTGGCTTAAGGAACTTTATCTGTGCTCATTTCAATCTCTGGTTTTATGCAGCACCCCAACTCACCTTTCCCCTTAAGCAAGCATAAGTTGGGTTTCTAAATTTGAGACCCTGTTCTGTTTTGTAATTCAGTTCCTGTGTAGCCAAGGTTACATTCCGTGTATTAGTGATATCTTATGATGTTTCTTTTCCTGTGTGACTTATTTCAGTTAGAATCATCGTACCTGAATCCACTCATTATGCTGCTACGGGCCTGATGACATAGATTTCATTGCTGAGTGATACTGCATTGTACGTAAGTACCACAACTTCTTTATCCATTTTTCACTTTCTGCGATATTGAACTTGTACCGTAAACCAGGTTCTTGTAAACAGAGCCGTGCCAACTTTTGGGGTGGCAGTGTCTTTTTGATTTTAATTTCCCTAAGCTATAGGACCATAAGTGGAAGTGCCCTAGGCTCTGTTGCTTTGTTTTTTAGATGTTTCAGGAAACACCATACACTTCTCCCGAGTGGCTGTTGGCAATTTACATCCCGCCCATCAGCATAACAAGGCTCCCAGTTCTCCATGGCCTGTCCTGCCTTTCTGGATTTTACACTTTTTTCAGATGGCCCTTTTGACCAGGGGGAAGTGAGACTTCATTGTAGTGCAGATTTCCTTTGCAAGCTTGCTTGGTTGGCCAAAAAGGGCGTATGCGTTTTTTCCTGAATATATTCAGGAAAAAACGCATACGCCCTTTTTGGCCAAGTGCATCATTGTGGACGTTCTGCCTCTTTTCCTATGCTTTAAATGCAATTCCAGTCTACCTCCTGAAATCGGTTTCCTGCAATTCTGCCCCGCTTTCAAGTCCTCTTGGCAGCCTTACTTCAGTATATTTTTGGACGATAGCTGTCATTTATAACTCTGCAGGTTTGTGAATTACAGTGCCCCTGAGCTCCTTTCTTCAACTCGCTTTCTCGTGAGCTGGCCGCAACACCGCAGGATGGCTTCAGGCCCTAATCTGGTTCCGCCACGGCACACTGAGCCTTTGGTTAATTCCTCTTCCTGGTGGGAAATGAGAGTTAAATTTGCCCGTCCAGACACCTCCAGCTAGTCTGTCATTGGTTCTCCCTATTCCTGTTCATCTTCCGCAGAAATTGCAAACTGGGCCAAACAGGAGGTTAAAGGCACTGACTCTCCAAGTCGGGAGAGTGTTAGTAAAGCGTCTGGAATGTTGCACCCGAGTACCAGGGGACGAAAACTGACACATATTGGAACACGTCTCCCGATCACACGGTTGATCATACTCTGGGTTCCACATGCATGTTTTAGCTGAAGGAAGAATACCTTAAACCTGGAGAGTTGAGACCCGTGGAATGGGTACCATGCAATATGACTTCAAAGGGTCTTCATTTGCTCACCGAACCTCTCCAATCCTATCACTGCTGCGTTTATGCCCCTGTACACACGCTTGATTCTCTTTCAGAGACATAGCAATCCATAGGTTTTAAGATACTTCCTAGTCAGGTACACTCTTAGGCATTTAATATGGGGTGTTGAGTCCATTTCGTTGAGCAAGGAGTAGCTCTTGTCTATTCCATATTTGGCTTAAGGAACTTTATCTGTGCTCATTTCAATCTCTGGTTTTATGCAGCACCCCAACTCACCTTTCCCCTTAAGCAAGCATAAGTTGGGTTTCTAAATTTGAGACCCTGTTCTGTTTTGTAATTCAGTTCCTGTGTAGCCAAGGTTACATTCCGTGTATTAGTGATATCTGATGATGTTTCTTTTTCTGTGTGACTTATTTCAGTTAGAATCATCGTACCTGAATCCACTCATTATGCTGCTACGGGCCTGATGACATAGATTTCATTGCTGAGTGATACTGCATTGTACGTAAGTACCACAACTTCTTTATCCATTTTTCACTTTCTGCGATATTGAACTTGTACCGTAAACCAGGTTCTTGTAAACAGAGCCGTGCCAACTTTTGGGGTGGCAGTGTCTTTTTGATTTTAATTTCCCTAAGCTATAGGACCATAAGTGGAAGTGCCCTAGGCTCTGTTGCTTTGTTTTTTAGATGTTTCAGGAAACACCATACACTTCTCCCGAGTGGCTGTTGGCAATTTACATCCCGCCCATCAGCATAACAAGGCTCCCAGTTCTCCATGGCCTGTCCTGCCTTTCTGGATTTTACACTTTTTTCAGATGGCCCTTTTGACCAGGGGGAAGTGAGACTTCATTGTAGTGCAGATTTCCTTTGCAAGCTTGCTTGGTTGGCCAAAAAGGGCGTATGCGTTTTTTCCTGAATATATTCAGGAAAAAACGCATACGCCCTTTTTGGCCAAGTGCATCATTGTGGACGTTCTGCCTCTTTTCCTATGCTTTAAATGCAATTCCAGTCTACCTCCTGAAATCGGTTTCCTGCAATTCTGCCCCGCTTTCAAGTCCTCTTGGCAGCCTTACTTCAGTATATTTTTGGACGATAGCTGTCATTTATAACTCTGCAGGTTTGTGAATTACAGTGCCCCTGAGCTCCTTTCTTCAACTCGCTTTCTCGTGAGCTGGCCGCAACACCGCAGGATGGCTTCAGGCCCTAATCGGGTTCCGCCACGGCACACTGAGCCTTTGGTTAATTCCTCTTCCTGGTGGGAAATGAGAGTTAAATTTGCCCGTCCAGACACCTCCAGCTAGTCTGTCATTGGTTCTCCCTATTCCTGTTCATCTTCCGCAGAAATTGCAAACTGGGCCAAACAGGAGGTTAAAGGCACTGACTCTCCAAGTCGGGAGAGTGTTAGTAAAGCGTCTGGAATGTTGCACCCGAGTACCAGGGGACGAAAACTGACACATATTGGAACACGTCTCCCGATCACACGGTTGATCATACTCTGGGTTCCACATGCATGTTTTAGCTGAAGGAAGAATACCTTAAACCTGGAGAGTTGAGACCCGTGGAATGGGTACCATGCAATATGACTTCAAAGGGTCTTCATTTGCTCACCGAACCTCTCCAATCCTATCACTGCTGCGTTTATGCCCCTGTACACACGCTTGATTCTCTTTCAGAGACATAGCAATCCATAGGTTTTAAGATACTTCCTAGTCAGGTACACTCTTAGGCATTTAATATGGGGTGTTGAGTCCATTTCGTTGAGCAAGGAGTAGCTCTTGTCTATTCCATATTTGGCTTAAGGAACTTTATCTGTGCTCATTTCAATCTCTGGTTTTATGCAGCACCCCAACTCACCTTTCCCCTTAAGCAAGCATATGTTGGGTTTCTAAATTTGAGACCCTGTTCTGTTTTGTAATTCAGTTCCTGTGTAGCCAAGTTTACATTCCGTGTATTAGTGATATCTGATGATGTTTCTTTTTCTGTGTGACTTATTTCAGTTAGAATCATCGTACCTGAATCCACTCATTATGCTGCTACGGGCCTGATGACATAGATTTCATTGCTGAGTGATATTGCATTGTACGTAAGTACCACAACTTCTTCATCCATTTTTCACTTTCTGCGATATTGAACTTGTACCGTAAACCAGGTTCTTGTAAACAGAGCCGTCCCAACCTTTGGGGTGGCTGTGTCTTTTGATTTTAATTTCCCTAAGCTATAGGACCATAAGTGGAAGTGCCCTAGGCTCTGTTGCTTTGTTTTTTAGATGTTTCAGGAAACACCATACACTTCTCCCGAGTGGCTGTTGGCAATTGACATCCCGCCCATCAGCATAACAAGGCTCCCAGTTCTCCATGGCCTGTCCTGCCTTTCTGGATTTTACACTTTTTTCAGATGGCCCTTTTGACCGGGGGGAAGTGAGACTTCATTGTAGTGCAGATTTCCTTTGCAAGCTTGCTTGGTTGGCCAAAAAGGGCGTATGCGTTTTTTCCTGAATATATTCAGGAAAAAACGCATACGCCCTTTTTGGCCAAGTGCATCATTGTGGACGTTCTGCCTCTTTTCCTATGCTTTAAATGCAATTCCAGTCTACCTCCTGAAATCGGTTTCCTGCAATTCTGCCCCGCTTTCAAGTCCTCTTGGCAGCCTTACTTCAGTATATTTTTGGACGATAGCTGTCATTTATAACTCTGCAGGTTTGTGAATTACAGTGCCCCTGAGCTCCTTTCTTCAACTCGCTTTCTCGTGAGCTGGCCGCAACACCGCAAGATGGCTTCAGGCCCTAAACTTGTTCCGGCACGGCACGCTGAGCCTTTGGTTAATTCCTCTTCCTGGTGGGAAATGAGAGTTAAATTTGCCCGTCCAGACACCTCCAGCTAGTCTGTCATTGGTTCTCCCTATTCCTGTTCATCTTCCGCAGAAATTGCAAACTGGGCCAAACAGGAGGTTAAAGGCACTGACTCTCCAAGTCGGGAGAGTGTTAGTAAAGCGTCTGGAATGTTGCACCCGAGTACCAGGGGACGAAAACTGACACATATTGGAACACGTCTCCCGATCACACGGTTGATCATACTCTGGGTTCCACATGCATGTTTTAGCTGAAGGAAGAATACCTTAAACCTGGAGAGTTGAGACCCGTGGAATGGGTACCATGCAATATGACTTCAAAGGGTCTTCATTTGCTCACCGAACCTCTCCAATCCTATCACTGCTGCGTTTATGCCCCTGTACACACGCTTGATTCTCTTTCAGAGACATAGCAATCCATAGGTTTTAAGATACTTCCTAGTCAGGTACACTCTTAGGCATTTAATATGGGGTGTTGAGTCCATTTCGTTGAGCAAGGAGTAGCTCTTGTCTATTCCATATTTGGCTTAAGGAACTTTATCTGTGCTCATTTCAATCTCTGGTTTTATGCAGCACCCCAACTCACCTTTCCCCTTAAGCAAGCATAAGTTGGGTTTCTAAATTTGAGACCCTGTTCTGTTTTGTAATTCAGTTCCTGTGTAGCCAAGGTTACATTCCGTGTATTAGTGATATCTTATGATGTTTCTTTTCCTGTGTGACTTATTTCAGTTAGAATCATCGTACCTGAATCCACTCATTATGCTGCTACGGGCCTGATGACATAGATTTCATTGCTGAGTGATACTGCATTGTACGTAAGTACCACAACTTCTTTATCCATTTTTCACTTTCTGCGATATTGAACTTGTACCGTAAACCAGGTTCTTGTAAACAGAGCCGTGCCAACTTTTGGGGTGGCAGTGTCTTTTTGATTTTAATTTCCCTAAGCTATAGGACCATAAGTGGAAGTGCCCTAGGCTCTGTTGCTTTGTTTTTTAGATGTTTCAGGAAACACCATACACTTCTCCCGAGTGGCTGTTGGCAATTTACATCCCGCCCATCAGCATAACAAGGCTCCCAGTTCTCCATGGCCTGTCCTGCCTTTCTGGATTTTACACTTTTTTCAGATGGCCCTTTTGACCGGGGGGAAGTGAGACTTCATTGTAGTGCAGATTTCCTTTGCAAGCTTGCTTGGTTGGCCAAAAAGGGCGTATGCGTTTTTTCCTGAATATATTCAGGAAAAAACGCATACGCCCTTTTTGGCCAAGTGCATCATTGTGGACGTTCTGCCTCTTTTCCTATGCTTTAAATGCAATTCCAGTCTACCTCCTGAAATCGGTTTCCTGCAATTCTGCCCCGCTTTCAAGTCCTCTTGGCAGCCTTACTTCAGTATATTTTTGGACGATAGCTGTCATTTATAACTCTGCAGGTTTGTGAATTACAGTGCCCCTGAGCTCCTTTCTTCAACTCGCTTTCTCGTGAGCTGGCCGCAACACCGCAGGATGGCTTCAGGCCCTAATCTGGTTCCGCCACGGCACACTGAGCCTTTGGTTAATTCCTCTTCCTGGTGGGAAATGAGAGTTAAATTTGCCCGTCCAGACACCTCCAGCTAGTCTGTCATTGGTTCTCCCTATTCCTGTTCATCTTCCGCAGAAATTGCAAACTGGGCCAAACAGGAGGTTAAAGGCACTGACTCTCCAAGTCGGGAGAGTGTTAGTAAAGCGTCTGGAATGTTGCACCCGAGTACCAGGGGACGAAAACTGACACATATTGGAACACGTCTCCCGATCACACGGTTGATCATACTCTGGGTTCCACATGCATGTTTTAGCTGAAGGAAGAATACCTTAAACCTGGAGAGTTGAGACCCGTGGAATGGGTACCATGCAATATGACTTCAAAGGGTCTTCATTTGCTCACCGAACCTCTCCAATCCTATCACTGCTGCGTTTATGCCCCTGTACACACGCTTGATTCTCTTTCAGAGACATAGCAATCCATAGGTTTTAAGATACTTCCTAGTCAGGTACACTCTTAGGCATTTAATATGGGGTGTTGAGTCCATTTCGTTGAGCAAGGAGTAGCTCTTGTCTATTCCATATTTGGCTTAAGGAACTTTATCTGTGCTCATTTCAATCTCTGGTTTTATGCAGCACCCCAACTCACCTTTCCCCTTAAGCAAGCATATGTTGGGTTTCTAAATTTGAGACCCTGTTCTGTTTTGTAATTCAGTTCCTGTGTAGCCAAGTTTACATTCCGTGTATTAGTGATATCTGATGATGTTTCTTTTTCTGTGTGACTTATTTCAGTTAGAATCATCGTACCTGAATCCACTCATTATGCTGCTACGGGCCTGATGACATAGATTTCATTGCTGAGTGATATTGCATTGTACGTAAGTACCACAACTTCTTCATCCATTTTTCACTTTCTGCGATATTGAACTTGTACCGTAAACCAGGTTCTTGTAAACAGAGCCGTCCCAACCTTTGGGGTGGCTGTGTCTTTTGATTTTAATTTCCCTAAGCTATAGGACCATAAGTGGAAGTGCCCTAGGCTCTGTTGCTTTGTTTTTTAGATGTTTCAGGAAACACCATACACTTCTCCCGAGTGGCTGTTGGCAATTTACATCCCGCCCATCAGCATAACAAGGCTCCCAGTTCTCCATGGCCTGTCCTGCCTTTCTGGATTTTACACTTTTTTCAGATGGCCCTTTTGACCGGGGGGAAGTGAGACTTCATTGTAGTGCAGATTTCCTTTGCAAGCTTGCTTGGTTGGCCAAAAAGGGCGTATGCGTTTTTTCCTGAATATATTCAGGAAAAAACGCATACGCCCTTTTTGGCCAAGTGCATCATTGTGGACGTTCTGCCTCTTTTCCTATGCTTTAAATGCAATTCCAGTCTACCTCCTGAAATCGGTTTCCTGCAATTCTGCCCCGCTTTCAAGTCCTCTTGGCAGCCTTACTTCAGTATATTTTTGGACGATAGCTGTCATTTATAACTCTGCAGGTTTGTGAATTACAGTGCCCCTGAGCTCCTTTCTTCAACTCGCTTTCTCGTGAGCTGGCCGCAACACCGCAGGATGGCTTCAGGCCCTAAACTTGTTCCGGCACGGCACGCTGAGCCTTTGGTTAATTCCTCTTCCTGGTGGGAAATGAGAGTTAAATTTGCCCGTCCAGACACCTCCAGCTAGTCTGTCATTGGTTCTCCCTATTCCTGTTCATCTTCCGCAGAAATTGCAAACTGGGCCAAACAGGAGGTTAAAGGCACTGACTCTCCAAGTCGGGAGAGTGTTAGTAAAGGGTCTGGAATGTTGCACCCAAGTACCAGGGGACGAAAACTGACACATATTAGAACACGTCTCCCGATCACACGGTTGATCATATTCTGGGTTCCACATGCATGTTTTAGCTGAAGGAAGAATACCTTAAACCTGGAGAGTTGAGACCCGTGGAATGGGTACCATGCAATATGACTTCAAAGGGTCTTCATTTGCTCACCGAACCTCTCCAGTCCTATCACTGCTGCGTTTATGCCCCTGTACACACACTTGATTCTCTTTCGGAGACATAGCAATCCATAGGTTTTAAGATACTTCCTAGTCAGGTACATTCTTAGGCGTTTAATATGGGGTGTTGAGTCCATTTCGTTGAGCAAGGAGTAGCTCTTGTCTATTCCATATTTGGCTTAAGGAACTTTATCTGTGCTCATTTCAATCTCTGGTTTTATGCAGCACCCCAACTCACCTTTCCCCTTAAGCAAGCATAAGTTGGGTTTCTAAATTTGAGACCCTGTTCTGTTTTGTAATTCAGTTCCTATGTAGCCAAGTTTACATTCCGTGTATTAGTGATAACTTATGATGTTTCTTTTTCTGTGAGACTTATTTCAGTTAGAATCATCATACCTGAATCCACTCATTATTTTGCTACGGGCCTGATGACATAGATTTCATTGCTGAGTGATATTGCATTGTACGTAAGTACCACAACTTCTTTATCTATTTTTCACTTTCTGCGGTATTGAACTTGTACCGTAAACCAGGTTCTTGTAAACAGAGCCATCCCAACCTTTGGGGTGGCTGTGTCTTTTTGATTTTAATTTCCCTAAGCTATAGGACCATAAGTGGAAGTGCCCTAGGCTCTGTTGCTTTGTTTTTTAGATGTTTCAGGAAACACCATACACTTCTCCCGAGTGGCTGTTGGCAGTTTACATCCCGCCCATGAGCATAACAAGGCTCCCAGTTCTCCATGGCCTGTCCTGCCTTTCTGGATTTTACACTTTTTTCAGATGGCCCTTTTGACCGGGGGGAAGTGAGAGTTCATGGTAGTGCAGATTTCCTTTGCAAGATTGCTTGGTTGGCCAAAAAGGGCGTATGCGTTTTTCCTGAATATATTCAGGAAAAAATGCATATGCCCTTTTTCCCAAGTGCATCATTGTGGACGTTCTGCCTCTTTTCCTATGCTTTCAATGCAATTCCAGTCTACCTCCTGAAATCGGTTTCCTGCAATTCTGCCCCGCTTTCAAGTCCTCTTGGCAGCCTTACTTCAGTATATTTTTGGACGATAGCTGTCATTTATAACTCTGCAGGTTTGTGAATTACAGTGCCCCTGAGCTCCTTTCTTCAGCTCGCTTTCTTGTGAGCTGGCCGCAACACCGCAGGATGGCTTCAGGCCCTAATCTGGTTCCGGCACGGCACGCTGAGCCTTTGGTTAATTCCTCTTCCTGGTGGGAAATGAGAGTTAAATTTGCCCGTCCAGACAGCTCCAGCTAGTCTCTCATTGGTTCTCCCTATTCCTGTTCATCTTCCGCAGAAATTGCAAACTGGGCCAAACAGGAGGTTAAAGGCACTGACTCTCCAAGTCGGGAGAGTGTTAGTAAAGCGTCTGGAATGTTGCACCCGAGTACCAGGGGACGAAAACTGACACATATTGGAACACGTCTCCCGATCACACGGTTGATCATACTCTGGGTTCCACATGCATGTTTTAGCTGAAGGAAGAATACCTTAAACCTGGAGAGTTGAGACCCGTGGAATGGGTACCATGCAATATGACTTCAAAGGGTCTTCATTTGCTCACCGAACCTCTCCAATCCTATCACTGCTGCGATTATGCCCCTGCACAAACGCTTGATTCTCTTTCGGAGACATAGCAATCCATAGGTTTTAAGATTCTTACTAGTCATGTATATTCTTAGGTGTTTAATATGGGGTGTTGAATCCATTTCGTTGAGCAAGGAGTAGCACTTGTCTATTCCATATTTGGCTTAAGGAACTTTATCTGTGCTCATTTCAATCTCTGGTTTTATGCAGCACCCCAACTCACCTTTCCCCTTAAGCAAGCATAAGTTGGGTTTCTAAATTTGAGACCCTGTTCTGTTTTGTAATTCAGTTCCTATGTAGCCAAGTTTACATTCCGTGTATTAGTGATATCTTATGATGTTTCTTTTTCTGTGAGACTTATTTCAGTTAGAATCATCATACCTGAATCCACTCATTATGCTGCTACGGGCCTGATGACATAGATTTCACTGCTGAGTGATATTGCATTGTACGTAAGTACCACAACTTCTTTATCCATGTTTCACTTTCTGCGATATTGAACTTGTACCGTGAACCAGGTTCTTGTAAACAGAGCTGTCCCAACTTTTGGGTTGGCTGTGTCTTTTTTATTTTAATTTCCCTAAGCTATAGGACCATAAGTGGAAGTGCCCTAGGCTCTGTTGCTTTGTTTTTTAGATGTTTCAGGAAACACCATACACTTCTCCCGAGTGGCTGTTGGCAATTGACATCCCGCCCATCAGCATAACAAGGCTCCCAGTTCTCCATGGCTTGTCCTGCCTTTCTGGATTTTACACTTTTATCAGATGGCCCTTTTGACCGGGGGGAAGTGAGACTTCATTGTAGTGCAGATTTCTTTGCAAGCATGCTTGGTTGGCCAAAAAGGGCGTATGCGTTTTTTCCTGAATATATTCAGGAAAAAACGCATACGCCCTTTTTAGCCAAGTGCATCATTGTGGACGTTCTGCCTCTTTTCCTATGCTTTAAATGCAATTCCAGTCTACCTCCTGAAATCGGTTTCCTGCAATTCTGCCCCGCTTTCAAGTCCTCTTGGCAGCCTTACTTCAGTATATTTTTGGACGATAGCTGTCATTTATAACTCTGCAGGTTTGTGAATTACAGTGCCCCTGAGCTCCTTTCTTCAACTCGTTTTCTCTTGAGCTGGCCGCAACACCGCAGGATTGCTTCAGGCCCTAATCTGGTTCCGGCACGGCACGCTGAGCCTTTGGTTAATTCCTCTTCCTGGTGCGAAATGAGAGTTAAATTTGCCCATCCAGACACCTCCAGCTAGTCTGTCATTGGTTCTCCCTATTCCTGTTCATCTTCCGCAGAAATTGCAAACTGGGCCAAACAGGAGGTTAAAGGCACTGACTCTCCAAGTCGGGAGAGTGTTAGTAAAGCGTCTGGAATGTTGCACCCGAGTACCAGGGGACGAAAACTGACACATATTGGAACACGTCTCCCGATCACACGGTTGATCATACTCTGGGTTCCACATGCATGTTTTAGCTGAAGGAAGAATACCTTCAACCTGGAGAGTTGAGACCCGTGGAATGGGTACCATGCAATATGACTTCAAAGGGTCTTCATTTGCTCACCGAACCTCTCCAATCCTATCACTGCTGCGTTTATGCCCCTGTACACACGCTTGATTCTCTTTCAGAGACATAGCAATCCATAGGTTTTAAGATACTTCCTAGTCAGGTACACTCTTAGGCATTTAATATGGGGTGTTGAGTCCATTTCGTTGAGCAAGGAGTAGCTCTTGTCTATTCCATATTTGGCTTAAGGAACTTTATCTGTGCTCATTTCAATCTCTGGTTTTATGCAGCACCCCAACTCACCTTTCCCCTTAAGCAAGCATAAGTTGGGTTTCTAAATTTGAGACCCTGTTCTGTTTTGTAATTCAGTTCCTGTGTAGCCAAGGTTACATTCCGTGTATTAGTGATATCTTATGATGTTTCTTTTCCTGTGTGACTTATTTCAGTTAGAATCATCGTACCTGAATCCACTCATTATGCTGCTACGGGCCTGATGACATAGATTTCATTGCTGAGTGATACTGCATTGTACGTAAGTACCACAACTTCTTTATCCATTTTTCACTTTCTGCGATATTGAACTTGTACCGTAAACCAGGTTCTTGTAAACAGAGCCGTGCCAACTTTTGGGGTGGCAGTGTCTTTTTGATTTTAATTTCCCTAAGCTATAGGACCATAAGTGGAAGTGCCCTAGGCTCTGTTGCTTTGTTTTTTAGATGTTTCAGGAAACACCATACACTTCTCCCGAGTGGCTGTTGGCAATTGACATCCCGCCCATCAGCATAACAAGGCTCCCAGTTCTCCATGGCCTGTCCTGCCTTTCTGGATTTTACACTTTTTTCAGATGGCCCTTTTGACCAGGGGGAAGTGAGACTTCATTGTAGTGCAGATTTCCTTTGCAAGCTTGCTTGGTTGGCCAAAAAGGGCGTATGCGTTTTTTCCTGAATATATTCAGGAAAAAACGCATACGCCCTTTTTGGCCAAGTGCATCATTGTGGACGTTCTGCCTCTTTTCCTATGCTTTCAATGCAATTCCAGTCTACCTCCTGAAATCGGTTTCCTGCAATTCTGCCCCGCTTTCAAGTCCTCTTGGCAGCCTTACTTCAGTATATTTTTGGACGATAGCTGTCATTTATAACTCTGCAGGTTTGTGAATTACAGTGCCCCTGAGCTCCTTTCTTCAACTCGCTTTCTCGTGAGCTGGCCACAACACCGCAGGATGGCTTCAGGCCCTAATCTGGTTCTGGCACGGCACGCTGAGCCTTTGGTTAATTCCTCTTCCTGGTGGGAAATGAGAGTTAAATTTGCCCGTCCAGACACCTCCAGCTAGTCTGTCATTGGTTCTCCCTATTCCTGTTCATCTTCCGCAGAAATTGCAAACTGGGCCAAACAGGAGGTTAAAGGCACTGACTCTCCAAGTCGGGAGAGTGTTAGTAAAGCGTCTGGAATGTTGCACCCGAGTACCAGGGGACGAAAACTGACACATATTGGAACACGTCTCCCGATCACACGGTTGATCATACTCTGGGTTCCACATGCATGTTTTAGCTGAAGGAAGAATACCTTAAACCTGGAGAGTTGAGACCCGTGGAATGGGTACCATGCAATATGACTTCAAAGGGTCTTCATTTGCTCACCGAACCTCTCCAATCCTATCACTGCTGCGTTTATGCCCCTGTACACACGCTTGATTCTCTTTCAGAGACATAGCAATCCATAGGTTTTAAGATACTTCCTAGTCAGGTACACTCTTAGGCATTTAATATGGGGTGTTGAGTCCATTTCGTTGAGCAAGGAGTAGCTCTTGTCTATTCCATATTTGGCTTAAGGAACTTTATCTGTGCTCATTTCAATCTCTGGTTTTATGCAGCACCCCAACTCACCTTTCCCCTTAAGCAAGCATATGTTGGGTTTCTAAATTTGAGACCCTGTTCTGTTTTGTAATTCAGTTCCTGTGTAGCCAAGGTTACATTCCGTGTATTAGTGATATCTGATGATGTTTCTTTTTCTGTGTGACTTATTTCAGTTAGAATCATCGTACCTGAATCCACTCATTATGCTGCTACGGGCCTGATGACATAGATTTCACTGCTGAGTGATATTGCATTGTACGTAAGTACCACAACTTCTTCATCCATTTTTCACTTTCTGCGATATTGAACTTGTACCGTAAACCAGGTTCTTGTAAACAGAGCCGTCCCAACCTTTGGGGTGGCTGTGTCTTTTGATTTTAATTTCCCTAAGCTATAGGACCATAAGTGGAAGTGCCCTAGGCTCTGTTGCTTTGTTTTTTAGATGTTTCAGGAAACACCATACACTTCTCCCGAGTGGCTGTTGGCAATTGACATCCCGCCCATCAGCATAACAAGGCTCCCAGTTCTCCATGGCCTGTCCTGCCTTTCTGGATTTTACACTTTTTTCAGATGGCCCTTTTGACCGGGGGGAAGTGAGACTTCATTGTAGTGCAGATTTCCTTTGCAAGCTTGCTTGGTTGGCCAAAAAGGGCGTATGCGTTTTTTCCTGAATATATTCAGGAAAAAACGCATACGCCCTTTTTGGCCAAGTGCATCATTGTGGACGTTCTGCCTCTTTTCCTATGCTTTCAATGCAATTCCAGTCTACCTCCTGAAATCGGTTTCCTGCAATTCTGCCCCGCTTTCAAGTCCTCTTGGCAGCCTTACTTCAGTATATTTTTGGACGATAGCTGTCATTTATAACTCTGCAGGTTTGTGAATTACAGTGCCCCTGAGCTCCTTTCTTCAACTCGCTTTCTCGTGAGCTGGCCGCAACACCGCAGGATGGCTTCAGGCCCTAAACTTGTTCCGGCACGGCACGCTGAGCCTTTGGTTAATTCCTCTTCCTGGTGGGAAATGAGAGTTAAATTTGCCCGTCCAGACACCTCCAGCTAGTCTGTCATTGGTTCTCCCTATTCCTGTTCATCTTCCGCAGAAATTGCAAACTGGGCCAAACAGGAGGTTAAAGGCACTGACTCTCCAAGTCGGGAGAGTGTTAGTAAAGCGTCTGGAATGTTGCACCCGAGTACCAGGGGACGAAAACTGACACATATTGGAACACGTCTCCCGATCACACGGTTGATCATACTCTGGGTTCCACATGCATGTTTTAGCTGAAGGAAGAATACCTTAAACCTGGAGAGTTGAGACCCGTGGAATGGGTACCATGCAATATGACTTCAAAGGGTCTTCATTTGCTCACCGAACCTCTCCAATCCTATCACTGCTGCGTTTATGCCCCTGTACACACGCTTGATTCTCTTTCAGAGACATAGCAATCCATAGGTTTTAAGATACTTCCTAGTCAGGTACACTCTTAGGCATTTAATATGGGGTGTTGAGTCCATTTCGTTGAGCAAGGAGTAGCTCTTGTCTATTCCATATTTGGCTTAAGGAACTTTATCTGTGCTCATTTCAATCTCTGGTTTTATGCAGCACCCCAACTCACCTTTCCCCTTAAGCAAGCATAAGTTGGGTTTCTAAATTTGAGACCCTGTTCTGTTTTGTAATTCAGTTCCTGTGTAGCCAAGGTTACATTCCGTGTATTAGTGATATCTTATGATGTTTCTTTTCCTGTGTGACTTATTTCAGTTAGAATCATCGTACCTGAATCCACTCATTATGCTGCTACGGGCCTGATGACATAGATTTCATTGCTGAGTGATACTGCATTGTACGTAAGTACCACAACTTCTTTATCCATTTTTCACTTTCTGCGATATTGAACTTGTACCGTAAACCAGGTTCTTGTAAACAGAGCCGTGCCAACTTTTGGGGTGGCAGTGTCTTTTTGATTTTAATTTCCCTAAGCTATAGGACCATAAGTGGAAGTGCCCTAGGCTCTGTTGCTTTGTTTTTTAGATGTTTCAGGAAACACCATACACTTCTCCCGAGTGGCTGTTGGCAGTTTACATCCCGCCCATCAGCATAACAAGGCTCCCAGTTCTCCATGGCCTGTCCTGCCTTTCTGGATTTTACACTTTTTTCAGATGGCCCTTTTGACCAGGGGGAAGTGAGACTTCATTGTAGTGCAGATTTCCTTTGCAAGCTTGCTTGGTTGGCCAAAAAGGGCGTATGCGTTTTTTCCTGAATATATTCAGGAAAAAACGCATACGCCCTTTTTGGCCAAGTGCATCATTGTGGACGTTCTGCCTCTTTTCCTATGCTTTAAATGCAATTCCAGTCTACCTCCTGAAATCGGTTTCCTGCAATTCTGCCCCGCTTTCAAGTCCTCTTGGCAGCCTTACTTCAGTATATTTTTGGACGATAGCTGTCATTTATAACTCTGCAGGTTTGTGAATTACAGTGCCCCTGAGCTCCTTTCTTCAACTCGCTTTCTCGTGAGCTGGCCGCAACACCGCAGGATGGCTTCAGGCCCTAATCTGGTTCCGCCACGGCACACTGAGCCTTTGGTTAATTCCTCTTCCTGGTGGGAAATGAGAGTTAAATTTGCCCGTCCAGACACCTCCAGCTAGTCTGTCATTGGTTCTCCCTATTCCTGTTCATCTTCCGCAGAAATTGCAAACTGGGCCAAACAGGAGGTTAAAGGCACTGACTCTCCAAGTCGGGAGAGTGTTAGTAAAGCGTCTGGAATGTTGCACCCGAGTACCAGGGGACGAAAACTGACACATATTGGAACACGTCTCCCGATCACATGGTTGATCATACTCTGGGTTCCACATGCATGTTTTAGCTGAAGGAAGAATACCTTCAACCTGGAGAGTTGAGACCCGTGGAATGGGTACCATGCAATATGACTTCAAAGGGTCTTCATTTGCTCACCGAACCTCTCCAGTCCTATCACTGCTGCGTTTATGCCCCTGTACACACGCTTGATTCTCTTTCAGAGACATAGCAATCCATAGGTTTTAAGATACTTCCTAGTCAGGTACACTCTTAGGCATTTAATATGGGGTGTTGAGTCCATTTCGTTGAGCAAGGAGTAGCTCTTGTCTATTCCATATTTGGCTTAAGGAACTTTATCTGTGCTCATTTCAATCTCTGGTTTTATGCAGCACCCCAACTCACCTTTCCCCTTAAGCAAGCATATGTTGGGTTTCTAAATTTGAGACCCTGTTCTGTTTTGTAATTCAGTTCCTGTGTAGCCAAGTTTACATTCCGTGTATTAGTGATATCTGATGATGTTTCTTTTTCTGTGTGACTTATTTCAGTTAGAATCATCGTACCTGAATCCACTCATTATGCTGCTACGGGCCTGATGACATAGATTTCATTGCTGAGTGATATTGCATTGTACGTAAGTACCACAACTTCTTCATCCATTTTTCACTTTCTGCGATATTGAACTTGTACCGTAAACCAGGTTCTTGTAAACAGAGCCGTCCCAACCTTTGGGGTGGCTGTGTCTTTTGATTTTAATTTCCCTAAGCTATAGGACCATAAGTGGAAGTGCCCTAGGCTCTGTTGCTTTGTTTTTTAGATGTTTCAGGAAACACCATACACTTCTCCCGAGTGGCTGTTGGCAATTGACATCCCGCCCATCAGCATAACAAGGCTCCCAGTTCTCCATGGCCTGTCCTGCCTTTCTGGATTTTACACTTTTTTCAGATGGCCCTTTTGACCGGGGGGAAGTGAGACTTCATTGTAGTGCAGATTTCCTTTGCAAGCTTGCTTGGTTGGCCAAAAAGGGCGTATGCGTTTTTTCCTGAATATATTCAGGAAAAAACGCATACGCCCTTTTTGGCCAAGTGCATCATTGTGGACGTTCTGCCTCTTTTCCTATGCTTTAAATGCAATTCCAGTCTACCTCCTGAAATCGGTTTCCTGCAATTCTGCCCCGCTTTCAAGTCCTCTTGGCAGCCTTACTTCAGTATATTTTTGGACGATAGCTGTCATTTATAACTCTGCAGGTTTGTGAATTACAGTGCCCCTGAGCTCCTTTCTTCAACTCGCTTTCTCGTGAGCTGGCCGCAACACCGCAGGATGGCTTCAGGCCCTAATCTGGTTCCGCCACGGCACACTGAGCCTTTGGTTAATTCCTCTTCCTGGTGGGAAATGAGAGTTAAATTTGCCCGTCCAGACACCTCCAGCTAGTCTGTCATTGGTTCTCCCTATTCCTGTTCATCTTCCGCAGAAATTGCAAACTGGGCCAAACAGGAGGTTAAAGGCACTGACTCTCCAAGTCGGGAGAGTGTTAGTAAAGCGTCTGGAATGTTGCACCCGAGTACCAGGGGACGAAAACTGACACATATTGGAACACGTCTCCCGATCACACGGTTGATCATACTCTGGGTTCCACATGCATGTTTTAGCTGAAGGAAGAATACCTTAAACCTGGAGAGTTGAGACCCGTGGAATGGGTACCATGCAATATGACTTCAAAGGGTCTTCATTTGCTCACCGAACCTCTCCAGTCCTATCACTGCTGCGTTTATGCCCCTGTACACACGCTTGATTCTCTTTCAGAGACATAGCAATCCATAGGTTTTAAGATACTTCCTAGTCAGGTACACTCTTAGGCATTTAATATGGGGTGTTGAGTCCATTTCGTTGAGCAAGGAGTAGCTCTTGTCTATTCCATATTTGGCTTAAGGAACTTTATCTGTGCTCATTTCAATCTCTGGTTTTATGCAGCACCCCAACTCACCTTTCCCCTTAAGGAAGCATATGTTGGGTTTCTAAATTTGAGACCCTGTTCTGTTTTGTAATTCAGTTCCTGTGTAGCCAAGTTTACATTCCGTGTATTAGTGATATCTGATGATGTTTCTTTTTCTGTGTGACTTATTTCAGTTAGAATCATCGTACCTGAATCCACTCATTATGCTGCTACGGGCCTGATGACATAGATTTCATTGCTGAGTGATATTGCATTGTACGTAAGTACCACAACTTCTTCATCCATTTTTCACTTTCTGCGATATTGAACTTGTACCGTAAACCAGGTTCTTGTAAACAGAGCCGTCCCAACCTTTGGGGTGGCTGTGTCTTTTGATTTTAATTTCCCTAAGCTATAGGACCATAAGTGGAAGTGCCCTAGGCTCTGTTGCTTTGTTTTTTAGATGTTTCAGGAAACACCATACACTTCTCCCGAGTGGCTGTTGGCAATTGACATCCCGCCCATCAGCATAACAAGGCTCCCAGTTCTCCATGGCCTGTCCTGCCTTTCTGGATTTTACACTTTTTTCAGATGGCCCTTTTGACCGGGGGGAAGTGAGACTTCATTGTAGTGCAGATTTCCTTTGCAAGCTTGCTTGGTTGGCCAAAAAGGGCGTATGCGTTTTTTCCTGAATATATTCAGGAAAAAACGCATACGCCCTTTTTGGCCAAGTGCATCATTGTGGACGTTCTGCCTCTTTTCCTATGCTTTAAATGCAATTCCAGTCTACCTCCTGAAATCGGTTTCCTGCAATTCTGCCCCGCTTTCAAGTCCTCTTGGCAGCCTTACTTCAGTATATTTTTGGACGATAGCTGTCATTTATAACTCTGCAGGTTTGTGAATTACAGTGCCCCTGAGCTCCTTTCTTCAACTCGCTTTCTCGTGAGCTGGCCGCAACACCGCAAGATGGCTTCAGGCCCTAAACTTGTTCCGGCACGGCACGCTGAGCCTTTGGTTAATTCCTCTTCCTGGTGGGAAATGAGAGTTAAATTTGCCCGTCCAGACACCTCCAGCTAGTCTGTCATTGGTTCTCCCTATTCCTGTTCATCTTCCGCAGAAATTGCAAACTGGGCCAAACAGGAGGTTAAAGGCACTGACTCTCCAAGTCGGGAGAGTGTTAGTAAAGCGTCTGGAATGTTGCACCCGAGTACCAGGGGACGAAAACTGACACATATTGGAACACGTCTCCCGATCACACGGTTGATCATACTCTGGGTTCCACATGCATGTTTTAGCTGAAGGAAGAATACCTTAAACCTGGAGAGTTGAGACCCGTGGAATGGGTACCATGCAATATGACTTCAAAGGGTCTTCATTTGCTCACCGAACCTCTCCAATCCTATCACTGCTGCGTTTATGCCCCTGTACACACGCTTGATTCTCTTTCAGAGACATAGCAATCCATAGGTTTTAAGATACTTCCTAGTCAGGTACACTCTTAGGCATTTAATATGGGGTGTTGAGTCCATTTCGTTGAGCAAGGAGTAGCTCTTGTCTATTCCATATTTGGCTTAAGGAACTTTATCTGTGCTCATTTCAATCTCTGGTTTTATGCAGCACCCCAACTCACCTTTCCCCTTAAGCAAGCATAAGTTGGGTTTCTAAATTTGAGACCCTGTTCTGTTTTGTAATTCAGTTCCTGTGTAGCCAAGGTTACATTCCGTGTATTAGTGATATCTTATGATGTTTCTTTTCCTGTGTGACTTATTTCAGTTAGAATCATCGTACCTGAATCCACTCATTATGCTGCTACGGGCCTGATGACATAGATTTCATTGCTGAGTGATACTGCATTGTACGTAAGTACCACAACTTCTTTATCCATTTTTCACTTTCTGCGATATTGAACTTGTACCGTAAACCAGGTTCTTGTAAACAGAGCCGTGCCAACTTTTGGGGTGGCAGTGTCTTTTTGATTTTAATTTCCCTAAGCTATAGGACCATAAGTCGAAGTGCCCTAGGCTCTGTTGCTTTGTTTTTTAGATGTTTCAGGAAACACCATACACTTCTCCCGAGTGGCTGTTGGCAATTTACATCCCGCCCATCAGCATAACAAGGCTCCCAGTTCTCCATGGCCTGTCCTGCCTTTCTGGATTTTACACTTTTTTCAGATGGCCCTTTTGACCAGGGGGAAGTGAGACTTCATTGTAGTGCAGATTTCCTTTGCAAGCTTGCTTGGTTGGCCAAAAAGGGCGTATGCGTTTTTTCCTGAATATATTCAGGAAAAAACGCATACGCCCTTTTTGGCCAAGTGCATCATTGTGGACGTTCTGCCTCTTTTCCTATGCTTTCAATGCAATTCCAGTCTACCTCCTGAAATCGGTTTCCTGCAATTCTGCCCCGCTTTCAAGTCCTCTTGGCAGCCTTACTTCAGTATATTTTTGGACGATAGCTGTCATTTATAACTCTGCAGGTTTGTGAATTACAGTGCCCCTGAGCTCCTTTCTTCAACTCGCTTTCTCGTGAGCTGGCCGCAACACCGCAGGATGGCTTCAGGCCCTAATCTGGTTCCGCCACGGCACACTGAGCCTTTGGTTAATTCCTCTTCCTGGTGGGAAATGAGAGTTAAATTTGCCCGTCCAGACACCTCCAGCTAGTCTGTCATTGGTTCTCCCTATTCCTGTTCATCTTCCGCAGAAATTGCAAACTGGGCCAAACAGGAGGTTAAAGGCACTGACTCTCCAAGTCGGGAGAGTGTTAGTAAAGCGTCTGGAATGTTGCACCCGAGTACCAGGGGACGAAAACTGACACATATTGGAACACGTCTCCCGATCACACGGTTGATCATACTCTGGGTTCCACATGCATGTTTTAGCTGAAGGAAGAATACCTTAAACCTGGAGAGTTGAGACCCGTGGAATGGGTACCATGCAATATGACTTCAAAGGGTCTTCATTTGCTCACCGAACCTCTCCAATCCTATCACTGCTGCGTTTATGCCCCTGTACACACGCTTGATTCTCTTTCAGAGACATAGCAATCCATAGGTTTTAAGATACTTCCTAGTCAGGTACACTCTTAGGCATTTAATATGGGGTGTTGAGTCCATTTCGTTGAGCAAGGAGTAGCTCTTGTCTATTCCATATTTGGCTTAAGGAACTTTATCTGTGCTCATTTCAATCTCTGGTTTTATGCAGCACCCCAACTCACCTTTCCCCTTAAGCAAGCATATGTTGGGTTTCTAAATTTGAGACCCTGTTCTGTTTTGTAATTCAGTTCCTGTGTAGCCAAGTTTACATTCCGTGTATTAGTGATATCTTATGATGTTTCTTTTTCTGTGTGACTTATTTCAGTTAGAATCATCGTACCTGAATCCACTCATTATGCTGCTACGGGCCTGATGACATAGATTTCATTGCTGAGTGATATTGCATTGTACGTAAGTACCACAACTTCTTTATCCATTTTTCACTTTCTGCGATATTGAACTTGTACCGTAAACCAGGTTCTTGTAAACAGAGCCGTCCCAACCTTTGGGGTGGCTGTGTCTTTTGATTTTAATTTCCCTAAGCTATAGGACCATAAGTGGAAGTGCCCTAGGCTCTGTTGCTTTGTTTTTTAGATGTTTCAGGAAACACCATACACTTCTCCCGAGTGGCTGTTGGCAATTTACATCCCGCCCATCAGCATAACAAGGCTCCCAGTTCTCCATGGCCTGTCCTGCCTTTCTGGATTTTACACTTTTTTCAGATGGCCCTTTTGACCGGGGGGAAGTGAGACTTCATTGTAGTGCAGATTTCCTTTGCAAGCTTGCTTGGTTGGCCAAAAAGGGCGTATGCGTTTTTTCCTGAATATATTCAGGAAAAAACGCATACGCCCTTTTTGGCCAAGTGCATCATTGTGGACGTTCTGCCTCTTTTCCTATGCTTTAAATGCAATTCCAGTCTACCTCCTGAAATCGGTTTCCTGCAATTCTGCCCCGCTTTCAAGTCCTCTTGGCAGCCTTACTTCAGTATATTTTTGGACGATAGCTGTCATTTATAACTCTGCAGGTTTGTGAATTACAGTGCCCCTGAGCTCCTTTCTTCAACTCGCTTTCTCGTGAGCTGGCCGCAACACCGCAGGATGGCTTCAGGCCCTAAACTTGTTCCGGCATGGCACGCTGAGCCTTTGGTTAATTCCTCTTCCTGGTGGGAAATGAGAGTTAAATTTGCCCGTCCAGACACCTCCAGCTAGTCTGTCATTGGTTCTCCCTATTCCTGTTCATCTTCCGCAGAAATTGCAAACTGGGCCAAACAGGAGGTTAAAGGCACTGACTCTCCAAGTCGGGAGAGTGTTAGTAAAGGGTCTGGAATGTTGCACCCAAGTACCAGGGGACGAAAACTGACACATATTAGAACACGTCTCCCGATCACACGGTTGATCATATTCTGGGTTCCACATGCATGTTTTAGCTGAAGGAAGAATACCTTAAACCTGGAGAGTTGAGACCCGTGGAATGGGTACCATGCAATATGACTTCAAAGGGTCTTCATTTGCTCACCGAACCTCTCCAGTCCTATCACTGCTGCGTTTATGCCCCTGTACACACACTTGATTCTCTTTCGGAGACATAGCAATCCATAGGTTTTAAGATACTTCCTAGTCAGGTACATTCTTAGGCGTTTAATATGGGGTGTTGAGTCCATTTCGTTGAGCAAGGAGTAGCTCTTGTCTATTCCATATTTGGCTTAAGGAACTTTATCTGTGCTCATTTCAATCTCTGGTTTTATGCAGCACCCCAACTCACCTTTCCCCTTAAGCAAGCATAAGTTGGGTTTCTAAATTTGAGACCCTGTTCTGTTTTGTAATTCAGTTCCTATGTAGCCAAGTTTACATTCCGTGTATTAGTGATATCTTATGATGTTTCTTTTTCTGTGAGACTTATTTCAGTTAGAATCATCATACCTGAATCCACTCATTATTTTGCTACGGGCCTGATGACATAGATTTCATTGCTGAGTGATATTGCATTGTACGTAAGTACCACAACTTCTTTATCTATTTTTCACTTTCTGCGGTATTGAACTTGTACCGTAAACCAGGTTCTTATAAACAGAGCCATCCCAACCTTTGGGGTGGCTGTGTCTTTTTGATTTTAATTTCCCTAAGCTATAGGACCATAAGTGGAAGTGCCCTAGGCTCTGTTGCTTTGTTTTTTAGATGTTTCAGGAAACACCATACACTTCTCCCGAGTGGCTGTTGGCAGTTTACATCCCGCCCATGAGCATAACAAGGCTCCCAGTTCTCCATGGCCTGTCCTGCCTTTCTGGATTTTACACTTTTTTCAGATGGCCCTTTTGACCGGGGGGAAGTGAGAGTTCATGGTAGTGCAGATTTCCTTTGCAAGCTTGCTTGGTTGGCCAAAAAGGGCGTATGCGTTTTTCCTGAATATATTCAGGAAAAAATGCATATGCCCTTTTTACCAAGTGCATCATTGTGGACGTTCTGCCTCTTTTCCTATGCTTTCAATGCAATTCCAGTCTACCTCCTGAAATCGGTTTCCTGCAATTCTGCCCCGCTTTCAAGTCCTCTTGGCAGCCTTACTTCAGTATATTTTTGGACGATAGCTGTCATTTATAACTCTGCAGGTTTGTGAATTACAGTGCCCCTGAGCTCCTTTCTTCAACTCGCTTTCTTGTGAGCTGGCCGCAACACCGCAGGATGGCTTCAGGCCCTAATCTGGTTCCGGCACGGCACGCTGAGCCTTTGGTTAATTCCTCTTCCTGGTGGGAAATGAGAGTTAAATTTGCCCGTCCAGACAGCTCCAGCTAGTCTCTCATTGGTTCTCCCTATTCCTGTTCATCTTCCGCAGAAATTGCAAACTGGGCCAAACAGGAGGTTAAAGGCACTGACTCTCCAAGTCGGGAGAGTGTTAGTAAAGCGTCTGGAATGTTGCACCCGAGTACCAGGGGACGAAAACTGACACATATTGGAACACGTCTCCCGATCACACGGTTGATCATACTCTGGGTTCCACATGCATGTTTTAGCTGAAGGAAGAATACCTTAAACCTGGAGAGTTGAGACCCGTGGAATGGGTACCATGCAATATGACTTCAAAGGGTCTTCATTTGCTCACCGAACCTCTCCAGTCCTATCACTGCTGCGATTATGCCCCTGCACAAACGCTTGATTCTCTTTCGGAGACATAGCAATCCATAGGTTTTAAGATTCTTACTAGTCATGTATATTCTTAGGTGTTTAATATGGGGTGTTGAGTCCATTTCGTTGAGCAAGGAGTAGCACTTGTCTATTCCATATTTGGCTTAAGGAACTTTATCTGTGCTCATTTCAATCTCTGGTTTTATGCAGCACCCCAACTCACCTTTCCCCTTAAGCAAGCATAAGTTGGGTTTCTAAATTTGAGACCCTGTTCTGTTTTGTAATTCAGTTCCTATGTAGCCAAGTTTACATTCCGTGTATTAGTGATATCTTATGATGTTTCTTTTTCTGTGAGACTTATTTCAGTTAGAATCATCATACCTGAATCCACTCATTATGCTGCTACGGGCCTGATGACATAGATTTCACTGCTGAGTGATATTGCATTGTACGTAAGTACCACAACTTCTTTATCCATGTTTCACTTTCTGCAATATTGAACTTGTACCGTGAACCAGGTTCTTGTAAACAGAGCTGTCCCAACTTTTGGGTTGGCTGTGTCTTTTTTATTTTAATTTCCCTAAGCTATAGGACCATAAGTGGAAGTGCCCTAGGCTCTGTTGCTTTGTTTTTTAGATGTTTCAGGAAACACCATACACTTCTCCCGAGTGGCTGTTGGCAATTGACATCCCGCCCATCAGCATAACAAGGCTCCCAGTTCTCCATGGCCTGGCCTGCCTTTCTGGATTTTACACTTTTTTCAGATGGCCCTTTTGACCGGGGGGAAGTGAGACTTCATTGTAGTGCAGATTTCCTTTGCAAGCTTGCTTGGTTGGCCAAAAAGGGCGTATGCGTTTTTTCCTGAATATATTCAGGAAAAAACGCATACGCCCTTTTTGGCCAAGTGCATCATTGTGGACGTTCTGCCTCTTTTCCTATGCTTTAAATGCAATTCCAGTCTACCTCCTGAAATCGGTTTCCTGCAATTCTGCCCCGCTTTCAAGTCCTCTTGGCAGCCTTACTTCAGTATATTTTTGGACGATAGCTGTCATTTATAACTCTGCAGGTTTGTGAATTACAGTGCCCCTGAGCTCCTTTCTTCAACTCGCTTTCTCGTGAGCTGGCCGCAACACCGCAGGATGGCTTCAGGCCCTAAACTTGTTCCGGCACGGCACGCTGAGCCTTTGGTTAATTCCTCTTCCTGGTGGGAAATGAGAGTTAAATTTGCCCGTCCAGACACCTCCAGCTAGTCTGTCATTGGTTCTCCCTATTCCTGTTCATCTTCCGCAGAAATTGCAAACTGGGCCAAACAGGAGGTTAAAGGCACTGACTCTCCAAGTCGGGAGAGTGTTAGTAAAGGGTCTGGAATGTTGCACCCAAGTACCAGGGGACGAAAACTGACACATATTAGAACACGTCTCCCGATCACACGGTTGATCATACTCTGGGTTCCACATGCATGTTTTAGCTGAAGGAAGAATACCTTAAACCTGGAGAGTTGAGACCCGTGGAATGGGTACCATGCAATATGACTTCAAAGGGTCTTCATTTGCTCACCGAACCTCTCCAGTCCTATCACTGCTGCGTTTATGCCCCTGTACACACACTTGATTCTCTTTCGGAGACATAGCAATCCATAGGTTTTAAGATACTTCCTAGTCAGGTACATTCTTAGGCGTTTAATATGGGGTGTTGAGTCCATTTCGTTGAGCAAGGAGTAGCTCTTGTCTATTCCATATTTGGCTTAAGGAACTTTATCTGTGCTCATTTCAATCTCTGGTTTTATGCAGCACCCCAACTCACCTTTCCCCTTAAGCAAGCATATGTTGGGTTTCTAAATTTGAGACCCTGTTCTGTTTTGTAATTCAGTTCCTATGTAGCCAAGTTTACATTCCGTGTATTAGTGATATCTTATGATGTTTCTTTTTCTGTGAGACTTATTTCAGTTAGAATCATCATACCTGAATCCACTCATTATTTTGCTACGGGCCTGATGACATAGATTTCATTGCTGAGTGATATTGCATTGTACGTAAGTACCACAACTTCTTTATCTATTTTTCACTTTCTGCGGTATTGAACTTGTACCGTAAACCAGGTTCTTGTAAACAGAGCCATCCCAACCTTTGGGGTGGCTGTGTCTTTTTGATTTTAATTTCCCTAAGCTATAGGACCATAAGTGGAAGTGCCCTAGGCTCTGTTGCTTTGTTTTTTAGATGTTTCAGGAAACACCATACACTTCTCCCGAGTGGCTGTTGGCAGTTTACATCCCGCCCATGAGCATAACAAGGCTCCCAGTTCTCCATGGCCTGTCCTGCCTTTCTGGATTTTACACTTTTTTCAGATGGCCCTTTTGACCGGGGGGAAGTGAGAGTTCATGGTAGTGCAGATTTCCTTTGCAAGCTTGCTTGGTTGGCCAAAAAGGGCGTATGCGTTTTTCCTGAATATATTCAGGAAAAAATGCATATGCCCTTTTTACCAAGTGCATCATTGTGGACGTTCTGCCTCTTTTCCTATGCTTTCAATGCAATTCCAGTCTACCTCCTGAAATCGGTTTCCTGCAATTCTGCCCCGCTTTCAAGTCCTCTTGGCAGCCTTACTTCAGTATATTTTTGGACGATAGCTGTCATTTATAACTCTGCAGGTTTGTGAATTACAGTGCCCCTGAGCTCCTTTCTTCAACTCGCTTTCTTGTGAGCTGGCCGCAACACCGCAGGATGGCTTCAGGCCCTAATCTGGTTCCGGCACGGCACGCTGAGCCTTTGGTTAATTCCTCTTCCTGGTGGGAAATGAGAGTTAAATTTGCCCGTCCAGACAGCTCCAGCTAGTCTCTCATTGGTTCTCCCTATTCCTGTTCATCTTCCGCAGAAATTGCAAACTGGGCCAAACAGGAGGTTAAAGGCACTGACTCTCCAAGTCGGGAGAGTGTTAGTAAAGCGTCTGGAATGTTGCACCCGAGTACCAGGGGACGAAAACTGACACATATTGGAACACGTCTCCCGATCACACGGTTGATCATACTCTGGGTTCCACATGCATGTTTTAGCTGAAGGAAGAATACCTTAAACCTGGAGAGTTGAGACCCGTGGAATGGGTACCATGCAATATGACTTCAAAGGGTCTTCATTTGCTCACCGAACCTCTCCAGTCCTATCACTGCTGCGATTATGCCCCTGCACAAACGCTTGATTCTCTTTCGGAGACATAGCAATCCATAGGTTTTAAGATTCTTACTAGTCATGTATATTCTTAGGTGTTTAATATGGGGTGTTGAGTCCATTTCGTTGAGCAAGGAGTAGCACTTGTCTATTCCATATTTGGCTTAAGGAACTTTATCTGTGCTCATTTCAATCTCTGGTTTTATGCAGCACCCCAACTCACCTTTCCCCTTAAGCAAGCATAAGTTGGGTTTCTAAATTTGAGACCCTGTTCTGTTTTGTAATTCAGTTCCTATGTAGCCAAGTTTACATTCCGTGTATTAGTGATATCTTATGATGTTTCTTTTTCTGTGAGACTTATTTCAGTTAGAATCATCATACCTGAATCCACTCATTATGCTGCTACGGGCCTGATGACATAGATTTCACTGCTGAGTGATATTGCATTGTACGTAAGTACCACAACTTCTTTATCCATGTTTCACTTTCTGCGATATTGAACTTGTACCGTGAACCAGGTTCTTGTAAACAGAGCTGTCCCAACTTTTGGGTTGGCTGTGTCTTTTTTATTTTAATTTCCCTAAGCTATAGGACCATAAGTGGAAGTGCCCTAGGCTC
Organism: Lagenorhynchus albirostris; assembly: GCF_949774975.1. Lineage (NCBI taxonomy): Eukaryota > Metazoa > Chordata > Mammalia > Artiodactyla > Delphinidae > Lagenorhynchus > Lagenorhynchus albirostris. Next base: position 883,958 of record NW_026783369.1, on the reverse strand, counting down.
TGTTGCTTTGTTTTTTAGATGTTTCAGGAAACACCATACACTTCTCCCGAGTGGCTGTTGGCAATTGACATCCCGCCCATCAGCATAACAAGGCTCCCAGTTCTCCATGGCCTGGCCTGCCTTTCTGGATTTTACACTTTTTTCAGATGGCCCTTTTGACCGGGGGGAAGTGAGACTTCATTGTAGTGCAGATTTCCTTTGCAAGCTTGCTTGGTTGGCCAAAAAGGGCGTATGCGTTTTTTCCTGAATATATTCAGGAAAAAACGCATACGCCCTTTTTGGCCAAGTGCATCATTGTGGACGTTCTGCCTCTTTTCCTATGCTTTCAATGCAATTCCAGTCTACCTCCTGAAATCGGTTTCCTGCAATTCTGCCCCGCTTTCAAGTCCTCTTGGCAGCCTTACTTCAGTATATTTTTGGACGATAGCTGTCATTTATAACTCTGCAGGTTTGTGAATTACAGTGCCCCTGAGCTCCTTTCTTCAACTCGCTTTCTCGTGAGCTGGCCGCAACACCGCAGGATGGCTTCAGGCCCTAAACTTGTTCCGGCACGGCACGCTGAGCCTTTGGTTAATTCCTCTTCCTGGTGGGAAATGAGAGTTAAATTTGCCCGTCCAGACACCTCCAGCTAGTCTGTCATTGGTTCTCCCTATTCCTGTTCATCTTCCGCAGAAATTGCAAACTGGGCCAAACAGGAGGTTAAAGGCACTGACTCTCCAAGTCGGGAGAGTGTTAGTAAAGGGTCTGGAATGTTGCACCCAAGTACCAGGGGACGAAAACTGACACATATTAGAACACGTCTCCCGATCACACGGTTGATCATATTCTGGGTTCCACATGCATGTTTTAGCTGAAGGAAGAATACCTTAAACCTGGAGAGTTGAGACCCGTGGAATGGGTACCATGCAATATGACTTCAAAGGGTCTTCATTTGCTCACCGAACCTCTCCAGTCCTATCACTGCTGCGTTTATGCCCCTGTACACACACTTGATTCTCTTTCGGAGACATAGCAATCCATAGGTTTTAAGATACTTCCTAGTCAGGTACATTCTTAGGCGTTTAATATGGGGTGTTGAGTCCATTTCGTTGAGCAAGGAGTAGCTCTTGTCTATTCCATATTTGGCTTAAGGAACTTTATCTGTGCTCATTTCAATCTCTGGTTTTATGCAGCACCCCAACTCACCTTTCCCCTTAAGCAAGCATATGTTGGGTTTCTAAATTTGAGACCCTGTTCTGTTTTGTAATTCAGTTCCTGTGTAGCCAAGTTTACATTCCGTGTATTAGTGATATCTTATGATGTTTCTTTTTCTGTGAGACTTATTTCAGTTAGAAACATCATACCTGAATGCATTCATTATGCTGCTACGGGCCTGATGACATAGATTTCATTGCTGAGTGATACTGCATTGTACGTAAGTACCACAACTTCTTTATCCATTTTTCACTTTCTGCGGTATTGAACTTGTACCGTAAACCAGGTTCTTGTAAACAGAGCCGTCCCAACCTTTGGGGTGGCTGTGTCTTTTTGATTTTAATTTCCCTAAGCTATAGGACCATAAGTGGAAGTGCCCTAGGCTCTGTTGCTTTGTTTTTTAGATGTTTCAGGAAACACCATACACTTCTCCCGAGTGGCTGTTGGCAGTTTACATCCCGCCCATGAGCATAACAAGGCTCCCAGTTCTCCATGGCCTGTCCTGCCTTTCTGGATTTTACACCTTTTTCAGATGGCCCTTTTGACCGGGGGGAAGTGAGAGTTCATGGTAGTGCAGATTTCCTTTGCAAGCTTGCTTGGTTGGCCAAAAAGGTCGTATGCGTTTTTCCTGAATATATTCAGGAAAAAATGCATATGCCCTTTTTACCAAGTGCATCATTGTGGACGTTCTGCCTCTTTTCCTATGCTTTCAATGCAATTCCAGTCTACCTCCTGAAATCGGTTTCCTGCAATTCTGCCCCGCTTTCAAGTCCTCTTGGCAGCCTTACTTCAGTATATTTTTGGACGATAGCTGTCATTTATAACTCTGCAGGTTTGTGAATTACAGTGCCCCTGAGCTCCTTTCTTCAACTCGCTTTCTTGTGAGCTGGCCGCAACACCGCAGGATGGCTTCAGGCCCTAATCTGGTTCCGGCACGGCACGCTGAGCCTTTGGTTAATTCCTCTTCCTGGTGGGAAATGAGAGTTAAATTTGCCCGTCCAGACAGCTCCAGCTAGTCTCTCATTGGTTCTCCCTATTCCTGTTCATCTTCCGCAGAAATTGCAAACTGGGCCAAACAGGAGGTTAAAGGCACTGACTCTCCAAGTCGGGAGAGTGTTAGTAAAGCGTCTGGAATGTTGCACCCGAGTACCAGGGGACGAAAACTGACACATATTGGAACACGTCTCCCGATCACACGGTTGATCATACTCTGGGTTCCACATGCATGTTTTAGCTGAAGGAAGAATACCTTAAACCTGGAGAGTTGAGACCCGTGGAATGGGTACCATGCAATATGACTTCAAAGGGTCTTCATTTGCTCACCGAACCTCTCCAGTCCTATCACTGCTGCGATTATGCCCCTGCACAAACGCTTGATTCTCTTTCGGAGACATAGCAATCCATAGGTTTTAAGATTCTTACTAGTCATGTATATTCTTAGGTGTTTAATATGGGGTGTTGAGTCCATTTCGTTGAGCAAGGAGTAGCACTTGTCTATTCCATATTTGGCTTAAGGAACTTTATCTGTGCTCATTTCAATCTCTGGTTTTATGCAGCACCCCAACTCACCTTTCCCCTTAAGCAAGCATAAGTTGGGTTTCTAAATTTGAGACCCTGTTCTGTTTTGTAATTCAGTTCCTATGTAGCCAAGTTTACATTCCGTGTATTAGTGATATCTTATGATGTTTCTTTTTCTGTGAGACTTATTTCAGTTAGAATCATCATACCTGAATCCACTCATTATGCTGCTACGGGCCTGATGACATAGATTTCACTGCTGAGTGATATTGCATTGTACGTAAGTACCACAACTTCTTTATCCATGTTTCACTTTCTGCGATATTGAACTTGTACCGTGAACCAGGTTCTTGTAAACAGAGCTGTCCCAACTTTTGGGTTGGCTGTGTCTTTTTTATTTTAATTTCCCTAAGCTATAGGACCATAAGTGGAAGTGCCCTAGGCTCTGTTGCTTTGTTTTTTAGATGTTTCAGGAAACACCATACACTTCTCCCGAGTGGCTGTTGGCAATTGACATCCCGCCCATCAGCATAACAAGGCTCCCAGTTCTCCATGGCCTGGCCTGCCTTTCTGGATTTTACACTTTTTTCAGATGGCCCTTTTGACCGGGGGGAAGTGAGACTTCATTGTAGTGCAGATTTCCTTTGCAAGCTTGCTTGGTTGGCCAAAAAGGGCGTATGCGTTTTTTCCTGAATATATTCAGGAAAAAACGCATACGCCCTTTTTGGCCAAGTGCATCATTGTGGACGTTCTGCCTCTTTTCCTATGCTTTAAATGCAATTCCAGTCTACCTCCTGAAATCGGTTTCCTGCAATTCTGCCCCGCTTTCAAGTCCTCTTGGCAGCCTTACTTCAGTATATTTTTGGACGATAGCTGTCATTTATAACTCTGCAGGTTTGTGAATTACAGTGCCCCTGAGCTCCTTTCTTCAACTCGCTTTCTCGTGAGCTGGCCGCAACACCGCAGGATGGCTTCAGGCCCTAAACTTGTTCCGGCACGGCACGCTGAGCCTTTGGTTAATTCCTCTTCCTGGTGGGAAATGAGAGTTAAATTTGCCCGTCCAGACACCTCCAGCTAGTCTGTCATTGGTTCTCCCTATTCCTGTTCATCTTCCGCAGAAATTGCAAACTGGGCCAAACAGGAGGTTAAAGGCACTGACTCTCCAAGTCGGGAGAGTGTTAGTAAAGCGTCTGGAATGTTGCACCCAAGTACCAGGGGACGAAAACTGACACATATTAGAACACGTCTCCCGATCACACGGTTGATCATATTCTGGGTTCCACATGCATGTTTTAGCTGAAGGAAGAATACCTTAAACCTGGAGAGTTGAGACCCGTGGAATGGGTACCATGCAATATGACTTCAAAGGGTCTTCATTTGCTCACCGAACCTCTCCAGTCCTATCACTGCTGCGTTTATGCCCCTGTACACACACTTGATTCTCTTTCGGAGACATAGCAATCCATAGGTTTTAAGATACTTCCTAGTCAGGTACATTCTTAGGCGTTTAATATGGGGTGTTGAGTCCATTTCGTTGAGCAAGGAGTAGCTCTTGTCTATTCCATATTTGGCTTAAGGAACTTTATCTGTGCTCATTTCAATCTCTGGTTTTATGCAGCACCCCAACTCACCTTTCCCCTTAAGCAAGCATATGTTGGGTTTCTAAATTTGAGACCCTGTTCTGTTTTGTAATTCAGTTCCTATGTAGCCAAGTTTACATTCCGTGTATTAGTGATATCTTATGATGTTTCTTTTTCTGTGAGACTTATTTCAGTTAGAATCATCATACCTGAATCCACTCATTATTTTGCTACGGGCCTGATGACATAGATTTCATTGCTGAGTGATATTGCATTGTACGTAAGTACCACAACTTCTTTATCTATTTTTCACTTTCTGCGGTATTGAACTTGTACCGTAAACCAGGTTCTTGTAAACAGAGCCATCCCAACCTTTGGGGTGGCTGTGTCTTTTTGATTTTAATTTCCCTAAGCTATAGGACCATAAGTGGAAGTGCCCTAGGCTCTGTTGCTTTGTTTTTTAGATGTTTCAGGAAACACCATACACTTCTCCCGAGTGGCTGTTGGCAGTTTACATCCCGCCCATGAGCATAACAAGGCTCCCAGTTCTCCATGGCCTGTCCTGCCTTTCTGGATTTTACACTTTTTTCAGATGGCCCTTTTGACCGGGGGGAAGTGAGAGTTCATGGTAGTGCAGATTTCCTTTGCAAGCTTGCTTGGTTGGCCAAAAAGGGCGTATGCGTTTTTCCTGAATATATTCAGGAAAAAATGCATATGCCCTTTTTACCAAGTGCATCATTGTGGACGTTCTGCCTCTTTTCCTATGCTTTCAATGCAATTCCAGTCTACCTCCTGAAATCGGTTTCCTGCAATTCTGCCCCGCTTTCAAGTCCTCTTGGCAGCCTTACTTCAGTATATTTTTGGACGATAGCTGTCATTTATAACTCTGCAGGTTTGTGAATTACAGTGCCCCTGAGCTCCTTTCTTCAACTCGCTTTCTTGTGAGCTGGCCGCAACACCGCAGGATGGCTTCAGGCCCTAATCTGGTTCCGGCACGGCACGCTGAGCCTTTGGTTAATTCCTCTTCCTGGTGGGAAATGAGAGTTAAATTTGCCCGTCCAGACAGCTCCAGCTAGTCTCTCATTGGTTCTCCCTATTCCTGTTCATCTTCCGCAGAAATTGCAAACTGGGCCAAACAGGAGGTTAAAGGCACTGACTCTCCAAGTCGGGAGAGTGTTAGTAAAGCGTCTGGAATGTTGCACCCGAGTACCAGGGGACGAAAACTGACACATATTGGAACACGTCTCCCGATCACACGGTTGATCATACTCTGGGTTCCACATGCATGTTTTAGCTGAAGGAAGAATACCTTAAACCTGGAGAGTTGAGACCCGTGGAATGGGTACCATGCAATATGACTTCAAAGGGTCTTCATTTGCTCACCGAACATCTCCAGTCCTATCACTGCTGCGATTATGCCCCTGCACAAACGCTTGATTCTCTTTCGGAGACATAGCAATCCATAGGTTTTAAGATTCTTACTAGTCATGTATATTCTTAGGTGTTTAATATGGGGTGTTGAGTCCATTTCGTTGAGCAAGGAGTAGCACTTGTCTATTCCATATTTGGCTTAAGGAACTTTATCTGTGCTCATTTCAATCTCTGGTTTTATGCAGCACCCCAACTCACCTTTCCCCTTAAGCAAGCATAAGTTGGGTTTCTAAATTTGAGACCCTGTTCTGTTTTGTAATTCAGTTCCTATGTAGCCAAGTTTACATTCCGTGTATTAGTGATATCTTATGATGTTTCTTTTTCTGTGAGACTTATTTCAGTTAGAATCATCATACCTGAATCCACTCATTATGCTGCTACGGGCCTGATGACATAGATTTCACTGCTGAGTGATATTGCATTGTACGTAAGTACCACAACTTCTTTATCCATGTTTCACTTTCTGCGATATTGAACTTGTACCGTGAACCAGGTTCTTGTAAACAGAGCTGTCCCAACTTTTGGGTTGGCTGTGTCTTTTTTATTTTAATTTCCCTAAGCTATAGGACCATAAGTGGAAGTGCCCTAGGCTCTGTTGCTTTGTTTTTTAGATGTTTCAGGAAACACCATACACTTCTCCCGAGTGGCTGTTGGCAATTGACATCCCGCCCATCAGCATAACAAGGCTCCCAGTTCTCCATGGCCTGGCCTGCCTTTCTGGATTTTACACTTTTTTCAGATGGCCCTTTTGACCGGGGGGAAGTGAGACTTCATTGTAGTGCAGATTTCCTTTGCAAGCTTGCTTGGTTGGCCAAAAAGGGCGTATGCGTTTTTTCCTGAATATATTCAGGAAAAAACGCATACGCCCTTTTTGGCCAAGTGCATCATTGTGGACGTTCTGCCTCTTTTCCTATGCTTTAAATGCAATTCCAGTCTACCTCCTGAAATCGGTTTCCTGCAATTCTGCCCCGCTTTCAAGTCCTCTTGGCAGCCTTACTTCAGTATATTTTTGGACGATAGCTGTCATTTATAACTCTGCAGGTTTGTGAATTACAGTGCCCCTGAGCTCCTTTCTTCAACTCGCTTTCTCGTGAGCTGGCCGCAACACCGCAGGATGGCTTCAGGCCCTAAACTTGTTCCGGCACGGCACGCTGAGCCTTTGGTTAATTCCTCTTCCTGGTGGGAAATGAGAGTTAAATTTGCCCGTCCAGACACCTCCAGCTAGTCTGTCATTGGTTCTCCCTATTCCTGTTCATCTTCCGCAGAAATTGCAAACTGGGCCAAACAGGAGGTTAAAGGCACTGACTCTCCAAGTCGGGAGAGTGTTAGTAAAGGGTCTGGAATGTTGCACCCAAGTACCAGGGGACGAAAACTGACACATATTAGAACACGTCTCCCGATCACACGGTTGATCATATTCTGGGTTCCACATGCATGTTTTAGCTGAAGGAAGAATACCTTAAACCTGGAGAGTTGAGACCCGTGGAATGGGTACCATGCAATATGACTTCAAAGGGTCTTCATTTGCTCACCGAACCTCTCCAGTCCTATCACTGCTGCGTTTATGCCCCTGTACACACACTTGATTCTCTTTCGGAGACATAGCAATCCATAGGTTTTAAGATACTTCCTAGTCAGGTACATTCTTAGGCGTTTAATATGGGGTGTTGAGTCCATTTCGTTGAGCAAGGAGTAGCTCTTGTCTATTCCATATTTGGCTTAAGGAACTTTATCTGTGCTCATTTCAATCTCTGGTTTTATGCAGCACCCCAACTCACCTTTCCCCTTAAGCAAGCATATGTTGGGTTTCTAAATTTGAGACCCTGTTCTGTTTTGTAATTCAGTTCCTATGTAGCCAAGTTTACATTCCGTGTATTAGTGATATCTTATGATGTTTCTTTTTCTGTGAGACTTATTTCAGTTAGAATCATCATACCTGAATCCACTCATTATTTTGCTACGGGCCTGATGACATAGATTTCATTGCTGAGTGATATTGCATTGTACGTAAGTACCACAACTTCTTTATCTATTTTTCACTTTCTGCGGTATTGAACTTGTACCGTAAACCAGGTTCTTGTAAACAGAGCCATCCCAACCTTTTGGGTGGCTGTGTCTTTTTGATTTTAATTTCCCTAAGCTATAGGACCATAAGTGGAAGTGCCCTAGGCTCTGTTGCTTTGTTTTTTAGATGTTTCAGGAAACACCATACACTTCTCCCGAGTGGCTGTTGGCAGTTTACATCCCGCCCATGAGCATAACAAGGCTCCCAGTTCTCCATGGCCTGTCCTGCCTTTCTGGATTTTACACTTTTTTCAGATGGCCCTTTTGACCGGGGGGAAGTGAGAGTTCATGGTAGTGCAGATTTCCTTTGCAAGCTTGCTTGGTTGGCCAAAAAGGGCGTATGCGTTTTTCCTGAATATATTCAGGAAAAAATGCATATGCCCTTTTTACCAAGTGCATCATTGTGGACGTTCTGCCTCTTTTCCTATGCTTTCAATGCAATTCCAGTCTACCTCCTGAAATCGGTTTCCTGCAATTCTGCCCCGCTTTCAAGTCCTCTTGGCAGCCTTACTTCAGTATATTTTTGGACGATAGCTGTCATTTATAACTCTGCAGGTTTGTGAATTACAGTGCCCCTGAGCTCCTTTCTTCAACTCGCTTTCTTGTGAGCTGGCCGCAACACCGCAGGATGGCTTCAGGCCCTAATCTGGTTCCGGCACGGCACGCTGAGCCTTTGGTTAATTCCTCTTCCTGGTGGGAAATGAGAGTTAAATTTGCCCGTCCAGACAGCTCCAGCTAGTCTCTCATTGGTTCTCCCTATTCCTGTTCATCTTCCGCAGAAATTGCAAACTGGGCCAAACAGGAGGTTAAAGGCACTGACTCTCCAAGTCGGGAGAGTGTTAGTAAAGCGTCTGGAATGTTGCACCCGAGTACCAGGGGACGAAAACTGACACATATTGGAACACGTCTCCCGATCACACGGTTGATCATACTCTGGGTTCCACATGCATGTTTTAGCTGAAGGAAGAATACCTTAAACCTGGAGAGTTGAGACCCGTGGAATGGGTACCATGCAATATGACTTCAAAGGGTCTTCATTTGCTCACCGAACCTCTCCAGTCCTATCACTGCTGCGATTATGCCCCTGCACAAACGCTTGATTCTCTTTCGGAGACATAGCAATCCATAGGTTTTAAGATTCTTACTAGTCATGTATATTCTTAGGTGTTTAATATGGGGTGTTGAGTCCATTTCGTTGAGCAAGGAGTAGCACTTGTCTATTCCATATTTGGCTTAAGGAACTTTATCTGTGCTCATTTCAATCTCTGGTTTTATGCAGCACCCCAACTCACCTTTCCCCTTAAGCAAGCATAAGTTGGGTTTCTAAATTTGAGACCCTGTTCTGTTTTGTAATTCAGTTCCTATGTAGCCAAGTTTACATTCCGTGTATTAGTGATATCTTATGATGTTTCTTTTTCTGTGAGACTTATTTCAGTTAGAATCATCATACCTGAATCCACTCATTATGCTGCTACGGGCCTGATGACATAGATTTCACTGCTGAGTGATATTGCATTGTACGTAAGTACCACAACTTCTTTATCCATGTTTCACTTTCTGCGATATTGAACTTGTACCGTGAACCAGGTTCTTGTAAACAGAGCTGTCCCAACTTTTGGGTTGGCTGTGTCTTTTTTATTTTAATTTCCCTAAGCTATAGGACCATAAGTGGAAGTGCCCTAGGCTCTGTTGCTTTGTTTTTTAGATGTTTCAGGAAACACCATACACTTCTCCCGAGTGGCTGTTGGCAATTGACATCCCGCCCATCAGCATAACAAGGCTCCCAGTTCTCCATGGCCTGGCCTGCCTTTCTGGATTTTACACTTTTTTCAGATGGCCCTTTTGACCGGGGGGAAGTGAGACTTCATTGTAGTGCAGATTTCCTTTGCAAGCTTGCTTGGTTGGCCAAAAAGGGCGTATGCGTTTTTTCCTGAATATATTCAGGAAAAAACGCATACGCCCTTTTTGGCCAAGTGCATCATTGTGGACGTTCTGCCTCTTTTCCTATGCTTTAAATGCAATTCCAGTCTACCTCCTGAAATCGGTTTCCTGCAATTCTGCCCCGCTTTCAAGTCCTCTTGGCAGCCTTACTTCAGTATATTTTTGGACGATAGCTGTCATTTATAACTCTGCAGGTTTGTGAATTACAGTGCCCCTGAGCTCCTTTCTTCAACTCGCTTTCTCGTGAGCTGGCCGCAACACCGCAGGATGGCTTCAGGCCCTAAACTTGTTCCGGCACGGCACGCTGAGCCTTTGGTTAATTCCTCTTCCTGGTGGGAAATGAGAGTTAAATTTGCCCGTCCAGACACCTCCAGCTAGTCTGTCATTGGTTCTCCCTATTCCTGTTCATCTTCCGCAGAAATTGCAAACTGGGCCAAACAGGAGGTTAAAGGCACTGACTCTCCAAGTCGGGAGAGTGTTAGTAAAGGGTCTGGAATGTTGCACCCAAGTACCAGGGGACGAAAACTGACACATATTAGAACACGTCTCCCGATCACACGGTTGATCATATTCTGGGTTCCACATGCATGTTTTAGCTGAAGGAAGAATACCTTAAACCTGGAGAGTTGAGACCCGTAGAATGGGTACCATGCAATATGACTTCAAAGGGTCTTCATTTGCTCACCGAACCTCTCCAGTCCTATCACTGCTGCGTTTATGCCCCTGTACACACACTTGATTCTCTTTCGGAGACATAGCAATCCATAGGTTTTAAGATACTTCCTAGTCAGGTACATTCTTAGGCGTTTAATATGGGGTGTTGAGTCCATTTCGTTGAGCAAGGAGTAGCTCTTGTCTATTCCATATTTGGCTTAAGGAACTTTATCTGTGCTCATTTCAATCTCTGGTTTTATGCAGCACCCCAACTCACCTTTCCCCTTAAGCAAGCATATGTTGGGTTTCTAAATTTGAGACCCTGTTCTGTTTTGTAATTCAGTTCCTATGTAGCCAAGTTTACATTCCGTGTATTAGTGATATCTTATGATGTTTCTTTTTCTGTGAGACTTATTTCAGTTAGAATCATCATACCTGAATCCACTCATTATTTTGCTACGGGCCTGATGACATAGATTTCATTGCTGAGTGATATTGCATTGTACGTAAGTACCACAACTTCTTTATCTATTTTTCACTTTCTGCGGTATTGAACTTGTACCGTAAACCAGGTTCTTGTAAACAGAGCCATCCCAACCTTTGGGGTGGCTGTGTCTTTTTGATTTTAATTTCCCTAAGCTATAGGACCATAAGTGGAAGTGCCCTAGGCTCTGTTGCTTTGTTTTTTAGATGTTTCAGGAAACACCATACACTTCTCCCGAGTGGCTGTTGGCAGTTTACATCCCGCCCATGAGCATAACAAGGCTCCCAGTTCTCCATGGCCTGTCCTGCCTTTCTGGATTTTACACTTTTTTCAGATGGCCCTTTTGACCGGGGGGAAGTGAGAGTTCATGGTAGTGCAGATTTCCTTTGCAAGCTTGCTTGGTTGGCCAAAAAGGGCGTATGCGTTTTTCCTGAATATATTCAGGAAAAAATGCATATGCCCTTTTTACCAAGTGCATCATTGTGGACGTTCTGCCTCTTTTCCTATGCTTTCAATGCAATTCCAGTCTACCTCCTGAAATCGGTTTCCTGCAATTCTGCCCCGCTTTCAAGTCCTCTTGGCAGCCTTACTTCAGTATATTTTTGGACGATAGCTGTCATTTATAACTCTGCAGGTTTGTGAATTACAGTGCCCCTGAGCTCCTTTCTTCAACTCGCTTTCTTGTGAGCTGGCCGCAACACCGCAGGATGGCTTCAGGCCCTAATCTGGTTCCGGCACGGCACGCTGAGCCTTTGGTTAATTCCTCTTCCTGGTGGGAAATGAGAGTTAAATTTGCCCGTCCAGACAGCTCCAGCTAGTCTCTCATTGGTTCTCCCTATTCCTGTTCATCTTCCGCAGAAATTGCAAACTGGGCCAAACAGGAGGTTAAAGGCACTGACTCTCCAAGTCGGGAGAGTGTTAGTAAAGCGTCTGGAATGTTGCACCCGAGTACCAGGGGACGAAAACTGACACATATTGGAACACGTCTCCCGATCACACGGTTGATCATACTCTGGGTTCCACATGCATGTTTTAGCTGAAGGAAGAATACCTTAAACCTGGAGAGTTGAGACCCGTGGAATGGGTACCATGCAATATGACTTCAAAGGGTCTTCATTTGCTCACCGAACCTCTCCAGTCCTATCACTGCTGCGATTATGCCCCTGCACAAACGCTTGATTCTCTTTCGGAGACATAGCAATCCATAGGTTTTAAGATTCTTACTAGTCATGTATATTCTTAGGTGTTTAATATGGGGTGTTGAGTCCATTTCGTTGAGCAAGGAGTAGCACTTGTCTATTCCATATTTGGCTTAAGGAACTTTATCTGTGCTCATTTCAATCTCTGGTTTTATGCAGCACCGCAACTCACCTTTCCCCTTAAGCAAGCATAAGTTGGGTTTCTAAATTTGAGACCCTGTTCTGTTTTGTAATTCAGTTCCTGTGTAGCCAAGGTTACATTCCGTGTATTAGTGATATCTTATGATGTTTCTTTTCCTGTGTGACTTATTTCAGTTAGAATCATCGTACCTGAATCCACTCATTATGCTGCTACGGGCCTGATGACATAGATTTCATTGCTGAGTGATATTGCATTGTACGTAAGTACCACAACTTCTTCATCCATTTTTCACTTTCTGCGATATTGAACTTGTACCGTAAACCAGGTTCTTGTAAACAGAGCCGTCCCAACCTTTGGGGTGGCTGTGTCTTTTGATTTTAATTTCCCTAAGCTATAGGACCATAAGTGGAAGTGCCCTAGGCTCTGTTGCTTTGTTTTTTAGATGTTTCAGGAAACACCATACACTTCTCCCGAGTGGCTGTTGGCAATTGACATCCCGCCCATCAGCATAACAAGGCTCCCAGTTCTCCATGGCCTGTCCTGCCTTTCTGGATTTTACACTTTTTTCAGATGGCCCTTTTGACCGGGGGGAAGTGAGACTTCATTGTAGTGCAGATTTCCTTTGCAAGCTTGCTTGGTTGGCCAAAAAGGGCGTATGCGTTTTTTCCTGAATATATTCAGGAAAAAACGCATACGCCCTTTTTGGCCAAGTGCATCATTGTGGACGTTCTGCCTCTTTTCCTATGCTTTAAATGCAATTCCAGTCTACCTCCTGAAATCGGTTTCCTGCAATTCTGCCCCACTTTCAAGTCCTCTTGGCAGCCTTACTTCAGTATATTTTTGGACGATAGCTGTCATTTATAACTCTGCAGGTTTGTGAATTACAGTGCCCCTGAGCTCCTTTCTTCAACTCGCTTTCTCGTGAGCTGGCCGCAACACCGCAAGATGGCTTCAGGCCCTAAACTTGTTCCGGCACGGCACGCTGAGCCTTTGGTTAATTCCTCTTCCTGGTGGGAAATGAGAGTTAAATTTGCCCGTCCAGACACCTCCAGCTAGTCTGTCATTGGTTCTCCCTATTCCTGTTCATCTTCCGCAGAAATTGCAAACTGGGCCAAACAGGAGGTTAAAGGCACTGACTCTCCAAGTCGGGAGAGTGTTAGTAAAGCGTCTGGAATGTTGCACCCGAGTACCAGGGGACGAAAACTGACACATATTGGAACACGTCTCCCGATCACACGGTTGATCATACTCTGGGTTCCACATGCATGTTTTAGCTGAAGGAAGAATACCTTAAACCTGGAGAGTTGAGACCCGTGGAATGGGTACCATGCAATATGACTTCAAAGGGTCTTCATTTGCTCACCGAACCTCTCCAATCCTATCACTGCTGCGTTTATGCCCCTGTACACACGCTTGATTCTCTTTCAGAGACATAGCAATCCATAGGTTTTAAGATACTTCCTAGTCAGGTACACTCTTAGGCATTTAATATGGGGTGTTGAGTCCATTTCGTTGAGCAAGGAGTAGCTCTTGTCTATTCCATATTTGGCTTAAGGAACTTTATCTGTGCTCATTTCAATCTCTGGTTTTATGCAGCACCCCAACTCACCTTTCCCCTTAAGCAAGCATAAGTTGGGTTTCTAAATTTGAGACCCTGTTCTGTTTTGTAATTCAGTTCCTGTGTAGCCAAGGTTACATTCCGTGTATTAGTGATATCTTATGATGTTTCTTTTCCTGTGTGACTTATTTCAGTTAGAATCATCGTACCTGAATCCACTCATTATGCTGCTACGGGCCTGATGACATAGATTTCATTGCTGAGTGATACTGCATTGTACGTAAGTACCACAACTTCTTTATCCATTTTTCACTTTCTGCGATATTGAACTTGTACCGTAAACCAGGTTCTTGTAAACAGAGCCGTGCCAACTTTTGGGGTGGCAGTGTCTTTTTGATTTTAATTTCCCTAAGCTATAGGACCATAAGTGGAAGTGCCCTAGGCTCTGTTGCTTTGTTTTTTAGATGTTTCAGGAAACACCATACACTTCTCCCGAGTGGCTGTTGGCAATTTACATCCCGCCCATCAGCATAACAAGGCTCCCAGTTCTCCATGGCCTGTCCTGCCTTTCTGGATTTTACACTTTTTTCAGATGGCCCTTTTGACCGGGGGGAAGTGAGACTTCATTGTAGTGCAGATTTCCTTTGCAAGCTTGCTTGGTTGGCCAAAAAGGGCGTATGCGTTTTTTCCTGAATATATTCAGGAAAAAACGCATACGCCCTTTTTGGCCAAGTGCATCATTGTGGACGTTCTGCCTCTTTTCCTATGCTTTAAATGCAATTCCAGTCTACCTCCTGAAATCGGTTTCCTGCAATTCTGCCCCGCTTTCAAGTCCTCTTGGCAGCCTTACTTCAGTATATTTTTGGACGATAGCTGTCATTTATAACTCTGCAGGTTTGTGAATTACAGTGCCCCTGAGCTCCTTTCTTCAACTCGCTTTCTCGTGAGCTGGCCGCAACACCGCAGGATGGCTTCAGGCCCTAATCTGGTTCCGCCACGGCACACTGAGCCTTTGGTTAATTCCTCTTCCTGGTGGGAAATGAGAGTTAAATTTGCCCGTCCAGACACCTCCAGCTAGTCTGTCATTGGTTCTCCCTATTCCTGTTCATCTTCCGCAGAAATTGCAAACTGGGCCAAACAGGAGGTTAAAGGCACTGACTCTCCAAGTCGGGAGAGTGTTAGTAAAGCGTCTGGAATGTTGCACCCGAGTACCAGGGGACGAAAACTGACACATATTGGAACACGTCTCCCGATCACACGGTTGATCATACTCTGGGTTCCACATGCATGTTTTAGCTGAAGGAAGAATACCTTAAACCTGGAGAGTTGAGACCCGTGGAATGGGTACCATGCAATATGACTTCAAAGGGTCTTCATTTGCTCACCGAACCTCTCCAATCCTATCACTGCTGCGTTTATGCCCCTGTACACACGCTTGATTCTCTTTCAGAGACATAGCAATCCATAGGTTTTAAGATACTTCCTAGTCAGGTACACTCTTAGGCATTTAATATGGGGTGTTGAGTCCATTTCGTTGAGCAAGGAGTAGCTCTTGTCTATTCCATATTTGGCTTAAGGAACTTTATCTGTGCTCATTTCAATCTCTGGTTTTATGCAGCACCCCAACTCACCTTTCCCCTTAAGCAAGCATATGTTGGGTTTCTAAATTTGAGACCCTGTTCTGTTTTGTAATTCAGTTCCTGTGTAGCCAAGTTTACATTCCGTGTATTAGTGATATCTGATGATGTTTCTTTTTCTGTGTGACTTATTTCAGTTAGAATCATCGTACCTGAATCCACTCATTATGCTGCTACGGGCCTGATGACATAGATTTCATTGCTGAGTGATATTGCATTGTACGTAAGTACCACAACTTCTTTATCCATTTTTCACTTTCTGCGATATTGAACTTGTACCGTGAACCAGGTTCTTGTAAACAGAGCCGTCCCAACCTTTGGGGTGGCTGTGTCTTTTGATTTTAATTTCCCTAAGCTATAGGACCATAAGTGGAAGTGCCCTAGGCTCTGTTGCTTTGTTTTTTAGATGTTTCAGGAAACACCATACACTTCTCCCGAGTGGCTGTTGGCAATTTACATCCCGCCCATCAGCATAACAAGGCTCCCAGTTCTCCATGGCCTGTCCTGCCTTTCTGGATTTTACACTTTTTTCAGATGGCCCTTTTGACCGGGGGGAAGTGAGACTTCATTGTAGTGCAGATTTCCTTTGCAAGCTTGCTTGGTTGGCCAAAAAGGGCGTATGCGTTTTTTCCTGAATATATTCAGGAAAAAACGCATACGCCCTTTTTGGCCAAGTGCATCATTGTGGACGTTCTGCCTCTTTTCCTATGCTTTAAATGCAATTCCAGTCTACCTCCTGAAATCGGTTTCCTGCAATTCTGCCCCGCTTTCAAGTCCTCTTGGCAGCCTTACTTCAGTATATTTTTGGACGATAGCTGTCATTTATAACTCTGCAGGTTTGTGAATTACAGTGCCCCTGAGCTCCTTTCTTCAACTCGCTTTCTCGTGAGATGGCCGCAACACCGCAGGATTGCTTCAGGCCCTAATCTGGTTCTGGCACGGCACGCTGAGCCTTTGGTTAATTCCTCTTCCTGGTGCGAAATGAGAGTTAAATTTGCCCATCCAGACACCTCCATCTAGTCTGTCATTGGTTCTCCCTATTCCTGTTCATCTTCCGCAGAAATTGCAAACTGGGCCAAACAGGAGGTTAAAGGCACTGACTCTCCAAGTCGGGAGAGTGTTAGTAAAGCGTCTGGAATGTTGCACCCGAGTACCAGGGGACGAAAACTGACACATATTGGAACACGTCTCCCGATCACACGGTTGATCATACTCTGGGTTCCACATGCATGTTTTAGCTGAAGGAAGAATACCTTAAACCTGGAGAGTTGAGACCCGTGGAATGGGTACCATGCAATATGACTTCAAAGGGTCTTCATTTGCTCACCGAACCTCTCCAATCCTATCACTGCTGCGTTTATGCCCCTGTACACACGCTTGATTCTCTTTCAGAGACATAGCAATCCATAGGTTTTAAGATACTTCCTAGTCAGGTACACTCTTAGGCATTTAATATGGGGTGTTGAGTCCATTTCGTTGAGCAAGGAGTAGCTCTTGTCTATTCCATATTTGGCTTAAGGAACTTTATCTGTGCTCATTTCAATCTCTGGTTTTATGCAGCACCCCAACTCACCTTTCCCCTTAAGCAAGCATATGTTGGGTTTCTAAATTTGAGACCCTGTTCTGTTTTGTAATTCAGTTCCTGTGTAGCCAAGTTTACATTCCGTGTATTAGTGATATCTGATGATGTTTCTTTTTCTGTGTGACTTATTTCAGTTAGAATCATCGTACCTGAATCCACTCATTATGCTGCTACGGGCCTGATGACATAGATTTCATTGCTGAGTGATATTGCATTGTACGTAAGTACCACAACTTCTTCATCCATTTTTCACTTTCTGCGATATTGAACTTGTACCGTAAACCAGGTTCTTGTAAACAGAGCCGTCCCAACCTTTGGGGTGGCTGTGTCTTTTGATTTTAATTTCCCTAAGCTATAGGACCATAAGTGGAAGTGCCCTAGGCTCTGTTGCTTTGTTTTTTAGATGTTTCAGGAAACACCATACACTTCTCCAGAGTGGCTGTTGGCAATTGACATCCCGCCCATCAGCATAACAAGGCTCCCAGTTCTCCATGGCCTGTCCTGCCTTTCTGGATTTTACACTTTTTTCAGATGGCCCTTTTGACCGGGGGGAAGTGAGACTTCATTGTAGTGCAGATTTCCTTTGCAAGCTTGCTTGGTTGGCCAAAAAGGGCGTATGCGTTTTTTCCTGAATATATTCAGGAAAAAACGCATACGCCCTTTTTGGCCAAGTGCATCATTGTGGACGTTCTGCCTCTTTTCCTATGCTTTAAATGCAATTCCAGTCTACCTCCTGAAATCGGTTTCCTGCAATTCTGCCCCGCTTTCAAGTCCTCTTGGCAGCCTTACTTCAGTATATTTTTGGACGATAGCTGTCATTTATAACTCTGCAGGTTTGTGAATTACAGTGCCCCTGAGCTCCTTTCTTCAACTCGCTTTCTCGTGAGCTGGCCGCAACACCGCAGGATGGCTTCAGGCCCTAAACTTGTTCCGGCACGGCACGCTGAGCCTTTGGTTAATTCCTCTTCCTGGTGGGAAATGAGAGTTAAATTTGCCCGTCCAGACACCTCCAGCTAGTCTGTCATTGGTTCTCCCTATTCCTGTTCATCTTCCGCAGAAATTGCAAACTGGGCCAAACAGGAGGTTAAAGGCACTGACTCTCCAAGTCGGGAGAGTGTTAGTAAAGCGTCTGGAATGTTGCACCCGAGTACCAGGGGACGAAAACTGACACATATTGGAACACGTCTCCCGATCACACGGTTGATCATACTCTGGGTTCCACATGCATGTTTTAGCTGAAGGAAGAATACCTTAAACCTGGAGAGTTGAGACCCGTGGAATGGGTACCATGCAATATGACTTCAAAGGGTCTTCATTTGCTCACCGAACCTCTCCAATCCTATCACTGCTGCGTTTATGCCCCTGTACACACGCTTGATTCTCTTTCAGAGACATAGCAATCCATAGGTTTTAAGATACTTCCTAGTCAGGTACACTCTTAGGCATTTAATATGGGGTGTTGAGTCCATTTCGTTGAGCAAGGAGTAGCTCTTGTCTATTCCATATTTGGCTTAAGGAACTTTATCTGTGCTCATTTCAATCTCTGGTTTTATGCAGCACCCCAACTCACCTTTCCCCTTAAGCAAGCATAAGTTGGGTTTCTAAATTTGAGACCCTGTTCTGTTTTGTAATTCAGTTCCTGTGTAGCCAAGGTTACATTCCGTGTATTAGTGATATCTTATGATGTTTCTTTTCCTGTGTGACTTATTTCAGTTAGAATCATCGTACCTGAATCCACTCATTATGCTGCTACGGGCCTGATGACATAGATTTCATTGCTGAGTGATACTGCATTGTACGTAAGTACCACAACTTCTTTATCCATTTTTCACTTTCTGCGATATTGAACTTGTACCGTAAACCAGGTTCTTGTAAACAGAGCCGTGCCAACTTTTGGGGTGGCAGTGTCTTTTTGATTTTAATTTCCCTAAGCTATAGGACCATAAGTGGAAGTGCCCTAGGCTCTGTTGCTTTGTTTTTTAGATGTTTCAGGAAACACCATACACTTCTCCCGAGTGGCTGTTGGCAATTTACATCCCGCCCATCAGCATAACAAGGCTCCCAGTTCTCCATGGCCTGTCCTGCCTTTCTGGATTTTACACTTTTTTCAGATGGCCCTTTTGACCGGGGGGAAGTGAGACTTCATTGTAGTGCAGATTTCCTTTGCAAGCTTGCTTGGTTGGCCAAAAAGGGCGTATGCGTTTTTTCCTGAATATATTCAGGAAAAAACGCATACGCCCTTTTTGGCCAAGTGCATCATTGTGGACGTTCTGCCTCTTTTCCTATGCTTTAAATGCAATTCCAGTCTACCTCCTGAAATCGGTTTCCTGCAATTCTGCCCCGCTTTCAAGTCCTCTTGGCAGCCTTACTTCAGTATATTTTTGGACGATAGCTGTCATTTATAACTCTGCAGGTTTGTGAATTACAGTGCCCCTGAGCTCCTTTCTTCAACTCGCTTTCTCGTGAGCTGGCCGCAACACCGCAGGATGGCTTCAGGCCCTAATCTGGTTCCGCCACGGCACACTGAGCCTTTGGTTAATTCCTCTTCCTGGTGGGAAATGAGAGTTAAATTTGCCCGTCCAGACACCTCCAGCTAGTCTGTCATTGGTTCTCCCTATTCCTGTTCATCTTCCGCAGAAATTGCAAACTGGGCCAAACAGGAGGTTAAAGGCACTGACTCTCCAAGTCGGGAGAGTGTTAGTAAAGCGTCTGGAATGTTGCACCCGAGTACCAGGGGACGAAAACTGACACATATTGGAACACGTCTCCCGATCACACGGTTGATCATACTCTGGGTTCCACATGCATGTTTTAGCTGAAGGAAGAATACCTTAAACCTGGAGAGTTGAGACCCGTGGAATGGGTACCATGCAATATGACTTCAAAGGGTCTTCATTTGCTCACCGAACCTCTCCAATCCTATCACTGCTGCGTTTATGCCCCTGTACACACGCTTGATTCTCTTTCAGAGACATAGCAATCCATAGGTTTTAAGATACTTCCTAGTCAGGTACACTCTTAGGCATTTAATATGGGGTGTTGAGTCCATTTCGTTGAGCAAGGAGTAGCTCTTGTCTATTCCATATTTGGCTTAAGGAACTTTATCTGTGCTCATTTCAATCTCTGGTTTTATGCAGCACCCCAACTCACCTTTCCCCTTAAGCAAGCATATGTTGGGTTTCTAAATTTGAGACCCTGTTCTGTTTTGTAATTCAGTTCCTGTGTAGCCAAGGTTACATTCCGTGTATTAGTGATATCTGATGATGTTTCTTTTTCTGTGTGACTTATTTCAGTTAGAATCATCGTACCTGAATCCACTCATTATGCTGCTACGGGCCTGATGACATAGATTTCATTGCTGAGTGATATTGCATTGTACGTAAGTACCACAACTTCTTTATCCATTTTTCACTTTCTGCGATATTGAACTTGTACCGTGAACCAGGTTCTTGTAAACAGAGCCGTCCCAACCTTTGGGGTGGCTGTGTCTTTTGATTTTAATTTCCCTAAGCTATAGGACCATAAGTGGAAGTGCCCTAGGCTCTGTTGCTTTGTTTTTTAGATGTTTCAGGAAACACCATACACTTCTCCCGAGTGGCTGTTGGCAATTGACATCCCGCCCATCAGCATAACAAGGCTCCCAGTTCTCCATGGCCTGTCCTGCCTTTCTGGATTTTACACTTTTTTCAGATGGCCCTTTTGACCGGGGGGAAGTGAGACTTCATTGTAGTGCAGATTTCCTTTGCAAGCTTGCTTGGTTGGCCAAAAAGGGCGTATGCGTTTTTTCCTGAATATATTCAGGAAAAAACGCATACGCCCTTTTTGGCCAAGTGCATCATTGTGGACGTTCTGCCTCTTTTCCTATGCTTTAAATGCAATTCCAGTCTACCTCCTGAAATCGGTTTCCTGCAATTCTGCCCCGCTTTCAAGTCCTCTTGGCAGCCTTACTTCAGTATATTTTTGGACGATAGCTGTCATTTATAACTCTGCAGGTTTGTGAATTACAGTGCCCCTGAGCTCCTTTCTTCAACTCGCTTTCTCGTGAGATGGCCGCAACACCGCAGGATTGCTTCAGGCCCTAATCTGGTTCTGGCACGGCACGCTGAGCCTTTGGTTAATTCCTCTTCCTGGTGCGAAATGAGAGTTAAATTTGCCCATCCAGACACCTCCAGCTAGTCTGTCATTGGTTCTCCCTATTCCTGTTCATCTTCCGCAGAAATTGCAAACTGGGCCAAACAGGAGGTTAAAGGCACTGACTCTCCAAGTCGGGAGAGTGTTAGTAAAGCGTCTGGAATGTTGCACCCGAGTACCAGGGGACGAAAACTGACACATATTGGAACACGTCTCCCGATCACACGGTTGATCATACTCTGGGTTCCACATGCATGTTTTAGCTGAAGGAAGAATACCTTAAACCTGGAGAGTTGAGACCCGTGGAATGGGTACCATGCAATATGACTTCAAAGGGTCTTCATTTGCTCACCGAACCTCTCCAATCCTATCACTGCTGCGTTTATGCCCCTGTACACACGCTTGATTCTCTTTCAGAGACATAGCAATCCATAGGTTTTAAGATACTTCCTAGTCAGGTACACTCTTAGGCATTTAATATGGGGTGTTGAGTCCATTTCGTTGAGCAAGGAGTAGCTCTTGTCTATTCCATATTTGGCTTAAGGAACTTTATCTGTGCTCATTTCAATCTCTGGTTTTATGCAGCACCCCAACTCACCTTTCCCCTTAAGCAAGCATATGTTGGGTTTCTAAATTTGAGACCCTGTTCTGTTTTGTAATTCAGTTCCTGTGTAGCCAAGTTTACATTCCGTGTATTAGTGATATCTGATGATGTTTCTTTTTCTGTGTGACTTATTTCAGTTAGAATCATCGTACCTGAATCCACTCATTATGCTGCTACGGGCCTGATGACATAGATTTCATTGCTGAGTGATATTGCATTGTACGTAAGTACCACAACTTCTTCATCCATTTTTCACTTTCTGCGATATTGAACTTGTACCGTAAACCAGGTTCTTGTAAACAGAGCCGTCCCAACCTTTGGGGTGGCTGTGTCTTTTGATTTTAATTTCCCTAAGCTATAGGACCATAAGTGGAAGTGCCCTAGGCTCTGTTGCTTTGTTTTTTAGATGTTTCAGGAAACACCATACACTTCTCCCGAGTGGCTGTTGGCAATTGACATCCCGCCCATCAGCATAACAAGGCTCCCAGTTCTCCATGGCCTGTCCTGCCTTTCTGGATTTTACACTTTTTTCAGATGGCCCTTTTGACCGGGGGGAAGTGAGACTTCATTGTAGTGCAGATTTCCTTTGCAAGCTTGCTTGGTTGGCCAAAAAGGGCGTATGCGTTTTTTCCTGAATATATTCAGGAAAAAACGCATACGCCCTTTTTGGCCAAGTGCATCATTGTGGACGTTCTGCCTCTTTTCCTATGCTTTAAATGCAATTCCAGTCTACCTCCTGAAATCGGTTTCCTGCAATTCTGCCCCGCTTTCAAGTCCTCTTGGCAGCCTTACTTCAGTATATTTTTGGACGATAGCTGTCATTTATAACTCTGCAGGTTTGTGAATTACAGTGCCCCTGAGCTCCTTTCTTCAACTCGCTTTCTCGTGAGCTGGCCGCAACACCGCAGGATGGCTTCAGGCCCTAAACTTGTTCCGGCACGGCACGCTGAGCCTTTGGTTAATTCCTCTTCCTGGTGGGAAATGAGAGTTAAATTTGCCCGTCCAGACACCTCCAGCTAGTCTGTCATTGGTTCTCCCTATTCCTGTTCATCTTCCGCAGAAATTGCAAACTGGGCCAAACAGGAGGTTAAAGGCACTGACTCTCCAAGTCGGGAGAGTGTTAGTAAAGCGTCTGGAATGTTGCACCCGAGTACCAGGGGACGAAAACTGACACATATTGGAACACGTCTCCCGATCACACGGTTGATCATACTCTGGGTTCCACATGCATGTTTTAGCTGAAGGAAGAATACCTTAAACCTGGAGAGTTGAGACCCGTGGAATGGGTACCATGCAATATGACTTCAAAGGGTCTTCATTTGCTCACCGAACCTCTCCAATCCTATCACTGCTGCGTTTATGCCCCTGTACACACGCTTGATTCTCTTTCAGAGACATAGCAATCCATAGGTTTTAAGATACTTCCTAGTCAGGTACACTCTTAGGCATTTAATATGGGGTGTTGAGTCCATTTCGTTGAGCAAGGAGTAGCTCTTGTCTATTCCATATTTGGCTTAAGGAACTTTATCTGTGCTCATTTCAATCTCTGGTTTTATGCAGCACCCCAACTCACCTTTCCCCTTAAGCAAGCATAAGTTGGGTTTCTAAATTTGAGACCCTGTTCTGTTTTGTAATTCAGTTCCTGTGTAGCCAAGGTTACATTCCGTGTATTAGTGATATCTTATGATGTTTCTTTTCCTGTGTGACTTATTTCAGTTAGAATCATCGTACCTGAATCCACTCATTATGCTGCTATGGGCCTGATGACATAGATTTCATTGCTGAGTGATACTGCATTGTACGTAAGTACCACAACTTCTTTATCCATTTTTCACTTTCTGCGATATTGAACTTGTACCGTAAACCAGGTTCTTGTAAACAGAGCCGTGCCAACTTTTGGGGTGGCAGTGTCTTTTTGATTTTAATTTCCCTAAGCTATAGGACCATAAGTGGAAGTGCCCTAGGCTCTGTTGCTTTGTTTTTTAGATGTTTCAGGAAACACCATACACTTCTCCCGAGTGGCTGTTGGCAATTGACATCCCGCCCATCAGCATAACAAGGCTCCCAGTTCTCCATGGCCTGTCCTGCCTTTCTGGATTTTACACTTTTTTCAGATGGCCCTTTTGACCAGGGGGAAGTGAGACTTCATGGTAGTGCAGATTTCCTTTGCAAGCTTGCTTGGTTGGCCAAAAAGGGCGTATGCGTTTTTTCCTGAATATATTCAGGAAAAAACGCATACGCCCTTTTTGGCCAAGTGCATCATTGTGGACGTTCTGCCTCTTTTCCTATGCTTTAAATGCAATTCCAGTCTACCTCCTGAAATCGGTTTCCTGCAATTCTGGCCCGCTTTCAAGTCCTCTTGGCAGCCTTACTTCAGTATATTTTTGGACGATAGCTGTCATTTATAACTCTGCAGGTTTGTGAATTACAGTGCCCCTGAGCTCCTTTCTTCAACTCGCTTTCTCGTGAGCTGGCCGCAACACCGCAGGATGGCTTCAGGCCCTAATCTGGTTCCGCCACGGCACACTGAGCCTTTGGTTAATTCCTCTTCCTGGTGGGAAATGAGAGTTAAATTTGCCCGTCCAGACACCTCCAGCTAGTCTGTCATTGGTTCTCCCTATTCCTGTTCATCTTCCGCAGAAATTGCAAACTGGGCCAAACAGGAGGTTAAAGGCACTGACTCTCCAAGTAGGGAGAGTGTTAGTAAAGCGTCTGGAATGTTGCACCCGAGTACCAGGGGACGAAACCTGACACATATTGGAACACGTCTCCCGATCACACGGTTGATCATACTCTGGGTTCCACATGCATGTTTTAGCTGAAGGAAGAATACCTTAAACCTGGAGAGTTGAGACCCGTGGAATGGGTACCATGCAATATGACTTCAAAGGGTCTTCATTTGCTCACCGAACCTCTCCAATCCTATCACTGCTGCGTTTATGCCCCTGTACACACGCTTGATTCTCTTTCAGAGACATAGCAATCCATAGGTTTTAAGATACTTCCTAGTCAGGTACACTCTTAGGCATTTAATATGGGGTGTTGAGTCCATTTCCTTGAGCAAGGAGTAGCTCTTGTCTATTCCATATTTGGCTTAAGGAACTTTATCTGTGCTCATTTCAATCTCTGGTTTTATGCAGCACCCCAACTCACCTTTCCCCTTAAGCAAGCATATGTTGGGTTTCTAAATTTGAGACCCTGTTCTGTTTTGTAATTCAGTTCCTGTGTAGCCAAGTTTACATTCCGTGTATTAGTGATATCTGATGATGTTTCTTTTTCTGTGTGACTTATTTCAGTTAGAATCATCGTACCTGAATCCACTCATTATGCTGCTACGGGCCTGATGACATAGATTTCATTGCTGAGTGATATTGCATTGTACGTAAGTACCACAACTTCTTCATCCATTTTTCACTTTCTGCGATATTGAACTTGTACCGTAAACCAGGTTCTTGTAAACAGAGCCGTCCCAACCTTTGGGGTGGCTGTGTCTTTTGATTTTAATTTCCCTAAGCTATAGGACCATAAGTGGAAGTGCCCTAGGCTCTGTTGCTTTGTTTTTTAGATGTTTCAGGAAACACCATACACTTCTCCCGAGTGGCTGTTGGCAATTGACATCCCGCCCATCAGCATAACAAGGCTCCCAGTTCTCCATGGCCTGTCCTGCCTTTCTGGATTTTACACTTTTTTCAGATGGCCCTTTTGACCGGGGGGAAGTGAGACTTCATTGTAGTGCAGATTTCCTTTGCAAGCTTGCTTGGTTGGCCAAAAAGGGCGTATGCGTTTTTTCCTGAATATATTCAGGAAAAAACGCATACGCCCTTTTTGGCCAAGTGCATCATTGTGGACGTTCTGCTCTTTTCCTATGCTTTAAATGCAATTCCAGTCTACCTCCTGAAATCGGTTTCCTGCAATTCTGCCCCGCTTTCAAGTCCTCTTGGCAGCCTTACTTCAGTATATTTTTGGACGATAGCTGTCATTTATAACTCTGCAGGTTTGTGAATTACAGTGCCCCTGAGCTCCTTTCTTCAACTTGCTTTCTCGTGAGCTGGCCGCAACACCGCAGGATGGCTTCAGGCCCTAAACTTGTTCCGGCACGGCATGCTGAGCCTTTGGTTAATTCCTCTTCCTGGTGGGAAATGAGAGTTAAATTTGCCCGTCCAGACACCTCCAGCTAGTCTGTCATTGGTTCTCCCTATTCCTGTTCATCTTCCGCAGAAATTGCAAACTGGGCCAAACAGGAGGTTAAAGGCACTGACTCTCCAAGTCGGGAGAGTGTTAGTAAAGCGTCTGGAATGTTGCACCCAAGTACCAGGGGACGAAAACTGACACATATTAGAACACGTCTCCCGATCACACGGTTGATCATATTCTGGGTTCCACATGCATGTTTTAGCTGAAGGAAGAATACCTTAAACCTGGAGAGTTGAGACCCGTGGAATGGGTACCATGCAATATGACTTCAAAGGGTCTTCATTTGCTCACCGAACCTCTCCAGTCCTATCACTGCTGCGTTTATGCCCCTGTACACACACTTGATTCTCTTTCGGAGACATAGCAATCCATAGGTTTTAAGATACTTCCTAGTCAGGTACATTCTTAGGCGTTTAATATGGGGTGTTGAGTCCATTTCGTTGAGCAAGGAGTAGCTCTTGTCTATTCCATATTTGGCTTAAGGAACTTTATCTGTGCTCATTTCAATCTCTGGTTTTATGCAGCACCCCAACTCACCTTTCCCCTTAAGCAAGCATATGTTGGGTTTCTAAATTTGAGACCCTGTTCTGTTTTGTAATTCAGTTCCTATGTAGCCAAGTTTACATTCCGTGTATTAGTGATATCTTATGATGTTTCTTTTTCTGTGAGACTTATTTCAGTTAGAATCATCATACCTGAATCCACTCATTATTTTGCTACGGGCCTGATGACATAGATTTCATTGCTGAGTGATATTGCATTGTACGTAAGTACCACAACTTCTTTATCTATTTTTCACTTTCTGCGGTATTGAACTTGTACCGTAAACCAGGTTCTTGTAAACAGAGCCATCCCAACCTTTGGGGTGGCTGTGTCTTTTTGATTTTAATTTCCCTAAGCTATAGGACCATAAGTGGAAGTGCCCTAGGCTCTGTTGCTTTGTTTTTTAGATGTTTCAGGAAACACCATACACTTCTCCCGAGTGGCTGTTGGCAGTTTACATCCCGCCCATGAGCATAACAAGGCTCCCAGTTCTCCATGGCCTGTCCTGCCTTTCTGGATTTTACACTTTTTTCAGATGGCCCTTTTGACCGGGGGGAAGTGAGAGTTCATGGTAGTGCAGATTTCCTTTGCAAGCTTGCTTGGTTGGCCAAAAAGGGCGTATGCGTTTTTCCTGAATATATTCAGGAAAAAATGCATATGCCCTTTTTACCAAGTGCATCATTGTGGACGTTCTGCCTCTTTTCCTATGCTTTCAATGCAATTCCAGTCTACCTCCTGAAATCGGTTTCCTGCAATTCTGCCCCGCTTTCAAGTCCTCTTGGCAGCCTTACTTCAGTATATTTTTGGACGATAGCTGTCATTTATAACTCTGCAGGTTTGTGAATTACAGTGCCCCTGAGCTCCTTTCTTCAACTCGCTTTTTTGTGAGCTGGCCGCAACACCGCAGGATGGCTTCAGGCCCTAATCTGGTTCCGGCACGGCACGCTGAGCCTTTGGTTAATTCCTCTTCCTGGTGGGAAATGAGAGTTAAATTTGCCCGTCCAGACAGCTCCAGCTAGTCTCTCATTGGTTCTCCCTATTCCTGTTCATCTTCCGCAGAAATTGCAAACTGGGCCAAACAGGAGGTTAAAGGCACTGACTCTCCAAGTCGGGAGAGTGTTAGTAAAGCGTCTGGAATGTTGCACCCGAGTACCAGGGGACGAAAACTGACACATATTGGAACACGTCTCCCGATCACACGGTTGATCATACTCTGGGTTCCACATGCATGTTTTAGCTGAAGGAAGAATACCTTAAACCTGGAGAGTTGAGACCCGTGGAATGGGTACCATGCAATATGACTTCAAAGGGTCTTCATTTGCTCACCGAACCTCTCCAGTCCTATCACTGCTGCGATTATGCCCCTGCACAAACGCTTGATTCTCTTTCGGAGACATAGCAATCCATAGGTTTTAAGATTCTTACTAGTCATGTATATTCTTAGGTGTTTAATATGGGGTGTTGAATCCATTTCGTTGAGCAAGGAGTAGCACTTGTCTATTCCATATTTGGCTTAAGGAACTTTATCTGTGCTCATTTCAATCTCTGGTTTTATGCAGCACCCCAACTCACCTTTCCCCTTAAGCAAGCATAAGTTGGGTTTCTAAATTTGAGACCCTGTTCTGTTTTGTAATTCAGTTCCTATGTAGCCAAGTTTACATTCCGTGTATTAGTGATATCTTATGATGTTTCTTTTTCTGTGAGACTTATTTCAGTTAGAATCATCATACCTGAATCCACTCATTATGCTGCTACGGGCCTGATGACATAGATTTCACTGCTGAGTGATATTGCATTGTACGTAAGTACCACAACTTCTTTATCCATGTTTCACTTTCTGCGATATTGAACTTGTACCGTGAACCAGGTTCTTGTAAACAGAGCTGTCCCAACTTTTGGGTTGGCTGTGTCTTTTTTATTTTAATTTCCCTAAGCTATAGGACCATAAGTGGAAGTGCCCTAGGCTCTGTTGCTTTGTTTTTTAGATGTTTCAGGAAACACCATACACTTCTCCCGAGTGGCTGTTGGCAATTGACATCCCGCCCATCAGCATAACAAGGCTCCCAGTTCTCCATGGCTTGTCCTGCCTTTCTGGATTTTACACTTTTATCAGATGGCCCTTTTGACCGGGGGGAAGTGAGACTTCATTGTAGTGCAGATTTCTTTGCAAGCATGCTTGGTTGGCCAAAAAGGGCGTATGCGTTTTTTCCTGAATATATTCAGGAGAAAACGCATACACCCTTTTTAGCCAAGTGCATCATTGTGGACGTTCTGCCTCTTTTCCTATGCTTTAAATGCAATTCCAGTCTACCTCCTGAAATCGGTTTCCTGCAATTCTGCCCCGCTTTCAAGTCCTCTTGGCAGCCTTACTTCAGTATATTTTTGGACGATAGCTGTCATTTATAACTCTGCAGGTTTGTGAATTACAGTGCCCCTGAGCTCCTTTCTTCAACTCGTTTTCTCTTGAGCTGGCCGCAACACCGCAGGATTGCTTCAGGCCCTAATCTGGTTCCGGCACGGCACGCTGAGCCTTTGGTTAATTCCTCTTCCTGGTGCGAAATGAGAGTTAAATTTGCCCATCCAGACACCTCCATCTAGTCTGTCATTGGTTCTCCCTATTCCTGTTCATCTTCCGCAGAAATTGCAAACTGGGCCAAACAGGAGGTTAAAGGCACTGACTCTCCAAGTCGGGAGAGTGTTAGTAAAGCGTCTGGAATGTTGCACCCGAGTACCAGGGGACGAAAACTGAGACATATTGGAACACGTCTCCCGATCACACGGTTGATCATACTCTGGGTTCCACATGCATGTTTTAGCTGAAGGAAGAATACCTTCAACCTGGAGAGTTGAGACCCGTGGAATGGGTACCATGCAATATGACTTCAAAGGGTCTTCATTTGCTCACCGAACCTCTCCAATCCTATCACTGCTGCGTTTATGCCCCTGCACACACGCTTGATTCTCTTTTGGAGACATAGCAATCCATAGGTTTTAAGATACTTCCTAGTCAGGTACATTCTTAGGTGTTTAATATGGGGTGTTGAATCCATTTCGTTGAGCAAGGAGTAGCACTTGTCTATTCCATATTTGGCTTAAGGAACTTTATCTGTGCTCATTTCAATCTCTGGTTTTAGGCAGCACCCCAACTCACCTTTCCCCTTAAGCAAGCATAAGTTGGGTTTCTAAATTTGAGACCCTGTTCTGTTTTGTAATTCAGTTCCTATGTAGCCAAGTTTACATTCCGTCTATTAGTGATATCTGATGATGTTTCTTTTCCTGTGTGACTTATTTCAGTTAGAATCATCATACCTGAATCCACTCATTATTTTGCTACGGGCCTGATGACATAGATTTCATTGCTGAGTGATATTGCATTGTACGTAAGTACCACAACTTCTTTATCCATTTTTCACTTTCTGCGATATTGAACTAGTTCCGTAAACCAGGTTCTTGTAAACAGAGCCGTCCCAACCTTTGGGGTGGCTGTGTCTTTTGATTTTAATTTCCCTAAGCTATAGGACCATAAGTGGAAGTGCCCTAGGCTCTGTTGCTTTGTTTTTTAGATGTTTCAGGAAACACCATACACTTCTCCCGAGTGGCTGTTGGCAATTGACATCCCGCCCATCAGCATAACAAGGCTCCCAGTTCTCCATGGCCTGTCCTGCCTTTCTGGATTTTACACTTTTTTCAGATGGCCCTTTTGACCGGGGGGAAGTGAGACTTCATTGTAGTGCAGATTTCCTTTGCAAGCTTGCTTGGTTGGCCAAAAAGGGCGTATGCGTTTTTTCCTGAATATATTCAGGAAAAAACGCATACGCCCTTTTTGGCCAAGTGCATCATTGTGGACGTTCTGCCTCTTTTCCTATGCTTTAAATGCAATTCCAGTCTACCTCCTGAAATCGGTTTCCTGCAATTCTGCCCCGCTTTCAAGTCCTCTTGGCAGCCTTACTTCAGTATATTTTTGGACGATAGCTGTCATTTATAACTCTGCAGGTTTGTGAATTACAGTGCCCCTGAGCTCCTTTCTTCAACTCGCTTTCTCGTGAGCTGGCCGCAACACCGCAGGATGGCTTCAGGCCCTAATCGGGTTCCGCCACGGCACACTGAGCCTTTGGTTAATTCCTCTTCCTGGTGGGAAATGAGAGTTAAATTTGCCCGTCCAGACACCTCCAGCTAGTCTGTCATTGGTTCTCCCTATTCCTGTTCATCTTCCGCAGAAATTGCAAACTGGGCCAAACAGGAGGTTAAAGGCACTGACTCTCCAAGTCGGGAGAGTGTTAGTAAAGCGTCTGGAATGTTGCACCCGAGTACCAGGGGACGAAAACTGACACATATTGGAACACGTCTCCCGATCACACGGTTGATCATACTCTGGGTTCCACATGCATGTTTTAGCTGAAGGAAGAATACCTTAAACCTGGAGAGTTGAGACCCGTGGAATGGGTACCATGCAATATGACTTCAAAGGGTCTTCATTTGCTCACCGAACCTCTCCAATCCTATCACTGCTGCGTTTATGCCCCTGTACACACGCTTGATTCTCTTTCAGAGACATAGCAATCCATAGGTTTTAAGATACTTCCTAGTCAGGTACACTCTTAGGCATTTAATATGGGGTGTTGAGTCCATTTCGTTGAGCAAGGAGTAGCTCTTGTCTATTCCATATTTGGCTTAAGGAACTTTATCTGTGCTCATTTCAATCTCTGGTTTTATGCAGCACCCCAACTCACCTTTCCCCTTAAGCAAGCATATGTTGGGTTTCTAAATTTGAGACCCTGTTCTGTTTTGTAATTCAGTTCCTGTGTAGCCAAGTTTACATTCCGTGTATTAGTGATATCTGATGATGTTTCTTTTTCTGTGAGACTTATTTCAGTTAGAATCATCGTACCTGAATCCACTCATTATGCTGCTACGGGCCTGATGACATAGATTTCATTGCTGAGTGATACTGCATTGTACGTAAGTACCACAACTTCTTCATCCATTTTTCACTTTCTGCGATATTGAACTTGTACCGTAAACCAGGTTCTTGTAAACAGAGCCGTCCCAACCTTTGGGGTGGCTGTGTCTTTTGATTTTAATTTCCCTAAGCTATAGGACCATAAGTGGAAGTGCCCTAGGCTCTGTTGCTTTGTTTTTTAGATGTTTCAGGAAACACCATACACTTCTCCAGAGTGGCTGTTGGCAATTGACATCCCGCCCATCAGCATAACAAGGCTCCCAGTTCTCCATGGCCTGTCCTGCCTTTCTGGATTTTACACTTTTTTCAGATGGCCCTTTTGACCGGGGGGAAGTGAGACTTCATTGTAGTGCAGATTTCCTTTGCAAGCTTGCTTGGTTGGCCAAAAAGGGCGTATGCGTTTTTTCCTGAATATATTCAGGAAAAAACGCATACGCCCTTTTTGGCCAAGTGCATCATTGTGGACGTTCTGCCTCTTTTCCTATGCTTTAAATGCAATTCCAGTCTACCTCCTGAAATCGGTTTCCTGCAATTCTGCCCCGCTTTCAAGTCCTCTTGGCAGCCTTACTTCAGTATATTTTTGGACGATAGCTGTCATTTATAACTCTGCAGGTTTGTGAATTACAGTGCCCCTGAGCTCCTTTCTTCAACTCGCTTTCTCGTGAGCTGGCCGCAACACCGCAGGATGGCTTCAGGCCCTAAACTTGTTCCGGCACGGCACGCTGAGCCTTTGGTTAATTCCTCTTCCTGGTGGGAAATGAGAGTTAAATTTGCCCGTCCAGACACCTCCAGCTAGTCTGTCATTGGTTCTCCCTATTCCTGTTCATCTTCCGCAGAAATTGCAAACTGGGCCAAACAGGAGGTTAAAGGCACTGACTCTCCAAGTCGGGAGAGTGTTAGTAAAGCGTCTGGAATGTTGCACCCGAGTACCAGGGGACGAAAACTGACACATATTGGAACACGTCTCCCGATCACACGGTTGATCATACTCTGGGTTCCACATGCATGTTTTAGCTGAAGGAAGAATACCTTAAACCTGGAGAGTTGAGACCCGTGGAATGGGTACCATGCAATATGACTTCAAAGGGTCTTCATTTGCTCACCGAACCTCTCCAATCCTATCACTGCTGCGTTTATGCCCCTGTACACACGCTTGATTCTCTTTCAGAGACATAGCAATCCATAGGTTTTAAGATACTTCCTAGTCAGGTACACTCTTAGGCATTTAATATGGGGTGTTGAGTCCATTTCGTTGAGCAAGGAGTAGCTCTTGTCTATTCCATATTTGGCTTAAGGAACTTTATCTGTGCTCATTTCAATCTCTGGTTTTATGCAGCACCCCAACTCACCTTTCCCCTTAAGCAAGCATAAGTTGGGTTTCTAAATTTGAGACCCTGTTCTGTTTTGTAATTCAGTTCCTGTGTAGCCAAGGTTACATTCCGTGTATTAGTGATATCTTATGATGTTTCTTTTCCTGTGTGACTTATTTCAGTTAGAATCATCGTACCTGAATCCACTCATTATGCTGCTACGGGCCTGATGACATAGATTTCATTGCTGAGTGATACTGCATTGTACGTAAGTACCACAACTTCTTTATCCATTTTTCACTTTCTGCGATATTGAACTTGTACCGTAAACCAGGTTCTTGTAAACAGAGCCGTGCCAACTTTTGGGGTGGCAGTGTCTTTTTGATTTTAATTTCCCTAAGCTATAGGACCATAAGTGGAAGTGCCCTAGGCTCTGTTGCTTTGTTTTTTAGATGTTTCAGGAAACACCATACACTTCTCCCGAGTGGCTGTTGGCAATTTACATCCCGCCCATCAGCATAACAAGGCTCCCAGTTCTCCATGGCCTGTCCTGCCTTTCTGGATTTTACACTTTTTTCAGATGGCCCTTTTGACCGGGGGGAAGTGAGACTTCATTGTAGTGCAGATTTCCTTTGCAAGCTTGCTTGGTTGGCCAAAAAGGGCGTATGCGTTTTTTCCTGAATATATTCAGGAAAAAACGCATACGCCCTTTTTGGCCAAGTGCATCATTGTGGACGTTCTGCCTCTTTTCCTATGCTTTAAATGCAATTCCAGTCTACCTCCTGAAATCGGTTTCCTGCAATTCTGCCCCGCTTTCAAGTCCTCTTGGCAGCCTTACTTCAGTATATTTTTGGACGATAGCTGTCATTTATAACTCTGCAGGTTTGTGAATTACAGTGCCCCTGAGCTCCTTTCTTCAACTCGCTTTCTCGTGAGCTGGCCGCAACACCGCAGGATGGCTTCAGGCCCTAATCTGGTTCCGCCACGGCACACTGAGCCTTTGGTTAATTCCTCTTCCTGGTGGGAAATGAGAGTTAAATTTGCCCGTCCAGACACCTCCAGCTAGTCTGTCATTGGTTCTCCCTATTCCTGTTCATCTTCCGCAGAAATTGCAAACTGGGCCAAACAGGAGGTTAAAGGCACTGACTCTCCAAGTCGGGAGAGTGTTAGTAAAGCGTCTGGAATGTTGCACCCGAGTACCAGGGGACGAAAACTGACACATATTGGAACACGTCTCCCGATCACACGGTTGATCATACTCTGGGTTCCACATGCATGTTTTAGCTGAAGGAAGAATACCTTAAACCTGGAGAGTTGAGACCCGTGGAATGGGTACCATGCAATATGACTTCAAAGGGTCTTCATTTGCTCACCGAACCTCTCCAATCCTATCACTGCTGCGTTTATGCCCCTGTACACACGCTTGATTCTCTTTCAGAGACATAGCAATCCATAGGTTTTAAGATACTTCCTAGTCAGGTACACTCTTAGGCATTTAATATGGGGTGTTGAGTCCATTTCGTTGAGCAAGGAGTAGCTCTTGTCTATTCCATATTTGGCTTAAGGAACTTTATCTGTGCTCATTTCAATCTCTGGTTTTATGCAGCACCCCAACTCACCTTTCCCCTTAAGCAAGCATATGTTGGGTTTCTAAATTTGAGACCCTGTTCTGTTTTGTAATTCAGTTCCTGTGTAGCCAAGGTTACATTCCGTGTATTAGTGATATCTGATGATGTTTCTTTTTCTGTGTGACTTATTTCAGTTAGAATCATCGTACCTGAATCCACTCATTATGCTGCTACGGGCCTGATGACATAGATTTCATTGCTGAGTGATATTGCATTGTACGTAAGTACCACAACTTCTTTATCCATTTTTCACTTTCTGCGATATTGAACTTGTACCGTGAACCAGGTTCTTGTAAACAGAGCCGTCCCAACCTTTGGGGTGGCTGTGTCTTTTGATTTTAATTTCCCTAAGCTATAGGACCATAAGTGGAAGTGCCCTAGGCTCTGTTGCTTTGTTTTTTAGATGTTTCAGGAAACACCATACACTTCTCCCGAGTGGCTGTTGGCAATTGACATCCCGCCCATCAGCATAACAAGGCTCCCAGTTCTCCATGGCCTGTCCTGCCTTTCTGGATTTTACACTTTTTTCAGATGGCCCTTTTGACCAGGGGGAAGTGAGACTTCATGGTAGTGCAGATTTCCTTTGCAAGCTTGCTTGGTTGGCCAAAAAGGGCGTATGCGTTTTTTCCTGAATATATTCAGGAAAAAACGCATACGCCCTTTTTGGCCAAGTGCATCATTGTGGACGTTCTGCCTCTTTTCCTATGCTTTAAATGCAATTCCAGTCTACCTCCTGAAATCGGTTTCCTGCAATTCTGGCCCGCTTTCAAGTCCTCTTGGCAGCCTTACTTCAGTATATTTTTGGACGATAGCTGTCATTTATAACTCTGCAGGTTTGTGAATTACAGTGCCCCTGAGCTCCTTTCTTCAACTCGCTTTCTCGTGAGCTGGCCGCAACACCGCAGGATGGCTTCAGGCCCTAATCTGGTTCCGCCACGGCACACTGAGCCTTTGGTTAATTCCTCTTCCTGGTGGGAAATGAGAGTTAAATTTGCCCGTCCAGACACCTCCAGCTAGTCTGTCATTGGTTCTCCCTATTCCTGTTCATCTTCCGCAGAAATTGCAAACTGGGCCAAACAGGAGGTTAAAGGCACTGACTCTCCAAGTCGGGAGAGTGTTAGTAAAGCGTCTGGAATGTTGCACCCGAGTACCAGGGGACGAAACCTGACACATATTGGAACACGTCTCCCGATCACACGGTTGATCATACTCTGGGTTCCACATGCATGTTTTAGCTGAAGGAAGAATACCTTAAACCTGGAGAGTTGAGACCCGTGGAATGGGTACCATGCAATATGACTTCAAAGGGTCTTCATTTGCTCACCGAACCTCTCCAATCCTATCACTGCTGCGTTTATGCCCCTGTACACACGCTTGATTCTCTTTCAGAGACATAGCAATCCATAGGTTTTAAGATACTTCCTAGTCAGGTACACTCTTAGGCATTTAATATGGGGTGTTGAGTCCATTTCCTTGAGCAAGGAGTAGCTCTTGTCTATTCCATATTTGGCTTAAGGAACTTTATCTGTGCTCATTTCAATCTCTGGTTTTATGCAGCACCCCAACTCACCTTTCCCCTTAAGCAAGCATATGTTGGGTTTCTAAATTTGAGACCCTGTT
The DNA here is from genome assembly GCF_949774975.1 of Lagenorhynchus albirostris. Lineage (NCBI taxonomy): Eukaryota > Metazoa > Chordata > Mammalia > Artiodactyla > Delphinidae > Lagenorhynchus > Lagenorhynchus albirostris. The sequence continues at coordinate 847,984 of NW_026783369.1, read as the reverse complement.
CTGTTTTGTAATTCAGTTCCTGTGTAGCCAAGTTTACATTCCGTGTATTAGTGATATCTGATGATGTTTCTTTTTCTGTGTGACTTATTTCAGTTAGAATCATCGTACCTGAATCCACTCATTATGCTGCTACGGGCCTGATGACATAGATTTCATTGCTGAGTGATATTGCATTGTACGTAAGTACCACAACTTCTTCATCCATTTTTCACTTTCTGCGATATTGAACTTGTACCGTAAACCAGGTTCTTGTAAACAGAGCCGTCCCAACCTTTGGGGTGGCTGTGTCTTTTGATTTTAATTTCCCTAAGCTATAGGACCATAAGTGGAAGTGCCCTAGGCTCTGTTGCTTTGTTTTTTAGATGTTTCAGGAAACACCATACACTTCTCCCGAGTGGCTGTTGGCAATTGACATCCCGCCCATCAGCATAACAAGGCTCCCAGTTCTCCATGGCCTGTCCTGCCTTTCTGGATTTTACACTTTTTTCAGATGGCCCTTTTGACCGGGGGGAAGTGAGACTTCATTGTAGTGCAGATTTCCTTTGCAAGCTTGCTTGGTTGGCCAAAAAGGGCGTATGCGTTTTTTCCTGAATATATTCAGGAAAAAACGCATACGCCCTTTTTGGCCAAGTGCATCATTGTGGACGTTCTGCCTCTTTTCCTATGCTTTAAATGCAATTCCAGTCTACCTCCTGAAATCGGTTTCCTGCAATTCTGCCCCGCTTTCAAGTCCTCTTGGCAGCCTTACTTCAGTATATTTTTGGACGATAGCTGTCATTTATAACTCTGCAGTTTTGTGAATTACAGTGCCCCTGAGCTCCTTTCTTCAACTCGCTTTCTCGTGAGCTGGCCGCAACACCGCAAGATGGCTTCAGGCCCTAAACTTGTTCCGGCACGGCACGCTGAGCCTTTGGTTAATTCCTCTTCCTGGTGGGAAATGAGAGTTAAATTTGCCCGTCCAGACACCTCCAGCTAGTCTGTCATTGGTTCTCCCTATTCCTGTTCATCTTCCGCAGAAATTGCAAACTGGGCCAAACAGGAGGTTAAAGGCACTGACTCTCCAAGTCGGGAGAGTGTTAGTAAAGCGTCTGGAATGTTGCACCCGAGTACCAGGGGACGAAAACTGACACATATTGGAACACGTCTCCCGATCACACGGTTGATCATACTCTGGGTTCCACATGCATGTTTTAGCTGAAGGAAGAATACCTTAAACCTGGAGAGTTGAGACCCGTGGAATGGGTACCATGCAATATGACTTCAAAGGGTCTTCATTTGCTCACCGAACCTCTCCAATCCTATCACTGCTGCATTTATGCCCCTGTACACACGCTTGATTCTCTTTCAGAGACATAGCAATCCATAGGTTTTAAGATACTTCCTAGTCAGGTACACTCTTAGGCATTTAATATGGGGTGTTGAGTCCATTTCGTTGAGCAAGGAGTAGCTCTTGTCTATTCCATATTTGGCTTAAGGAACTTTATCTGTGCTCATTTCAATCTCTGGTTTTATGCAGCACCCCAACTCACCTTTCCCCTTAAGCAAGCATAAGTTGGGTTTCTAAATTTGAGACCCTGTTCTGTTTTGTAATTCAGTTCCTGTGTAGCCAAGGTTACATTCCGTGTATTAGTGATATCTTATGATGTTTCTTTTCCTGTGTGACTTATTTCAGTTAGAATCATCGTACCTGAATCCACTCATTATGCTGCTACGGGCCTGATGACATAGATTTCATTGCTGAGTGATACTGCATTGTACGTAAGTACCACAACTTCTTTATCCATTTTTCACTTTCTGCGATATTGAACTTGTACCGTAAACCAGGTTCTTGTAAACAGAGCCGTGCCAACTTTTGGGGTGGCAGTGTCTTTTTGATTTTAATTTCCCTAAGCTATAGGACCATAAGTGGAAGTGCCCTAGGCTCTGTTGCTTTGTTTTTTAGATGTTTCAGGAAACACCATACACTTCTCCCGAGTGGCTGTTGGCAATTGACATCCCGCCCATCAGCATAACAAGGCTCCCAGTTCTCCATGGCCTGTCCTGCCTTTCTGGATTTTACACTTTTTTCAGATGGCCCTTTTGACCAGGGGGAAGTGAGACTTCATTGTAGTGCAGATTTCCTTTGCAAGCTTGCTTGGTTGGCCAAAAAGGGCGTATGCGTTTTTTCCTGAATATATTCAGGAAAAAACGCATACGCCCTTTTTGGCCAAGTGCATCATTGTGGACGTTCTGCCTCTTTTCCTATGCTTTAAATGCAATTCCAGTCTACCTCCTGAAATCGGTTTCCTGCAATTCTGCCCCGCTTTCAAGTCCTCTTGGCAGCCTTACTTCAGTATATTTTTGGACGATAGCTGTCATTTATAACTCTGCAGGTTTGTGAATTACAGTGCCCCTGAGCTCCTTTCTTCAACTCGCTTTCTCGTGAGCTGGCCGCAACACCGCAGGATGGCTTCAGGCCCTAATCTGGTTCCGCCACGGCACACTGAGCCTTTGGTTAATTCCTCTTCCTGGTGGGAAATGAGAGTTAAATTTGCCCGTCCAGACACCTCCAGCTAGTCTGTCATTGGTTCTCCCTATTCCTGTTCATCTTCCGCAGAAATTGCAAACTGGGCCAAACAGGAGGTTAAAGGCACTGACTCTCCAAGTCGGGAGAGTGTTAGTAAAGCGTCTGGAATGTTGCACCCGAGTACCAGGGGACGAAAACTGACACATATTGGAACACGTCTCCCGATCACACGGTTGATCATACTCTGGGTTCCACATGCATGTTTTAGCTGAAGGAAGAATACCTTAAACCTGGAGAGTTGAGACCCGTGGAATGGGTACCATGCACTATGACTTCAAAGGGTCTTCATTTGCTCACCGAACCTCTCCAATCCTATCACTGCTGCGTTTATGCCCCTGTACACACGCTTGATTCTCTTTCAGAGACATAGCAATCCATAGGTTTTAAGATACTTCCTAGTCAGGTACACTCTTAGGCATTTAATATGGGGTGTTGAGTCCATTTCGTTGAGCAAGGAGTAGCTCTTGTCTATTCCATATTTGGCTTAAGGAACTTTATCTGTGCTCATTTCAATCTCTGGTTTTATGCAGCACCCCAACTCACCTTTCCCCTTAAGCAAGCATATGTTGGGTTTCTAAATTTGAGACCCTGTTCTGTTTTGTAATTCAGTTCCTGTGTAGCCAAGTTTACATTCCGTGTATTAGTGATATCTGATGATGTTTCTTTTTCTGTGTGACTTATTTCAGTTAGAATCATCGTACCTGAATCCACTCATTATGCTGCTACGGGCCTGATGACATAGATTTCATTGCTGAGTGATATTGCATTGTACGTAAGTACCACAACTTCTTTATCCATTTTTCACTTTCTGCGATATTGAACTTGTACCGTAAACCAGGTTCTTGTAAACAGAGCCGTCCCAACCTTTGGGGTGGCTGTGTCTTTTTGATTTTAATTTCCCTAAGCTATAGGACCATAAGTGGAAGTGCCCTAGGCTCTGTTGCTTTGTTTTTTAGATGTTTCAGGAAACACCATACACTTCTCCCGAGTGGCTGTTGGCAGTTTACATCCCGCCCATGAGCATAACAAGGCTCCCAGTTCTCCATGGCCTGTCCTGCCTTTCTGGATTTTACACTTTTTTCAGATGGCCCTTTTGACCGGGGGGAAGTGAGAGTTCATGGTAGTGCAGATTTCCTTTGCAAGCTTGCTTGGTTGGCCAAAAAGGGCGTATGCGTTTTTCCTGAATATATTCAGGAAAAAATGCATATGCCCTTTTTCCCAAGTGCATCATTGTGGACGTTCTGCCTCTTTTCCTATGCTTTCAATGCAATTCCAGTCTACCTCCTGAAATCGGTTTCCTGCAATTCTGCCCCGCTTTCAAGTCCTCTTGGCAGCCTTACTTCAGTATATTTTTGGACGATAGCTGTCATTTATAACTCTGCAGGTTTGTGAATTACAGTGCCCCTGAGCTCCTTTCTTCAACTCGCTTTCTTGTGAGCTGGCCGCAACACCGCAGGATGGCTTCAGGCCCTAATCTGGTTCCGGCACGGCACACTGAGCCTTTGGTTAATTCCTCTTCCTGGTGGGAAATGAGAGTTAAATTTGCCCGTCCAGACAGCTCCAGCTAGTCTCTCATTGGTTCTCCCTATTCCTGTTCATCTTCCGCAGAAATTGCAAACTGGGCCAAACAGGAGGTTAAAGGCACTGACTCTCCAAGTCGGGAGAGTGTTAGTAAAGCGTCTGGAATGTTGCACCCGAGTACCAGGGGACGAAAACTGACACATATTGGAACACGTCTCCCGATCACACGGTTGATCATACTCTGGGTTCCACATGCATGTTTTAGCTGAAGGAAGAATACCTTAAACATGGAGAGTTGAGACCCGTGGAATGGGTACCATGCAATATGACTTCAAAGGGTCTTCATTTGCTCACCGAACCTCTCCAGTCCTATCACTGCTGCGATTATGCCCCTGCACAAACGCTTGATTCTCTTTCGGAGACATAGCAATCCATAGGTTTTAAGATTCTTACTAGTCATGTATATTCTTAGGTGTTTAATATGGGGTGTTGAATCCATTTCGTTGAGCAAGGAGTAGCACTTGTCTATTCCATATTTGGGTTAAGGAACTTTATCTGTGCTCATTTCAATCTCTGGTTTTATGCAGCACCCCAACTCACCTTTCCCCTTAAGCAAGCATAAGTTGGGTTTCTAAATTTGAGACCCTGTTCTGTTTTGTAATTCAGTTCCTATGTAGCCAAGTTTACATTCCGTGTATTAGTGATATCTTATGATGTTTCTTTTTCTGTGAGACTTATTTCAGTTAGAATCATCATACCTGAATCCACTCATTATGCTGCTACGGGCCTGATGACATAGATTTCACTGCTGAGTGATATTGCATTGTACGTAAGTACCACAACTTCTTTATCCATGTTTCACTTTCTGCGATATTGAACTTGTACCGTGAACCAGGTTCTTGTAAACAGAGCTGTCCCAACTTTTGGGTTGGCTGTGTCTTTTTTATTTTAATTTCCCTAAGCTATAGGACCATAAGTGGAAGTGCCCTAGGCTCTGTTGCTTTGTTTTAAAGATGTTTCAGGAAACACCATACACTTCTCCCGAGTGGCTGTTGGCAATTGACATCCCGCCCATCAGCATAACAAGGCTCCCAGTTCTCCATGGCTTGTCCTGCCTTTCTGGATTTTACAATTTTATCAGATGGCCCTTTTGACCGGGGGGAAGTGAGACTTCATTGTAGTGCAGATTTCTTTGCAAGCATGCTTGGTTGGCCAAAAAGGGCGTATGCGTTTTTTCCTGAATATATTCAGGAAAAAACGCATACACCCTTTTTAGCCAAGTGCATCATTGTGGACGTTCTGCCTCTTTTCCTATGCTTTAAATGCAATTCCAGTCTACCTCCTGAAATCGGTTTCCTGCAATTCTGCCCCGCTTTCAAGTCCTCTTGGCAGCCTTACTTCAGTATATTTTTGGACGATAGCTGTCATTTATAACTCTGCAGGTTTGTGAATTACAGTGCCCCTGAGCTCCTTTCTTCAACTCGTTTTCTCTTGAGCTGGCCGCAACACCGCAGGATTGCTTCAGGCCCTAATCTGGTTCCGGCACGGCACGCTGAGCCTTTGGTTAATTCCTCTTCCTGGTGCGAAATGAGAGTTAAATTTGCCCATCCAGACACCTCCATCTAGTCTGTCATTGGTTCTCCCTATTCCTGTTCATCTTCCGCAGAAATTGCAAACTGGGCCAAACAGGAGGTTAAAGGCACTGACTCTCCAAGTCGGGAGAGTGTTAGTAAAGCGTCTGGAATGTTGCACCCGAGTACCAGGGGACGAAAACTGACACATATTGGAACACGTCTCCCGATCACACGGTTGATCATACTCTGGGTTCCACATGCATGTTTTAGCTGAAGGAAGAATACCTTAAACCTGGAGAGTTGAGACCCGTGGAATGGGTACCATGCAATATGACTTCAAAGGGTCTTCATTTGCTCACCGAACCTCTCCAATCCTATCACTGCTGCATTTATGCCCCTGTACACACGCTTGATTCTCTTTCAGAGACATAGCAATCCATAGGTTTTAAGATACTTCCTAGTCAGGTACACTCTTAGGCATTTAATATGGGGTGTTGAGTCCATTTCGTTGAGCAAGGAGTAGCTCTTGTCTATTCCATATTTGGCTTAAGGAACTTTATCTGTGCTCATTTCAATCTCTGGTTTTATGCAGCACCCCAACTCACCTTTCCCCTTAAGCAAGCATAAGTTGGGTTTCTAAATTTGAGACCCTGTTCTGTTTTGTAATTCAGTTCCTGTGTAGCCAAGGTTACATTCCGTGTATTAGTGATATCTTATGATGTTTCTTTTCCTGTGTGACTTATTTCAGTTAGAATCATCGTACCTGAATCCACTCATTATGCTGCTACGGGCCTGATGACATAGATTTCATTGCTGAGTGATACTGCATTGTACGTAAGTACCACAACTTCTTTATCCATTTTTCACTTTCTGCGATATTGAACTTGTACCGTAAACCAGGTTCTTGTAAACAGAGCCGTGCCAACTTTTGGGGTGGCAGTGTCTTTTTGATTTTAATTTCCCTAAGCTATAGGACCATAAGTGGAAGTGCCCTAGGCTCTGTTGCTTTGTTTTTTAGATGTTTCAGGAAACACCATACACTTCTCCCGAGTGGCTGTTGGCAATTGACATCCCGCCCATCAGCATAACAAGGCTCCCAGTTCTCCATGGCCTGTCCTGCCTTTCTGGATTTTACACTTTTTTCAGATGGCCCTTTTGACCAGGGGGAAGTGAGACTTCATTGTAGTGCAGATTTCCTTTGCAAGCTTGCTTGGTTGGCCAAAAAGGGCGTATGCGTTTTTTCCTGAATATATTCAGGAAAAAACGCATACGCCCTTTTTGGCCAAGTGCATCATTGTGGACGTTCTGCCTCTTTTCCTATGCTTTAAATGCAATTCCAGTCTACCTCCTGAAATCGGTTTCCTGCAATTCTGCCCCGCTTTCAAGTCCTCTTGGCAGCCTTACTTCAGTATATTTTTGGACGATAGCTGTCATTTATAACTCTGCAGGTTTGTGAATTACAGTGCCCCTGAGCTCCTTTCTTCAACTCGCTTTCTCGTGAGCTGGCCGCAACACCGCAGGATGGCTTCAGGCCCTAATCTGGTTCCGCCACGGCACACTGAGCCTTTGGTTAATTCCTCTTCCTGGTGGGAAATGAGAGTTAAATTTGCCCGTCCAGACACCTCCAGCTAGTCTGTCATTGGTTCTCCCTATTCCTGTTCATCTTCCGCAGAAATTGCAAACTGGGCCAAACAGGAGGTTAAAGGCACTGACTCTCCAAGTCGGGAGAGTGTTAGTAAAGCGTCTGGAATGTTGCACCCGAGTACCAGGGGACGAAAACTGACACATATTGGAACACGTCTCCCGATCACACGGTTGATCATACTCTGGGTTCCACATGCATGTTTTAGCTGAAGGAAGAATACCTTAAACCTGGAGAGTTGAGACCCGTGGAATGGGTACCATGCAATATGACTTCAAAGGGTCTTCATTTGCTCACCGAACCTCTCCAATCCTATCACTGCTGCGTTTATGCCCCTGTACACACGCTTGATTCTCTTTCAGAGACATAGCAATCCATAGGTTTTAAGATACTTCCTAGTCAGGTACACTCTTAGGCATTTAATATGGGGTGTTGAGTCCATTTCGTTGAGCAAGGAGTAGCTCTTGTCTATTCCATATTTGGCTTAAGGAACTTTATCTGTGCTCATTTCAATCTCTGGTTTTATGCAGCACCCCAACTCACGTTTCCCCTTAAGCAAGCATATGTTGGGTTTCTAAATTTGAGACCCTGTTCTGTTTTGTAATTCAGTTCCTGTGTAGCCAAGTTTACATTCCGTGTATTAGTGATATCTGATGATGTTTCTTTTTCTGTGTGACTTATTTCAGTTAGAATCATCGTACCTGAATCCACTCATTATGCTGCTACGGGCCTGATGACATAGATTTCATTGCTGAGTGATATTGCATTGTACGTAAGTACCACAACTTCTTTATCCATTTTTCACTTTCTGCGATATTGAACTTGTACCGTAAACCAGGTTCTTGTAAACAGAGCCGTCCCAACCTTTGGGGTGGCTGTGTCTTTTTGATTTTAATTTCCCTAAGCTATAGGACCATAAGTGGAAGTGCCCTAGGCTCTGTTGCTTTGTTTTTTAGATGTTTCAGGAAACACCATACACTTCTCCCGAGTGGCTGTTGGCAGTTTACATCCCGCCCATGAGCATAACAAGGCTCCCAGTTCTCCATGGCCTGTCCTGCCTTTCTGGATTTTACACTTTTTTCAGATGGCCCTTTTGACCGGGGGGAAGTGAGAGTTCATGGTAGTGCAGATTTCCTTTGCAAGCTTGCTTGGTTGGCCAAAAAGGGCGTATGCGTTTTTCCTGAATATATTCAGGAAAAAATGCATATGCCCTTTTTCCCAAGTGCATCATTGTGGACGTTCTGCCTCTTTTCCTATGCTTTCAATGCAATTCCAGTCTACCTCCTGAAATCGGTTTCCTGCAATTCTGCCCCGCTTTCAAGTCCTCTTGGCAGCCTTACTTCAGTATATTTTTGGACGATAGCTGTCATTTATAACTCTGCAGGTTTGTGAATTACAGTGCCCCTGAGCTCCTTTCTTCAACTCGCTTTCTTGTGAGCTGGCCGCAACACCGCAGGATGGCTTCAGGCCCTAATCTGGTTCCGGCACGGCACACTGAGCCTTTGGTTAATTCCTCTTCCTGGTGGGAAATGAGAGTTAAATTTGCCCGTCCAGACAGCTCCAGCTAGTCTCTCATTGGTTCTCCCTATTCCTGTTCATCTTCCGCAGAAATTGCAAACTGGGCCAAACAGGAGGTTAAAGGCACTGACTCTCCAAGTCGGGAGAGTGTTAGTAAAGCGTCTGGAATGTTGCACCCGAGTACCAGGGGACGAAAACTGACACATATTGGAACACGTCTCCCGATCACACGGTTGATCATACTCTGGGTTCCACATGCATGTTTTAGCTGAAGGAAGAATACCTTAAACATGGAGAGTTGAGACCCGTGGAATGGGTACCATGCAATATGACTTCAAAGGGTCTTCATTTGCTCACCGAACCTCTCCAGTCCTATCACTGCTGCGATTATGCCCCTGCACAAACGCTTGATTCTCTTTCGGAGACATAGCAATCCATAGGTTTTAAGATTCTTACTAGTCATGTATATTCTTAGGTGTTTAATATGGGGTGTTGAATCCATTTCGTTGAGCAAGGAGTAGCACTTGTCTATTCCATATTTGGGTTAAGGAACTTTATCTGTGCTCATTTCAATCTCTGGTTTTATGCAGCACCCCAACTCACCTTTCCCCTTAAGCAAGCATAAGTTGGGTTTCTAAATTTGAGACCCTGTTCTGTTTTGTAATTCAGTTCCTATGTAGCCAAGTTTACATTCCGTGTATTAGTGATATCTTATGATGTTTCTTTTTCTGTGAGACTTATTTCAGTTAGAATCATCATACCTGAATCCACTCATTATGCTGCTACGGGCCTGATGACATAGATTTCACTGCTGAGTGATATTGCATTGTACGTAAGTACCACAACTTCTTTATCCATGTTTCACTTTCTGCGATATTGAACTTGTACCGTGAACCAGGTTCTTGTAAACAGAGCTGTCCCAACTTTTGGGTTGGCTGTGTCTTTTTTATTTTAATTTCCCTAAGCTATAGGACCATAAGTGGAAGTGCCCTAGGCTCTGTTGCTTTGTTTTAAAGATGTTTCAGGAAACACCATACACTTCTCCCGAGTGGCTGTTGGCAATTGACATCCCGCCCATCAGCATAACAAGGCTCCCAGTTCTCCATGGCTTGTCCTGCCTTTCTGGATTTTACAATTTTATCAGATGGCCCTTTTGACCGGGGGGAAGTGAGACTTCATTGTAGTGCAGATTTCTTTGCAAGCATGCTTGGTTGGCCAAAAAGGGCGTATGCGTTTTTTCCTGAATATATTCAGGAAAAAACGCATACACCCTTTTTAGCCAAGTGCATCATTGTGGACGTTCTGCCTCTTTTCCTATGCTTTAAATGCAATTCCAGTCTACCTCCTGAAATCGGTTTCCTGCAATTCTGCCCCGCTTTCAAGTCCTCTTGGCAGCCTTACTTCAGTATATTTTTGGACGATAGCTGTCATTTATAACTCTGCAGGTTTGTGAATTACAGTGCCCCTGAGCTCCTTTCTTCAACTCGTTTTCTCTTGAGCTGGCCGCAACACCGCAGGATTGCTTCAGGCCCTAATCTGGTTCCGGCACGGCACGCTGAGCCTTTGGTTAATTCCTCTTCCTGGTGCGAAATGAGAGTTAAATTTGCCCATCCAGACACCTCCATCTAGTCTGTCATTGGTTCTCCCTATTCCTGTTCATCTTCCGCAGAAATTGCAAACTGGGCCAAACAGGAGGTTAAAGGCACTGACTCTCCAAGTCGGGAGAGTGTTAGTAAAGCGTCTGGAATGTTGCACCCGAGTACCAGGGGACGAAAACTGACACATATTGGAACACGTCTCCCGATCACACGGTTGATCATACTCTGGGTTCCACATGCATGTTTTAGCTGAAGGAAGAATACCTTAAACCTGGAGAGTTGAGACCCGTGGAATGGGTACCATGCAATATGACTTCAAAGGGTCTTCATTTGCTCACCGAACCTCTCCAATCCTATCACTGCTGCATTTATGCCCCTGTACACACGCTTGATTCTCTTTCAGAGACATAGCAATCCATAGGTTTTAAGATACTTCCTAGTCAGGTACACTCTTAGGCATTTAATATGGGGTGTTGAGTCCATTTCGTTGAGCAAGGAGTAGCTCTTGTCTATTCCATATTTGGCTTAAGGAACTTTATCTGTGCTCATTTCAATCTCTGGTTTTATGCAGCACCCCAACTCACCTTTCCCCTTAAGCAAGCATAAGTTGGGTTTCTAAATTTGAGACCCTGTTCTGTTTTGTAATTCAGTTCCTGTGTAGCCAAGGTTACATTCCGTGTATTAGTGATATCTTATGATGTTTCTTTTCCTGTGTGACTTATTTCAGTTAGAATCATCGTACCTGAATCCACTCATTATGCTGCTACGGGCCTGATGACATAGATTTCATTGCTGAGTGATACTGCATTGTACGTAAGTACCACAACTTCTTTATCCATTTTTCACTTTCTGCGATATTGAACTTGTACCGTAAACCAGGTTCTTGTAAACAGAGCCGTGCCAACTTTTGGGGTGGCAGTGTCTTTTTGATTTTAATTTCCCTAAGCTATAGGACCATAAGTGGAAGTGCCCTAGGCTCTGTTGCTTTGTTTTTTAGATGTTTCAGGAAACACCATACACTTCTCCCGAGTGGCTGTTGGCAATTGACATCCCGCCCATCAGCATAACAAGGCTCCCAGTTCTCCATGGCCTGTCCTGCCTTTCTGGATTTTACACTTTTTTCAGATGGCCCTTTTGACCAGGGGGAAGTGAGACTTCATTGTAGTGCAGATTTCCTTTGCAAGCTTGCTTGGTTGGCCAAAAAGGGCGTATGCGTTTTTTCCTGAATATATTCAGGAAAAAACGCATACGCCCTTTTTGGCCAAGTGCATCATTGTGGACGTTCTGCCTCTTTTCCTATGCTTTAAATGCAATTCCAGTCTACCTCCTGAAATCGGTTTCCTGCAATTCTGCCCCGCTTTCAAGTCCTCTTGGCAGCCTTACTTCAGTATATTTTTGGACGATAGCTGTCATTTATAACTCTGCAGGTTTGTGAATTACAGTGCCCCTGAGCTCCTTTCTTCAACTCGCTTTCTCGTGAGCTGGCCGCAACACCGCAGGATGGCTTCAGGCCCTAATCTGGTTCCGCCACGGCACACTGAGCCTTTGGTTAATTCCTCTTCCTGGTGGGAAATGAGAGTTAAATTTGCCCGTCCAGACACCTCCAGCTAGTCTGTCATTGGTTCTCCCTATTCCTGTTCATCTTCCGCAGAAATTGCAAACTGGGCCAAACAGGAGGTTAAAGGCACTGACTCTCCAAGTCGGGAGAGTGTTAGTAAAGCGTCTGGAATGTTGCACCCGAGTACCAGGGGACGAAAACTGACACATATTGGAACACGTCTCCCGATCACACGGTTGATCATACTCTGGGTTCCACATGCATGTTTTAGCTGAAGGAAGAATACCTTAAACCTGGAGAGTTGAGACCCGTGGAATGGGTACCATGCAATATGACTTCAAAGGGTCTTCATTTGCTCACCGAACCTCTCCAATCCTATCACTGCTGCGTTTATGCCCCTGTACACACGCTTGATTCTCTTTCAGAGACATAGCAATCCATAGGTTTTAAGATACTTCCTAGTCAGGTACACTCTTAGGCATTTAATATGGGGTGTTGAGTCCATTTCGTTGAGCAAGGAGTAGCTCTTGTCTATTCCATATTTGGCTTAAGGAACTTTATCTGTGCTCATTTCAATCTCTGGTTTTATGCAGCACCCCAACTCACCTTTCCCCTTAAGCAAGCATATGTTGGGTTTCTAAATTTGAGACCCTGTTCTGTTTTGTAATTCAGTTCCTGTGTAGCCAAGTTTACATTCCGTGTATTAGTGATATCTGATGATGTTTCTTTTTCTGTGTGACTTATTTCAGTTAGAATCATCGTACCTGAATCCACTCATTATGCTGCTACGGGCCTGATGACATAGATTTCATTGCTGAGTGATATTGCATTGTACGTAAGTACCACAACTTCTTTATCCATTTTTCACTTTCTGCGATATTGAACTTGTACCGTAAACCAGGTTCTTGTAAACAGAGCCGTCCCAACCTTTGGGGTGGCTGTGTCTTTTTGATTTTAATTTCCCTAAGCTATAGGACCATAAGTGGAAGTGCCCTAGGCTCTGTTGCTTTGTTTTTTAGATGTTTCAGGAAACACCATACACTTCTCCCGAGTGGCTGTTGGCAGTTTACATCCCGCCCATGAGCATAACAAGGCTCCCAGTTCTCCATGGCCTGTCCTGCCTTTCTGGATTTTACACTTTTTTCAGATGGCCCTTTTGACCGGGGGGAAGTGAGAGTTCATGGTAGTGCAGATTTCCTTTGCAAGCTTGCTTGGTTGGCCAAAAAGGGCGTATGCGTTTTTCCTGAATATATTCAGGAAAAAATGCATATGCCCTTTTTCCCAAGTGCATCATTGTGGACGTTCTGCCTCTTTTCCTATGCTTTCAATGCAATTCCAGTCTACCTCCTGAAATCGGTTTCCTGCAATTCTGCCCCGCTTTCAAGTCCTCTTGGCAGCCTTACTTCAGTATATTTTTGGACGATAGCTGTCATTTATAACTCTGCAGGTTTGTGAATTACAGTGCCCCTGAGCTCCTTTCTTCAACTCGCTTTCTTGTGAGCTGGCCGCAACACCGCAGGATGGCTTCAGGCCCTAATCTGGTTCCGGCACGGCACACTGAGCCTTTGGTTAATTCCTCTTCCTGGTGGGAAATGAGAGTTAAATTTGCCCGTCCAGACAGCTCCAGCTAGTCTCTCATTGGTTCTCCCTATTCCTGTTCATCTTCCGCAGAAATTGCAAACTGGGCCAAACAGGAGGTTAAAGGCACTGACTCTCCAAGTCGGGAGAGTGTTAGTAAAGCGTCTGGAATGTTGCACCCGAGTACCAGGGGACGAAAACTGACACATATTGGAACACGTCTCCCGATCACACGGTTGATCATACTCTGGGTTCCACATGCATGTTTTAGCTGAAGGAAGAATACCTTAAACATGGAGAGTTGAGACCCGTGGAATGGGTACCATGCAATATGACTTCAAAGGGTCTTCATTTGCTCACCGAACCTCTCCAGTCCTATCACTGCTGCGATTATGCCCCTGCACAAACGCTTGATTCTCTTTCGGAGACATAGCAATCCATAGGTTTTAAGATTCTTACTAGTCATGTATATTCTTAGGTGTTTAATATGGGGTGTTGAATCCATTTCGTTGAGCAAGGAGTAGCACTTGTCTATTCCATATTTGGGTTAAGGAACTTTATCTGTGCTCATTTCAATCTCTGGTTTTATGCAGCACCCCAACTCACCTTTCCCCTTAAGCAAGCATAAGTTGGGTTTCTAAATTTGAGACCCTGTTCTGTTTTGTAATTCAGTTCCTATGTAGCCAAGTTTACATTCCGTGTATTAGTGATATCTTATGATGTTTCTTTTTCTGTGAGACTTATTTCAGTTAGAATCATCATACCTGAATCCACTCATTATGCTGCTACGGGCCTGATGACATAGATTTCCTTGCTGAGTGATATTGCATTGTACGTAAGTACCACAACTTCTTTATCCATGTTTCACTTTCTGCGATATTGAACTTGTACCGTGAACCAGGTTCTTGTAAACAGAGCTGTCCCAACTTTTGGGTTGGCTGTGTCTTTTTTATTTTAATTTCCCTAAGCTATAGGACCATAAGTGGAAGTGCCCTAGGCTCTGTTGCTTTGTTTTAAAGATGTTTCAGGAAACACCATACACTTCTCCCGAGTGGCTGTTGGCAATTGACATCCCGCCCATCAGCATAACAAGGCTCCCAGTTCTCCATGGCTTGTCCTGCCTTTCTGGATTTTACAATTTTATCAGATGGCCCTTTTGACCGGGGGGAAGTGAGACTTCATTGTAGTGCAGATTTCTTTGCAAGCATGCTTGGTTGGCCAAAAAGGGCGTATGCGTTTTTTCCTGAATATATTCAGGAAAAAACGCATACACCCTTTTTAGCCAAGTGCATCATTGTGGACGTTCTGCCTCTTTTCCTATGCTTTAAATGCAATTCCAGTCTACCTCCTGAAATCGGTTTCCTGCAATTCTGCCCCGCTTTCAAGTCCTCTTGGCAGCCTTACTTCAGTATATTTTTGGACGATAGCTGTCATTTATAACTCTGCAGGTTTGTGAATTACAGTGCCCCTGAGCTCCTTTCTTCAACTCGTTTTCTCTTGAGCTGGCCGCAACACCGCAGGATTGCTTCAGGCCCTAATCTGGTTCCGGCACGGCACGCTGAGCCTTTGGTTAATTCCTCTTCCTGGTGCGAAATGAGAGTTAAATTTGCCCATCCAGACACCTCCATCTAGTCTGTCATTGGTTCTCCCTATTCCTGTTCATCTTCCGCAGAAATTGCAAACTGGGCCAAACAGGAGGTTAAAGGCACTGACTCTCCAAGTCGGGAGAGTGTTAGTAAAGCGTCTGGAATGTTGCACCCGAGTACCAGGGGACGAAAACTGACACATATTGGAACACGTCTCCCGATCACACGGTTGATCATACTCTGGGTTCCACATGCATGTTTTAGCTGAAGGAAGAATACCTTAAACCTGGAGAGTTGAGACCCGTGGAATGGGTACCATGCAATATGACTTCAAAGGGTCTTCATTTGCTCACCGAACCTCTCCAATCCTATCACTGCTGCATTTATGCCCCTGTACACACGCTTGATTCTCTTTCAGAGACATAGCAATCCATAGGTTTTAAGATACTTCCTAGTCAGGTACACTCTTAGGCATTTAATATGGGGTGTTGAGTCCATTTCGTTGAGCAAGGAGTAGCTCTTGTCTATTCCATATTTGGCTTAAGGAACTTTATCTGTGCTCATTTCAATCTCTGGTTTTATGCAGCACCCCAACTCACCTTTCCCCTTAAGCAAGCATAAGTTGGGTTTCTAAATTTGAGACCCTGTTCTGTTTTGTAATTCAGTTCCTGTGTAGCCAAGGTTACATTCCGTGTATTAGTGATATCTTATGATGTTTCTTTTCCTGTGTGACTTATTTCAGTTAGAATCATCGTACCTGAATCCACTCATTATGCTGCTACGGGCCTGATGACATAGATTTCATTGCTGAGTGATACTGCATTGTACGTAAGTACCACAACTTCTTTATCCATTTTTCACTTTCTGCGATATTGAACTTGTACCGTAAACCAGGTTCTTGTAAACAGAGCCGTGCCAACTTTTGGGGTGGCAGTGTCTTTTTGATTTTAATTTCCCTAAGCTATAGGACCATAAGTGGAAGTGCCCTAGGCTCTGTTGCTTTGTTTTTTAGATGTTTCAGGAAACACCATACACTTCTCCCGAGTGGCTGTTGGCAATTGACATCCCGCCCATCAGCATAACAAGGCTCCCAGTTCTCCATGGCCTGTCCTGCCTTTCTGGATTTTACACTTTTTTCAGATGGCCCTTTTGACCAGGGGGAAGTGAGACTTCATTGTAGTGCAGATTTCCTTTGCAAGCTTGCTTGGTTGGCCAAAAAGGGCGTATGCGTTTTTTCCTGAATATATTCAGGAAAAAACGCATACGCCCTTTTTGGCCAAGTGCATCATTGTGGACGTTCTGCCTCTTTTCCTATGCTTTAAATGCAATTCCAGTCTACCTCCTGAAATCGGTTTCCTGCAATTCTGCCCCGCTTTCAAGTCCTCTTGGCAGCCTTACTTCAGTATATTTTTGGACGATAGCTGTCATTTATAACTCTGCAGGTTTGTGAATTACAGTGCCCCTGAGCTCCTTTCTTCAACTCGCTTTCTCGTGAGCTGGCCGCAACACCGCAGGATGGCTTCAGGCCCTAATCTGGTTCCGCCACGGCACACTGAGCCTTTGGTTAATTCCTCTTCCTGGTGGGAAATGAGAGTTAAATTTGCCCGTCCAGACACCTCCAGCTAGTCTGTCATTGGTTCTCCCTATTCCTGTTCATCTTCCGCAGAAATTGCAAACTGGGCCAAACAGGAGGTTAAAGGCACTGACTCTCCAAGTCGGGAGAGTGTTAGTAAAGCGTCTGGAATGTTGCACCCGAGTACCAGGGGACGAAAACTGACACATATTGGAACACGTCTCCCGATCACACGGTTGATCATACTCTGGGTTCCACATGCATGTTTTAGCTGAAGGAAGAATACCTTAAACCTGGAGAGTTGAGACCCGTGGAATGGGTACCATGCAATATGACTTCAAAGGGTCTTCATTTGCTCACCGAACCTCTCCAATCCTATCACTGCTGCGTTTATGCCCCTGTACACACGCTTGATTCTCTTTCAGAGACATAGCAATCCATAGGTTTTAAGATACTTCCTAGTCAGGTACACTCTTAGGCATTTAATATGGGGTGTTGAGTCCATTTCGTTGAGCAAGGAGTAGCTCTTGTCTATTCCATATTTGGCTTAAGGAACTTTATCTGTGCTCATTTCAATCTCTGGTTTTATGCAGCACCCCAACTCACCTTTCCCCTTAAGCAAGCATATGTTGGGTTTCTAAATTTGAGACCCTGTTCTGTTTTGTAATTCAGTTCCTGTGTAGCCAAGTTTACATTCCGTGTATTAGTGATATCTGATGATGTTTCTTTTTCTGTGTGACTTATTTCAGTTAGAATCATCGTACCTGAATCCACTCATTATGCTGCTACGGGCCTGATGACATAGATTTCATTGCTGAGTGATATTGCATTGTACGTAAGTACCACAACTTCTTTATCCATTTTTCACTTTCTGCGATATTGAACTTGTACCGTAAACCAGGTTCTTGTAAACAGAGCCGTCCCAACCTTTGGGGTGGCTGTGTCTTTTTGATTTTAATTTCCCTAAGCTATAGGACCATAAGTGGAAGTGCCCTAGGCTCTGTTGCTTTGTTTTTTAGATGTTTCAGGAAACACCATACACTTCTCCCGAGTGGCTGTTGGCAGTTTACATCCCGCCCATGAGCATAACAAGGCTCCCAGTTCTCCATGGCCTGTCCTGCCTTTCTGGATTTTACACTTTTTTCAGATGGCCCTTTTGACCGGGGGGAAGTGAGAGTTCATGGTAGTGCAGATTTCCTTTGCAAGCTTGCTTGGTTGGCCAAAAAGGGCGTATGCGTTTTTCCTGAATATATTCAGGAAAAAATGCATATGCCCTTTTTCCCAAGTGCATCATTGTGGACGTTCTGCCTCTTTTCCTATGCTTTCAATGCAATTCCAGTCTACCTCCTGAAATCGGTTTCCTGCAATTCTGCCCCGCTTTCAAGTCCTCTTGGCAGCCTTACTTCAGTATATTTTTGGACGATAGCTGTCATTTATAACTCTGCAGGTTTGTGAATTACAGTGCCCCTGAGCTCCTTTCTTCAACTCGCTTTCTTGTGAGCTGGCCGCAACACCGCAGGATGGCTTCAGGCCCTAATCTGGTTCCGGCACGGCACACTGAGCCTTTGGTTAATTCCTCTTCCTGGTGGGAAATGAGAGTTAAATTTGCCCGTCCAGACAGCTCCAGCTAGTCTCTCATTGGTTCTCCCTATTCCTGTTCATCTTCCGCAGAAATTGCAAACTGGGCCAAACAGGAGGTTAAAGGCACTGACTCTCCAAGTCGGGAGAGTGTTAGTAAAGCGTCTGGAATGTTGCACCCGAGTACCAGGGGACGAAAACTGACACATATTGGAACACGTCTCCCGATCACACGGTTGATCATACTCTGGGTTCCACATGCATGTTTTAGCTGAAGGAAGAATACCTTAAACATGGAGAGTTGAGACCCGTGGAATGGGTACCATGCAATATGACTTCAAAGGGTCTTCATTTGCTCACCGAACCTCTCCAGTCCTATCACTGCTGCGATTATGCCCCTGCACAAACGCTTGATTCTCTTTCGGAGACATAGCAATCCATAGGTTTTAAGATTCTTACTAGTCATGTATATTCTTAGGTGTTTAATATGGGGTGTTGAATCCATTTCGTTGAGCAAGGAGTAGCACTTGTCTATTCCATATTTGGGTTAAGGAACTTTATCTGTGCTCATTTCAATCTCTGGTTTTATGCAGCACCCCAACTCACCTTTCCCCTTAAGCAAGCATAAGTTGGGTTTCTAAATTTGAGACCCTGTTCTGTTTTGTAATTCAGTTCCTATGTAGCCAAGTTTACATTCCGTGTATTAGTGATATCTTATGATGTTTCTTTTTCTGTGAGACTTATTTCAGTTAGAATCATCATACCTGAATCCACTCATTATGCTGCTACGGGCCTGATGACATAGATTTCACTGCTGAGTGATATTGCATTGTACGTAAGTACCACAACTTCTTTATCCATGTTTCACTTTCTGCGATATTGAACTTGTACCGTGAACCAGGTTCTTGTAAACAGAGCTGTCCCAACTTTTGGGTTGGCTGTGTCTTTTTTATTTTAATTTCCCTAAGCTATAGGACCATAAGTGGAAGTGCCCTAGGCTCTGTTGCTTTGTTTTAAAGATGTTTCAGGAAACACCATACACTTCTCCCGAGTGGCTGTTGGCAATTGACATCCCGCCCATCAGCATAACAAGGCTCCCAGTTCTCCATGGCTTGTCCTGCCTTTCTGGATTTTACAATTTTATCAGATGGCCCTTTTGACCGGGGGGAAGTGAGACTTCATTGTAGTGCAGATTTCTTTGCAAGCATGCTTGGTTGGCCAAAAAGGGCGTATGCGTTTTTTCCTGAATATATTCAGGAAAAAACGCATACACCCTTTTTAGCCAAGTGCATCATTGTGGACGTTCTGCCTCTTTTCCTATGCTTTAAATGCAATTCCAGTCTACCTCCTGAAATCGGTTTCCTGCAATTCTGCCCCGCTTTCAAGTCCTCTTGGCAGCCTTACTTCAGTATATTTTTGGACGATAGCTGTCATTTATAACTCTGCAGGTTTGTGAATTACAGTGCCCCTGAGCTCCTTTCTTCAACTCGTTTTCTCTTGAGCTGGCCGCAACACCGCAGGATTGCTTCAGGCCCTAATCTGGTTCCGGCACGGCACGCTGAGCCTTTGGTTAATTCCTCTTCCTGGTGCGAAATGAGAGTTAAATTTGCCCATCCAGACACCTCCATCTAGTCTGTCATTGGTTCTCCCTATTCCTGTTCATCTTCCGCAGAAATTGCAAACTGGGCCAAACAGGAGGTTAAAGGCACTGACTCTCCAAGTCGGGAGAGTGTTAGTAAAGCGTCTGGAATGTTGCACCCGAGTACCAGGGGACGAAAACTGACACATATTGGAACACGTCTCCCGATCACACGGTTGATCATACTCTGGGTTCCACATGCATGTTTTAGCTGAAGGAAGAATACCTTAAACCTGGAGAGTTGAGACCCGTGGAATGGGTACCATGCAATATGACTTCAAAGGGTCTTCATTTGCTCACCGAACCTCTCCAATCCTATCACTGCTGCATTTATGCCCCTGTACACACGCTTGATTCTCTTTCAGAGACATAGCAATCCATAGGTTTTAAGATACTTCCTAGTCAGGTACACTCTTAGGCATTTAATATGGGGTGTTGAGTCCATTTCGTTGAGCAAGGAGTAGCTCTTGTCTATTCCATATTTGGCTTAAGGAACTTTATCTGTGCTCATTTCAATCTCTGGTTTTATGCAGCACCCCAACTCACCTTTCCCCTTAAGCAAGCATAAGTTGGGTTTCTAAATTTGAGACCCTGTTCTGTTTTGTAATTCAGTTCCTGTGTAGCCAAGGTTACATTCCGTGTATTAGTGATATCTTATGATGTTTCTTTTCCTGTGTGACTTATTTCAGTTAGAATCATCGTACCTGAATCCACTCATTATGCTGCTACGGGCCTGATGACATAGATTTCATTGCTGAGTGATACTGCATTGTACGTAAGTACCACAACTTCTTTATCCATTTTTCACTTTCTGCGATATTGAACTTGTACCGTAAACCAGGTTCTTGTAAACAGAGCCGTGCCAACTTTTGGGGTGGCAGTGTCTTTTTGATTTTAATTTCCCTAAGCTATAGGACCATAAGTGGAAGTGCCCTAGGCTCTGTTGCTTTGTTTTTTAGATGTTTCAGGAAACACCATACACTTCTCCCGAGTGGCTGTTGGCAATTGACATCCCGCCCATCAGCATAACAAGGCTCCCAGTTCTCCATGGCCTGTCCTGCCTTTCTGGATTTTACACTTTTTTCAGATGGCCCTTTTGACCAGGGGGAAGTGAGACTTCATTGTAGTGCAGATTTCCTTTGCAAGCTTGCTTGGTTGGCCAAAAAGGGCGTATGCGTTTTTTCCTGAATATATTCAGGAAAAAACGCATACGCCCTTTTTGGCCAAGTGCATCATTGTGGACGTTCTGCCTCTTTTCCTATGCTTTAAATGCAATTCCAGTCTACCTCCTGAAATCGGTTTCCTGCAATTCTGGCCCGCTTTCAAGTCCTCTTGGCAGCCTTACTTCAGTATATTTTTGGACGATAGCTGTCATTTATAACTCTGCAGGTTTGTGAATTACAGTGCCCCTGAGCTCCTTTCTTCAACTCGCTTTCTCGTGAGCTGGCCGCAACACCGCAGGATGGCTTCAGGCCCTAATCTGGTTCCGCCACGGCACACTGAGCCTTTGGTTAATTCCTCTTCCTGGTGGGAAATGAGAGTTAAATTTGCCCGTCCAGACACCTCCAGCTAGTCTGTCATTGGTTCTCCCTATTCCTGTTCATCTTCCGCAGAAATTGCAAACTGGGCCAAACAGGAGGTTAAAGGCACTGACTCTCCAAGTAGGGAGAGTGTTAGTAAAGCTTCTGGAATGTTGCACCCGAGTACCAGGGGACGAAACCTGACACATATTGGAACACGTCTCCCGATCACACGGTTGATCATACTCTGGGTTCCACATGCATGTTTTAGCTGAAGGAAGAATACCTTAAACCTGGAGAGTTGAGACCCGTGGAATGGGTACCATGCAATATGACTTCAAAGGGTCTTCATTTGCTCACCGAACCTCTCCAATCCTATCACTGCTGCGTTTATGCCCCTGTACACACGCTTGATTCTCTTTCAGAGACATAGCAATCCATAGGTTTTAAGATACTTCCTAGTCAAGTACACTCTTAGGCATTTAATATGGGGTGTTGAGTCCATTTCCTTGAGCAAGGAGTAGCTCTTGTCTATTCCATATTTGGCTTAAGGAACTTTATCTGTGCTCATTTCAATCTCTGGTTTTATGCAGCACCCCAACTCACCTTTCCCCTTAAGCAAGCATATGTTGGGTTTCTAAATTTGAGACCCTGTTCTGTTTTGTAATTCAGTTCCTGTGTAGCCAAGTTTACATTCCGTGTATTAGTGATATCTTATGATGTTTCTTTTTCTGTGAGACTTATTTCAGTTAGAATCATCATACCTGAATCCACTCATTATTTTGCTACGGGCCTGATGACATAGATTTCATTGCTGAGTGATATTGCATTGTACGTAAGTACCACAACTTCTTTATCTATTTTTCACTTTCTGCGGTATTGAACTTGTACCGTAAACCAGGTTCTTGTAAACAGAGCCATCCCAACCTTTGGGGTGGCTGTGTCTTTTTGATTTTAATTTCCCTAAGCTATAGGACCATAAGTGGAAGTGCCCTAGGCTCTGTTGCTTTGTTTTTTAGATGTTTCAGGAAACACCATACACTTCTCCCGAGTGGCTGTTGGCAGTTTACATCCCGCCCATGAGCATAACAAGGCTCCCAGTTCTCCATGGCCTGTCCTGCCTTTCTGGATTTTACACTTTTTTCAGATGGCCCTTTTGACCGGGGGGAAGTGAGAGTTCATGGTAGTGCAGATTTCCTTTGCAAGCTTGCTTGGTTGGCCAAAAAGGGCGTATGCGTTTTTCCTGAATATATTCAGGAAAAAATGCATATGCCCTTTTTACCAAGTGCATCATTGTGGACGTTCTGCCTCTTTTCCTATGCTTTCAATGCAATTCCAGTCTACCTCCTGAAATCGGTTTCCTGCAATTCTGCCCCGCTTTCAAGTCCTCTTGGCAGCCTTACTTCAGTATATTTTTGGACGATAGCTGTCATTTATAACTCTGCAGGTTTGTGAATTACAGTGCCCCTGAGCTCCTTTCTTCAACTTGCTTTTTTGTGAGCTAGCCGCAACACCGCAGGATGGCTTCAGGCCCTAATCTGGTTCCGGCACGGCACGCTGAGCCTTTGGTTAATTCCTCTTCCTGGTGGGAAATGAGAGTTAAATTTGCCCGTCCAGACAGCTCCAGCTAGTCTCTCATTGGTTCTCCCTATTCCTGTTCATCTTCCGCAGAAATTGCAAACTGGGCCAAACAGGAGGTTAAAGGCACTGACTCTCCAAGTCGGGAGAGTGTTAGTAAAGCGTCTGGAATGTTGCACCCGAGTACCAGGGGACGAAAACTGACACATATTGGAACACGTCTCCCGATCACACGGTTGATCATACTCTGGGTTCCACATGCATGTTTTAGCTGAAGGAAGAATACCTTCAACCTGGAGAGTTGAGACCCGTGGAATGGGTACCATGCAATATGACTTCAAAGGGTCTTCATTTGCTCACCGAACCTCTCCAGTCCTATCACTGCTGCGATTATGCCCCTGCACAAACGCTTGATTCTCTTTCGGAGACATAGCAATCCATAGGTTTTAAGATTCTTACTAGTCATGTATATTCTTAGGTGTTTAATATGGGGTGTTGAATCCATTTCGTTGAGCAAGGAGTAGCACTTGTCTATTCCATATTTGGCTTAAGGAACTTTATCTGTGCTCATTTCAATCTCTGGTTTTATGCAGCACCCCAACTCACCTTTCCCCTTAAGCAAGCATAAGTTGGGTTTCTAAATTTGAGACCCTGTTCTGTTTTGTAATTCAGTTCCTATGTAGCCAAGTTTACATTCCGTGTATTAGTGATATCTTATGATGTTTCTTTTTCTGTGAGACTTATTTCAGTTAGAATCATCATACCTGAATCCACTCATTATGCTGCTACGGGCCTGATGACATAGATTTCACTGCTGAGTGATATTGCATTGTACGTAAGTACCACAACTTCTTTATCCATGTTTCACTTTCTGCGATATTGAACTTGTACCGTGAACCAGGTTCTTGTAAACAGAGCTGTCCCAACTTTTGGGTTGGCTGTGTCTTTTTTATTTTAATTTCCCTAAGCTATAGGACCATAAGTGGAAGTGCCCTAGGCTCTGTTGCTTTGTTTTTTAGATGTTTCAGGAAACACCATACACTTCTCCCGAGTGGCTGTTGGCAATTGACATCCCGCCCATCAGCATAACAAGGCTCCCAGTTCTCCATGGCTTGTCCTGCCTTTCTGGATTTTACACTTTTATCAGATGGCCCTTTTGACCGGGGGGAAGTGAGACTTCATTGTAGTGCAGATTTCTTTGCAAGCATGCTTGGTTGGCCAAAAAGGGCGTATGCGTTTTTTCCTGAATATATTCAGGAAAAAACGCATACACCCTTTTTAGCCAAGTGCATCATTGTGGACGTTCTGCCTCTTTTCCTATGCTTTAAATGCAATTCCAGTCTACCTCCTGAAATCGGTTTCCTGCAATTCTGCCCCGCTTTCAAGTCCTCTTGGCAGCCTTACTTCAGTATATTTTTGGACGATAGCTGTCATTTATAACTCTGCAGGTTTGTGAATTACAGTGCCCCTGAGCTCCTTTCTTCAACTCGTTTTCTCTTGAGCTGGCCGCAACACCGCAGGATTGCTTCAGGCCCTAATCTGGTTCCGGCACGGCACGCTGAGCCTTTGGTTAATTCCTCTTCCTGGTGCGAAATGAGAGTTAAATTTGCCCATCCAGACACCTCCATCTAGTCTGTCATTGGTTCTCCCTATTCCTGTTCATCTTCCGCAGAAATTGCAAACTGGGCCAAACAGGAGGTTAAAGGCACTGACTCTCCAAGTCGGGAGAGTGTTAGTAAAGCGTCTGGAATGTTGCACCCGAGTACCAGGGGACGAAAACTGACACATATTGGAACACGTCTCCCGATCACACGGTTGATCATACTCTGGGTTCCACATGCATGTTTTAGCTGAAGGAAGAATACCTTCAACCTGGAGAGTTGAGACCCGTGGAATGGGTACCATGCAATATGACTTCAAAGGGTCTTCATTTGCTCACCGAACCTCTCCAATCCTATCACTGCTGCGTTTATGCCCCTGCACACACGCTTGATTCTCTTTTGGAGACATAGCAATCCATAGGTTTTAAGATACTTCCTAGTCAGGTACATTCTTAGGTGTTTAATATGGGGTGTTGAATCCATTTCGTTGAGCAAGGAGTAGCTCTTGTCTATTCCATATTTGGCTTAAGGAACTTTATCTGTGCTCATTTCAATCTCTGGTTTTATGCAGCACCCCAACTCACCTTTCCCCTTAAGCAAGCATAAGTTGGGTTTCTAAATTTGAGACCCTGTTCTGTTTTGTAATTCAGTTCCTATGTAGCCAAGTTTACATTCCGTGTATTAGTGATATCTGATGATGTTTCTTTTCCTGTGTGACTTATTTCAGTTAGAATCATCATACCTGAATCCACTCATTATTTTGCTACGGGCCTGATGACATAGATTTCATTGCTGAGTGATATTGCATTGTACGTAAGTACCACAACTTCTTTATCCATTTTTCACTTTCTGCGATATTGAACTAGTTCCGTAAACCAGGTTCTTGTAAACAGAGCCGTCCCAACCTTTGGGGTGGCTGTGTCTTTTGATTTTAATTTCCCTAAGCTATAGGACCATAAGTGGAAGTGCCCTAGGCTCTGTTGCTTTGTTTTTTAGATGTTTCAGGAAACACCATACACTTCTCCCGAGTGGCTGTTGGCAATTTACATCCCGCCCATCAGCATAACAAGGCTCCCAGTTCTCCATGGCCTGTCCTGCCTTTCTGGATTTTACACTTTTTTCAGATGGCCCTTTTGACCGGGGGGAAGTGAGACTTCATTGTAGTGCAGATTTCCTTTGCAAGCTTGCTTGGTTGGCCAAAAAGGGCGTATGCGTTTTTTCCTGAATATATTCAGGAAAAAACGCATACGCCCTTTTTGGCCAAGTGCATCATTGTGGACGTTCTGCCTCTTTTCCTATGCTTTAAATGCAATTCCAGTCTACCTCCTGAAATCGGTTTCCTGCAATTCTGCCCCGCTTTCAAGTCCTCTTGGCAGCCTTACTTCAGTATATTTTTGGACGATAGCTGTCATTTATAACTCTGCAGGTTTGTGAATTACAGTGCCCCTGAGCTCCTTTCTTCAACTCGCTTTCTCGTGAGATGGCCGCAACACCGCAGGATTGCTTCAGGCCCTAATCTGGTTCCGGCACGGCACGCTGAGCCTTTGGTTAATTCCTCTTCCTGGTGCGAAATGAGAGTTAAATTTGCCCATCCAGACACCTCCATCTAGTCTGTCATTGGTTCTCCCTATTCCTGTTCATCTTCCGCAGAAATTGCAAACTGGGCCAAACAGGAGGTTAAAGGCACTGACTCTCCAAGTCGGGAGAGTGTTAGTAAAGCGTCTGGAATGTTGCACCCGAGTACCAGGGGACGAAAACTGACACATATTGGAACACGTCTCCCGATCACACGGTTGATCATACTCTGGGTTCCACATGCATGTTTTAGCTGAAGGAAGAATACCTTAAACCTGGAGAGTTGAGACCCGTGGAATGGGTACCATGCAATATGACTTCAAAGGGTCTTCATTTGCTCACCGAACCTCTCCAATCCTATCACTGCTGCGTTTATGCCCCTGTACACACGCTTGATTCTCTTTCAGAGACATAGCAATCCATAGGTTTTAAGATACTTCCTAGTCAGGTACACTCTTAGGCATTTAATATGGGGTGTTGAGTCCATTTCGTTGAGCAAGGAGTAGCTCTTGTCTATTCCATATTTGGCTTAAGGAACTTTATCTGTGCTCATTTCAATCTCTGGTTTTATGCAGCACCCCAACTCACCTTTCCCCTTAAGCAAGCATAAGTTGGGTTTCTAAATTTGAGACCCTGTTCTGTTTTGTAATTCAGTTCCTGTGTAGCCAAGGTTACATTCCGTGTATTAGTGATATCTTATGATGTTTCTTTTCCTGTGTGACTTATTTCAGTTAGAATCATCGTACCTGAATCCACTCATTATGCTGCTACGGGCCTGATGACATAGATTTCATTGCTGAGTGATACTGCATTGTACGTAAGTACCACAACTTCTTTATCCATTTTTCACTTTCTGCGATATTGAACTTGTACCGTAAACCAGGTTCTTGTAAACAGAGCCGTGCCAACTTTTGGGGTGGCAGTGTCTTTTTGATTTTAATTTCCCTAAGCTATAGGACCATAAGTGGAAGTGCCCTAGGCTCTGTTGCTTTGTTTTTTAGATGTTTCAGGAAACACCATACACTTCTCCCGAGTGGCTGTTGGCAATTTACATCCCGCCCATCAGCATAACAAGGCTCCCAGTTCTCCATGGCCTGTCCTGCCTTTCTGGATTTTACACTTTTTTCAGATGGCCCTTTTGACCGGGGGGAAGTGAGACTTCATTGTAGTGCAGATTTCCTTTGCAAGCTTGCTTGGTTGGCCAAAAAGGGCGTATGCGTTTTTTCCTGAATATATTCAGGAAAAAACGCATACGCCCTTTTTGGCCAAGTGCATCATTGTGGACGTTCTGCCTCTTTTCCTATGCTTTAAATGCAATTCCAGTCTACCTCCTGAAATCGGTTTCCTGCAATTCTGCCCCGCTTTCAAGTCCTCTTGGCAGCCTTACTTCAGTATATTTTTGGACGATAGCTGTCATTTATAACTCTGCAGGTTTGTGAATTACAGTGCCCCTGAGCTCCTTTCTTCAACTCACTTTCTCGTGAGCTGGCCGCAACACCGCAGGATGGCTTCAGGCCCTAATCTGGTTCCGCCACGGCACACTGAGCCTTTGGTTAATTCCTCTTCCTGGTGGGAAATGAGAGTTAAATTTGCCCGTCCAGACACCTCCAGCTAGTCTGTCATTGGTTCTCCCTATTCCTGTTCATCTTCCGCAGAAATTGCAAACTGGGCCAAACAGGAGGTTAAAGGCACTGACTCTCCAAGTTTGGAGAGTGTTAGTAAAGCGTCTGGAATGTTGCACCCGAGTACCAGGGGACGAAAACTGACACATATTGGAACACGTCTCCCGATCACACGGTTGATCATACTCTGGGTTCCACATGCATGTTTTAGCTGAAGGAAGAATACCTTAAACCTGGAGAGTTGAGACCCGTGGAATGGGTACCATGCAATATGACTTCAAAGGGTCTTCATTTGCTCACCGAACCTCTCCAATCCTATCACTGCTGCGTTTATGCCCCTGTACACACGCTTGATTCTCTTTCAGAGACATAGCAATCCATAGGTTTTAAGATACTTCCTAGTCAGGTACACTCTTAGGCATTTAATATGGGGTGTTGAGTCCATTTCGTTGAGCAAGGAGTAGCTCTTGTCTATTCCATATTTGGCTTAAGGAACTTTATCTGTGCTCATTTCAATCTCTGGTTTTATGCAGCACCCCAACTCACCTTTCCCCTTAAGCAAGCATATGTTGGGTTTCTAAATTTGAGACCCTGTTCTGTTTTGTAATTCAGTTCCTGTGTAGCCAAGTTTACATTCCGTGTATTAGTGATATCTGATGATGTTTCTTTTTCTGTGTGACTTATTTCAGTTAGAATCATCGTACCTGAATCCACTCATTATGCTGCTACGGGCCTGATGACATAGATTTCATTGCTGAGTGATATTGCATTGTACGTAAGTACCACAACTTCTTCATCCATTTTTCACTTTCTGCGATATTGAACTTGTACCGTAAACCAGGTTCTTGTAAACAGAGCCGTCCCAACCTTTGGGGTGGCTGTGTCTTTTGATTTTAATTTCCCTAAGCTATAGGACCATAAGTGGAAGTGCCCTAGGCTCTGTTGCTTTGTTTTTTAGATGTTTCAGGAAACACCATACACTTCTCCCGAGTGGCTGTTGGCAATTGACATCCCGCCCATCAGCATAACAAGGCTCCCAGTTCTCCATGGCCTGTCCTGCCTTTCTGGATTTTACACTTTTTTCAGATGGCCCTTTTGACCGGGGGGAAGTGAGACTTCATTGTAGTGCAGATTTCCTTTGCAAGCTTGCTTGGTTGGCCAAAAAGGGCGTATGCGTTTTTTCCTGAATATATTCAGGAAAAAACGCATACGCCCTTTTTGGCCAAGTGCATCATTGTGGACGTTCTGCCTCTTTTCCTATGCTTTAAATGCAATTCCAGTCTACCTCCTGAAATCGGTTTCCTGCAATTCTGCCCCGCTTTCAAGTCCTCTTGGCAGCCTTACTTCAGTATATTTTTGGACGATAGCTGTCATTTATAACTCTGCAGGTTTGTGAATTACAGTGCCCCTGAGCTCCTTTCTTCAACTCGCTTTCTCGTGAGCTGGCCGCAACACCGCAGGATGGCTTCAGGCCCTAAACTTGTTCCGGCACGGCACGCTGAGCCTTTGGTTAATTCCTCTTCCTGGTGGGAAATGAGAGTTAAATTTGCCCGTCCAGACACCTCCAGCTAGTCTGTCATTGGTTCTCCCTATTCCTGTTCATCTTCCGCAGAAATTGCAAACTGGGCCAAACAGGAGGTTAAAGGCACTGACTCTCCAAGTCGGGAGAGTGTTAGTAAAGCGTCTGGAATGTTGCACCCGAGTACCAGGGGACGAAAACTGACACATATTGGAACACGTCTCCCGATCACACGGTTGATCATACTCTGGGTTCCACATGCATGTTTTAGCTGAAGGAAGAATACCTTAAACCTGGAGAGTTGAGACCCGTGGAATGGGTACCATGCAATATGACTTCAAAGGGTCTTCATTTGCTCACCGAACCTCTCCAATCCTATCACTGCTGCGTTTATGCCCCTGTACACACGCTTGATTCTCTTTCAGAGACATAGCAATCCATAGGTTTTAAGATACTTCCTAGTCAGGTACACTCTTAGGCATTTAATATGGGGTGTTGAGTCCATTTCGTTGAGCAAGGAGTAGCTCTTGTCTATTCCATATTTGGCTTAAGGAACTTTATCTGTGCTCATTTCAATCTCTGGTTTTATGCAGCACCCCAACTCACCTTTCCCCTTAAGCAAGCATAAGTTGGGTTTCTAAATTTGAGACCCTGTTCTGTTTTGTAATTCAGTTCCTGTGTAGCCAAGGTTACATTCCGTGTATTAGTGATATCTTATGATGTTTCTTTTCCTGTGTGACTTATTTCAGTTAGAATCATCGTACCTGAATCCACTCATTATGCTGCTACGGGCCTGATGACATAGATTTCATTGCTGAGTGATACTGCATTGTACGTAAGTACCACAACTTCTTTATCCATTTTTCACTTTCTGCGATATTGAACTTGTACCGTAAACCAGGTTCTTGTAAACAGAGCCGTGCCAACTTTTGGGGTGGCAGTGTCTTTTTGATTTTAATTTCCCTAAGCTATAGGACCATAAGTGGAAGTGCCCTAGGCTCTGTTGCTTTGTTTTTTAGATGTTTCAGGAAACACCATACACTTCTCCCGAGTGGCTGTTGGCAATTGACATCCCGCCCATCAGCATAACAAGGCTCCCAGTTCTCCATGGCCTGTCCTGCCTTTCTGGATTTTACACTTTTTTCAGATGGCCCTTTTGACCAGGGGGAAGTGAGACTTCATTGTAGTGCAGATTTCCTTTGCAAGCTTGCTTGGTTGGCCAAAAAGGGCGTATGCGTTTTTTCCTGAATATATTCAGGAAAAAACGCATACGCCCTTTTTGGCCAAGTGCATCATTGTGGACGTTCTGCCTCTTTTCCTATGCTTTAAATGCAATTCCAGTCTACCTCCTGAAATCGGTTTCCTGCAATTCTGCCCCGCTTTCAAGTCCTCTTGGCAGCCTTACTTCAGTATATTTTTGGACGATAGCTGTCATTTATAACTCTGCAGGTTTGTGAATTACAGTGCCCCTGAGCTCCTTTCTTCAACTCGCTTTCTCGTGAGCTGGCCGCAACACCGCAGGATGGCTTCAGGCCCTAATCTGGTTCCGCCACGGCACACTGAGCCTTTGGTTAATTCCTCTTCCTGGTGGGAAATGAGAGTTAAATTTGCCCGTCCAGACACCTCCAGCTAGTCTGTCATTGGTTCTCCCTATTCCTGTTCATCTTCCGCAGAAATTGCAAACTGGGCCAAACAGGAGGTTAAAGGCACTGACTCTCCAAGTCGGGAGAGTGTTAGTAAAGCGTCTGGAATGTTGCACCCGAGTACCAGGGGACGAAACTTGACACATATTGGAACACGTCTCCCGATCACACGGTTGATCATACTCTGGGTTCCACATGCATGTTTTAGCTGAAGGAAGAATACCTTAAACCTGGAGAGTTGAGACCCGTGGAATGGGTACCATGCAATATGACTTCAAAGGGTCTTCATTTGCTCACCGAACCTCTCCAATCCTATCACTGCTGCGTTTATGCCCCTGTACACACGCTTGATTCTCTTTCAGAGACATAGCAATCCATAGGTTTTAAGATACTTCCTAGTCAGGTACACTCTTAGGCATTTAATATGGGGTGTTGAGTCCATTTCGTTGAGCAAGGAGTAGCTCTTGTCTATTCCATATTTGGCTTAAGGAACTTTATCTGTGCTCATTTCAATCTCTGGTTTTATGCAGCACCCCAACTCACCTTTCCCCTTAAGCAAGCATATGTTGGGTTTCTAAATTTGAGACCCTGTTCTGTTTTGTAATTCAGTTCCTGTGTAGCCAAGTTTACATTCCGTGTATTAGTGATATCTGATGATGTTTCTTTTTCTGTGTGACTTATTTCAGTTAGAATCATCGTACCTGAATCCACTCATTATGCTGCTACGGGCCTGATGACATAGATTTCATTGCTGAGTGATATTGCATTGTACGTAAGTACCACAACTTCTTCATCCATTTTTCACTTTCTGCGATATTGAACTTGTACCGTAAACCAGGTTCTTGTAAACAGAGCCGTCCCAACCTTTGGGGTGGCTGTGTCTTTTGATTTTAATTTCCCTAAGCTATAGGACCATAAGTGGAAGTGCCCTAGGCTCTGTTGCTTTGTTTTTTAGATGTTTCAGGAAACACCATACACTTCTCCCGAGTGGCTGTTGGCAATTGACATCCCGCCCATCAGCATAACAAGGCTCCCAGTTCTCCATGGCCTGTCCTGCCTTTCTGGATTTTACACTTTTTTCAGATGGCCCTTTTGACCGGGGGGAAGTGAGACTTCATTGTAGTGCAGATTTCCTTTGCAAGCTTGCTTGGTTGGCCAAAAAGGGCGTATGCGTTTTTTCCTGAATATATTCAGGAAAAAACGCATACGCCCTTTTTGGCCAAGTGCATCATTGTGGACGTTCTGCCTCTTTTCCTATGCTTTAAATGCAATTCCAGTCTACCTCCTGAAATCGGTTTCCTGCAATTCTGCCCCGCTTTCAAGTCCTCTTGGCAGCCTTACTTCAGTATATTTTTGGACGATAGCTGTCATTTATAACTCTGCAGGTTTGTGAATTACAGTGCCCCTGAGCTCCTTTCTTCAACTCGCTTTCTCGTGAGCTGGCCGCAACACCGCAAGATGGCTTCAGGCCCTAATCTGGTTCCGGCACGGCACGCTGAGCCTTTGGTTAATTCCTCTTCCCGGTGGGAAATGAGAGTTAAATTTGCCCGTCCAGACAGCTCCAGCTAGTCTGTCATTGGTTCTCCCTATTCCTGTTCATCTTCCGCAGAAATTGCAAACTTGGGCAATCAGGAGGTTAAAGGCACTGACTCTCCAAGTCGGGAGAGTGTTAGTAAAGCGTCTGGAATGTTGCACCCGAGTACCAGGGGACGAAATCTGAGACATATTTGAACACGTCTCCCGCTCACATGGTTGATCATACTCTGGGTTCCACATGCATGTTTTAGCTGAAGGAAGAATACCTTAAACCTGGAGAGTTGAGACCCGTGGAATGGGTACCATGCAATATGACTTCAAAGGGTCTTCATTTGCTCACCGAACCTCTCCAATCCTATCACTGCTGCGTTTATGCCGCTGTACACATGCTTGATTCTCTTTCGGAGACATAGCAGTCCATAGGTTTTAAGATACTTCCTAGTCAGGTACATTCTTAGGCGTTTAATATGGGGTGTTGAGTCCATTTCGTTGAGCAAGGAGTAGCTCTTGTCTATTCCATATTTGGCTTAAGGAACTTTATCTGTGCTCATTTCAATCTCTGGTTTTATGCAGCACCCCAACTCACCTTTCCCCTTAAGCAAGCATAAGTTGGTTTTCTAAATTTGAGACCCTGTTCTGTTTTGTAATTCAGTTCCTGTGTAGCCAAGGTTACATTCCGTGTATTAGTGATATCTTATGATGTTTCTTTTTCTGTGTGACTTATTTCAGTTAGAATCATCATACCTGAATCCACTCATTATGCTGCTACGGGCCTGATGACATAGATTTCATTGCTGAATAATACTGCATTGTACGTAAGTACCACAACTTCTTTATCCATTTTTCACTTTCTGCGATATTGAACTTGTACCGTAAACCAGGTTCTTGTAAACAGAGCCGTCCCAACCTTTGGGGTGGCTGTGTCTTTTTGATTTTAATTTCCCTAAGCTATAGGACCATAAGTGGAAGTGCCCTAGGCTCTGTTGCTTTGTTTTTTAGATGTTTCAGGAAACACCATACACTTCTCCCGAGTGGCTGTTGGCAATTTACATCCCGCCCATCAGCATAACAAGGCTCCCAGTTCTCCATGGCCTGTCCTGCCTTTCTGGATTTTACACTTTTTTCAGATGGCCCTTTTGACCGGGGGGAAGTGAGAGTTCATTGTAGTGCAGATTTCCTTTGCAAGCTTGCTTGGTTGGCCAAAAAGGGCGTATGCGTTTTTTCCTGAATATATTCAGTAAAAAACGCATACGCCCTGTTTGGCCAAGTGCATCATTGTGGACGTTCTGCCTCTTTTCCTATGCTTTAAATGCAATTCCAGTCTACCTCCTGAAATCGGTTTCCTGCAATTCTGCCCCGCTTGCAAGTCCTCTTGGCAGCCTTACTTCTGTATATTTTTGGACGATAGCTATCATTTATAACTCTGCAGGTTTGTGAATTTCAGTGCCCCTGAGCTCCTTTCTTCAACTTGCTTTCTTGTGAGCTGGCCGCAACACCGCAGGATTGCTTCAGGCCCTAATCTGGTTCCGGCACGGCACGCTGAGCCTTTGGTTAATTCCTCTTCCTGGTGGGAAATGAGAGTTAAATTTGCCCGTCCAGACACCTCCAGCTAGTCTGTCATTGGTTCTCCCTATTCCTGTTCATCTTCCGCAGAAATTGCAACCTGGGCCAAACAGGAGGTTAAAGGCACTGACTCTCCAAGTCGGGAGAGTGTTAGTAAAGCGTCTGGAATGTTGCACCCGAGTACCAGGGGACGAAAACTGACACATATTGGAACACGTCTCCCGATCACATGGTTGATCATACTCTGGGTTCCACATGCATGTTTTAGCTGAAGGAAGAATACCTTAAACCTGGAGAGTTGAGAGCCATGGAATGGGTACCATGCAATATGACTTCAAAGGGTCTTCATTTGCTCACCGAACCTCTCCAATCCTATCACTGCTGCGTTTATGCCCCTGTACACACGCTTGATTATCTTTCGGAGACATAGCAATCCATAGGTTTTAAGATACTTCCTAGTCAGGTACATTCTTAGGCGTTTAATATGGGGTGTTGAGTCCATTTCGTTGAGCAAGGAGTAGCTCTTGTCTATTCCATATTTGGCTTAAGGAACTTTATCTGTGCTCATTTCAATCTCTGGTTTTATGCAACACCCCAACTCACCTTTACCCTTAAGCAAGCATAAGTTGTGTTTCTAAATTTGAGACCCTGTTCTGTTTTGTAATTCCGTTCCTGTGTAGCCAAGTTTACATTCCGTGTATTAGTGATATCTTATGATGTTTCTTTTTCTGTGTGACTTATTTCAGTTAGAATCATCATACCTGAATCCACTCATTATGCTGCTACGGGCCTGATGACATAGATTTCATTGCTGAATAATACTGCATTGTATGTAAGTACCACAACTTCTTTATCCATTTTTCACTTTCTGCGATATTGAACTTGTACCGTAAACCAGGTTCTTGTAAACAGAGCCGTCCCAACCTTTGGGGTGGCTGTGTCTTTTTGATTTTAATTTCCCTAAGCTATAGGACCATAAGTGGAAGTGCCCTAGGCTCTGTTGCTTTGTTTTTTAGATGTTTCAGGAAACACCATACACTTCTCCCAAGTGGCTGTTGGCAATTTACATCCCGCCCATCAGCATAACAAGGCTCCCAGTTCTCCATGGCCTGTCCTGCCTTTCTGGATTTTACACTTTTTTCAGATGGCCCTTTTGACCGGGGGGAAGTGAGACTTCATTGTAGTGCAGATTTCCTTTGCAAGCTTGCTTGGTTGGCCAAAAACTGCGTATGCGTTTTTTCCTGAATATATTCAGGAAAAAACGCATACGCCCTTTTTGGCCAAGTGCATCATTGTGGACGTTCTGCCTCTTTTCCTATGCTTTCAATGCAATTCCAGTCTACCTCCTGAAATCGGTTTCCTGCAATTCTGCCCCGCTTTCAAGTCCTCTTGGCAGCCTTACTTCAGTATATTTTTGGACGATAGCTGTCATTTATAACTCTGCAGGTTTGTGAATTACAGTGCCCCTGAGCTCCTTTCTTCAACTCGCTTTCTCGTGAGCTGGCCGCAACACCGCAGGATGGCTTCAGGCCCTAATCTGGTTCCGGCACGGCACGCTGAGCCTTTGGTTAATTCCTCTTCCTGGTGGGAAATGAGAGTTAAATTTGCCCGTCCAGACACCTCCAGCTAGTCTGTCATTGGTTCTCCCTATTCCTGTTCATCTTCCGCAGAAATTGCAAACTGGGCCAAACAGGAGGTTAAAGGCACTGACTCTCCAAGTCGGGAGAGTGTTAGTAAAGCGTCTGGAATGTTGCACCCGAGTACCAGGTGACGAAAACTGACACATATTAGAACACGTCTCCCGATCACACGGTTGATCATACTCTGGGTTCCACATGCATGTTTTAGCTGAAGGAGGAATACCTTAAACCTGGAGAGTTGAGACCCGTGGAATGGGTACCATGCAATATGACTTCAAAGGGTCTTCATTTGCTCACCGAACCTCTGCAGTCCTATCACTGCTGCCTTTATGTCCCTGTACACACGCTTGATTCTCTTTCGGGGACATAGCAATCCATAGGTTTTAAGATACTTCCTAGTCAGGTACATTCTTAGGCGTTTAATAGGGGGTGTTGAGTCCATTTCGTTGAGCAAGGAGTAGCTCTTGTCTATTCTATATTTGGCTTAAGGAACTTTATCTGTGCTCATTTCAATCTCTGGTTTTATGCAGCACCCCAACTCACCTTTCCCCTTAAGCAAGCATAAGTTGGGTTTCTAAATTTGAGACCCTGTTCTGTTTTGTAATTCAGTTCCTGTGTAGCCAAGTTTACATTCCGTGTATTAGTGATATCTTATGATGTTTCTTTTTCTGTGTGACTTATTTCAGTTAGAATCATCATACCTGAATCCACTCATTATGCTGCTATGGGCCTGATGACATAGATTTCATTGCTGTGTCATATTGCATTGTACGTAAGTACCACAACTTCTTTATCCATTTTTCACTTTCTGCGATATTGAACTTGTACCGTAAACCAGGTTCTTGTAAACAGAGCCATCCCAACCTTTGGGGTGGCTGTGTCTTTTTGATTTTAATTTCCCTAAGCTATAGGACCATAAGTGGAAGTGCCCTAGGCTCTGTTGCTTTGTTTTTTAGATGTTTCAGGAAACACCATACACTTCTCCCGAGTGGCTGTTGGCAATTTACATCCCGGCCATCAGCATAACAAGGCTCCCAGTTCTCCATGGCCTGTCCTGCCTTTCTGGATTTTACACCTTTTTCAGATGGCCCTTTTGATCGGGGGGAAGTGAGAGTTCATGGTAGTGCAGATTTCCTTTGCAAGCTTGCTTGGTTGGCCAAAAAGGGCGTATGCGTTTTTTCCTGAATATATTCAGGAAAAAACGCATACGCCCTTTTTGACCAAGTGCATCATTGTGGACGTTCTGCCTCTTTTCCTATGCTTTAAATGCAATTCCAGTCTACCTCCTGAAATCGGTTTCCTGCAATTCTGCCCCGCTTTCAAGTCCTCTTGGCAGCCTTACTTCAGTATATTTTTGGACGATAGCTATCATTTATAACTCTGCAGGTTTGTGAATTACAGTGCCCCTGAGCTCCTTTCTTCAACTTGCTTTCTTGTGAGCTGGCCGCAACACCGCAGGATGGCTTCAGGCCCTAATCTGGTTCCGGCACGGCACGCTGAGCCTTTGGTTAATTCCTCTTCCTGGTGGGAAATGAGAGTTAAATTTGCCCGTCCAGACACCTCCATCTAGTCTGTCATTGGTTCTCCCTATTCCTGTTCATCTTCCGCAGAAATTGCAAACTGGGCCAAACAGGAGGTTAAAGGCACTGACTCTCCAAGTCGGGAGAGTGTTAGTAAAGCGTCTGGAATGTTGCACCCGAGTACCAGGGGACGAAAACTGACACATATTGGAACACGTCTCCCGATCACACGGTTGATCATACTCTGGGTTCCACATGCATGTTTTAGCTGAAGGAAGAATACCTTAAACCTGGAGAGTTGAGACCCGTGGAATGGGTACCATGCAATATGACTTCAAAGGGTCTTCATTTGCTCACCGAACCTCTCCAATCCTATCACTGCTGCGTTTATGCCCCTGCACACAAGCTTGATTCTCTTTCGGAGACATAGCAATCCATAGGTTTTAAGATACTTCCTAGTCAGGTATATTCTTACGTGTTTAATATGGGGTGTTGAATCCATTTCGTTGAGCAAGGAGTAGCTCCTATCTATTCCTTATTTGGCTTAAGGAACTTTATCTGTGCTTATTTCAATCTCTGGTTTTATGCAGCACCCCAACTCACCTTTCCCCTTAAGCAAGCATAAGTTGGTTTTCTAAATTTGAGACCCTGTTCTGTTTTGTAATTCAGTTCCTGTGTAGCCAAGTTTACATTCCGTGTATTAGTGATATCTTATGATGTTTCTTTTTCTGTGTGACTTATTTCAGTTAGAATCATCATACCTGAATCCACTCATTATGCTGCTACGGGCCTGATGACATAGATTTCATTGCTGAGTGATACTGCATTGTACGTAAGTACCACAACTTCTTTATCCATTTATCACTTTCTGCGATATTGAACTTGTACCGTAAACCAGGTTCTTGTAAACAGAGCCGTCCCAACTTTTGGGGTGGCTGTGTCTTTTTGATTTTAATTTCCCTAAGCTATAGGACCATAAGTGGAAATGCCCTAGGCTCTGTTGCTTTGTTTTTTAGATGTTTCAGGAAACACCATACACTTCTCCCGAGTGGCTGTTGTCAATTTACATCCCGCCCATCAGCATAACAAGGCTCCCAGTTCTCCATGGCCTGTCCTGCCTTTCTGGATTTTACACATTTTTCAGATGGCCCTTTTGACCGGGGGGAAGTGAGACTTCATTGTAGTGCAG
The DNA here is from genome assembly GCF_949774975.1 of Lagenorhynchus albirostris. Lineage (NCBI taxonomy): Eukaryota > Metazoa > Chordata > Mammalia > Artiodactyla > Delphinidae > Lagenorhynchus > Lagenorhynchus albirostris. The sequence goes on along the minus strand of NW_026783369.1, from coordinate 809,547 downwards.
ATTTCCTTTCCAAGCTTGCTTGGTTGGCGAAAAAGTGTGTATGCGTTTTTTCCTGAATATATTCAGGAAAAACTCATACGCCCTTTTTGGCCAAGTGCATCATTGTGGACGTTCTGCCTCTTTTCCTATGCTTTCAATGCAATTCCAGTCTACCTCCTGAAATCGGTTTCCTGCAATTCTGCCCCGCTTTCAAGTCCTCTTGGCAGCCTTACTTCAGTATATTTTTGGACGATAGCTGTCATTTATAACTCTGCAGGTTTGTGAATTACAGTGCCCCTGAGCTCCTTTCTTCAACTCGCTTTCTCGTGAGCTGGCCGCAACACCGCAGGATGGCTTCAGGCCCTAATCTGGTTCCGGCACGGCACACTGAGCCTTTGGTTAATTCCTCTTCCTGGTGGGAAATGAGAGTTAAATTTGCCCGTCCAGACACCTCCAGCTAGTCTGTCATTGGTTCTCCCTATTCCTGTTCATCTTCCGCAGAAATTGCAACCTGGGCCAAACAGGAGGTTAAAGGCACTGACTCTCCAAGTCGGGAGAGTGTTAGTAAAGCGTCTGGAATGTTGCACCCGAGTACCACGGGACGAAAACTGACACATATTGGAACACGTCTCCCGATCACACGGTTGATCATACTCTGGGTTCCACATGCATGTTTTAGCTGAAGGAAGAATACCTTAAACCTGGAGAGTTGAGACCCGTGGAATGGGTACCATGCAATATGACTTCAAAGGGTCTTCATTTGCTCACCGAACCTCTCCAGTCCTATCACTGCTGCGTTTATGCCCCTGTACACACGCTAGATTCTCTTTCGGAGACATAGCAATCCATAGGTTTTAAGATACTTCCTAGTCAGGTACATTCTTAGGCGTTTAATATGGGGTGTTGAGTCCATTTCGTTGAGCAAGGAGTAGCTCTTGTCTATTCTATATTTGGCTTAAGGAACTTTATCTGTGTTCATTTCAATCTCTGGTTTTATGCAGCACCCCAACTCACCTTTCCCCTTAAGCAAGCATAAGTTGGGTTTCTTAATTTGAGACCCTGTTCTGTTTTGTAATTCAGTTCCTGTGTAGCCAAGGTTACATTCCGTGTATTAGTGATATCTTATGATGTTTCTTTTTCTGTGTGACTTATTTCAGTTAGAATCATCATACCTGAATCCACTCATTATGCTGCTACGGGCCTGATGACATAGATTTCATTGCTGAGTGATACTGCATTGTACGTAAGTACCACAACTTCTTTATCCATTTTTCACTTTCTGCGATATTGAACTTGTACTGTAAACCAGGTTCTTGTAAACAGAGCCGTCCCAACCTTTGGGGTGGCTGTGTCTTTTTGATTTTAATTTCCCTAAGCTATAGGACCATAAGTGGAAGTGCCCTAGGCTCTGTTGCTTTGTTTTTTAGATGTTTCAGGAAACACCATACACTTCTCCCGAGTGGCTGTTGGCAATTTACATCCCGCCCATCAGCATAACAAGGCTCCCAGTTCTCCATGGCCTGTCCTGCCTTTCTGGATTTTACACTTTTTTCAGATGGCCCTTTTGACCGGGGGGAAGTGAGACTTCATTGTAGTGCAGATTTCCTTTGCAAGCTTGCTTGGTTGGCCAAAAAGGGCGTATGCGTTTTTTCCTGAATATATTCAGGAAAAAACGCATACGCCCTTTTTGGCCAAGTGCATCATTGTGGACGTTCTGCCTCTTTTCCTATGCTTTAAATGCAATTCCAGTCTACCTCCTGAAATCGGTTTCCTGCAATTCTGCCCCGCTTTCAAGTCCTCTTGGCAGCCTTACTTCAGTATATTTTTGGACGATAGCTGTCATTTATAACTCTGCAGGTTTGTGAATTACAGTGCCCCTGAGCTCCTTTCTTCAACTCGCTTTCTCGTGAGCTGGCCGCAACACCGCAGGATGGCTTCAGGCCCTAATCTGGTTCCGGCACGGCACGCTGAGCCTTTGGTTAATTCCTCTTCCTGGTGGGAAATGAGAGTTAAATTTGCCCGTCCAGACACCTCCAGCTAGTCTGTCATTGGTTCTCCCTATTCCTGTTCATCTTCCGCAGAAATTGCAAACTGGGCCAAACAGGAGGTTAAAGGCACTGACTCTCCAAGTCGGGAGAGTGTTAGTAAAGCGTCTGGCATGTTGCACCCGAGTACCAGGGGACGAAAACTGAGACATATTGGAACACGTCTCCCGATCACACGGTTGATCATACTCTGGGTTCCACATGCATGTTTTAGCTGAAGGAAGAATACCTTAAACCTGGAGAGTTGAGACCCGTGGAATGGGTACCATGCAATATGACTTCAAAGGGTCTTCATTTGCTCACCGAACCTCTCCAATCCTATCACTGCTGCGTTTATGCCCCTGTACACACTCTTGATTCTCTTTCAGAGACATAGCAATCCATAGGTTTTAAGATACTTCCTAGTCAGGTACACTCTTAGGCATTTAATATGGGGTGTTGAGTCCATTTCGTTGAGCAAGGAGTAGCTCTTGTCTATTCCATATTTGGCTTAAGGAACTTTATCTGTGCTCATTTCAATCTCTGGTTTTATGCAGCACCCCAACTCACCTTTCCCCTTAAGCAAGCATAAGTTGGGTTTCTAAATTTGAGACCCTGTTCTGTTTTGTAATTCAGTTCCTGTGTAGCCAAGGTTACATTCCGTGTATTGGTGATATCTTATGATGTTTCTTTTCCTGTGTGACTTATTTCAGTTAGAATCATCGTACCTGAATCCACTCATTATGCTGCTACGGGCCTGATGACATAGATTTCCTTGCTGAGTGATACTGCATTGTACGTAAGTACCACAACTTCTTTATCCATTTTTCACTTTCTGCGATATTGAACTTGTACTGTAAACCAGGTTCTTGTAAACAGAGCCGTCCCAACCTTTGGGGTGGCTGTGTCTTTTGATTTTAATTTCCCTAAGCTATAGGACCATAAGTGGAAGTGCCCTAGGCTCTGTTGCTTTGTTTTTTAGATGTTTCAGGAAACACCATACACTTCTCCCGAGTGGCTGTTGGCAATTGACATCCCGCCCATCAGCATAACAAGGCTCCCAGTTCTCCATGGCCTGTCCTGCCTTTCTGGATTTTACACCTTTTTCAGATGGCCCTTTTGACCGGGGGGAAGTGAGACTTCATTGTAGTGCAGATTTCCTTTGCAAGCTTGCTTGGTTGGCCAAAAAGGGCGTATGCGTTTTTTCCTGAATATATTCAGGAAAAAACGCATACGCCCTTTTTGGCCAAGTGCATCATTGTGGACGTTCTGCCTCTTTTCCTATGCTTTAAATGCAATTCCAGTCTACCTCCTGAAATCGGTTTCCTGCAATTCTGCCCCGCTTTCAAGTCCTCTTGGCAGCCTTACTTCAGTATATTTTTGGACGATAGCTGTCATTTATAACTCTGCAGGTTTGTTAATTACAGTGCCCCTGAGCTCCTTTCTTCAACTCGCTTTCTCGTGAGCTGGCCGCAACACCGCAGGATGGCTTCAGGCCCTAATCTGGTTCCGGCACGGCACGCTGAGCCTTTGGTTAATTCCTCTTCCTGGTGGGAAATGAGAGTTAAATTTGCCCGTCCAGACACCTCCAGCTAGTCTCTCATTGGTTCTCCCTATTCCTGTTCATCTTCCGCAGAAATTGCAAACTGGGCCAAACAGGAGGTTAAAGGCACTGACTCTCCAAGTCGGGAGAGTGTTAGTAAAGCGTCTGGAATGTTGCACCCGAGTACCAGGGGACGAAAACTGACACATATTGGAACACGTCTCCCGATCACACGGTTGATCATACTCTGGGTTCCACATGCATGTTTTAGCTGAAGGAAGAATACCTTAAACCTGGAGAGTTGAGACCCGTGGAATGGGTACCATGCAATATGACTTCAAAGGGTCTTCATTTGCTCACCGAACCTCTCCAATCCTATCACTGCTGCGTTTATGCCCCTGTACACACGCTTGATTCTCTTTCGGAGACATAGCAGTCCATAGCTTTTAAGATACTTCCTAGTCAGGTACATTCTTAGGCGTTTAATATGGGCTTTTGAGTCCATTTCGTTGAGCAAGGAGTAGCTCTTGTCTATTCCATATTTGGCTTAAGGAACTTTATCTGTGCTCATTTCAATCTCTGGTTTTATGCAGCACCCCAACTCACCTTTCCCCTTAAGCAAGCATATGTTGCGTTTCTAAATTTGAGACCCTGTTCTGTTTTGTAATTCAGTTCCTGTGTAGTCAAGTTTACATTCCGTGTATTAGTGATATCTTATGATGTTTCTTTTTCTGTGTGACTTATTTCAGTTAGAATCATCGTACCTGAATCCACTCATTATGCTGCTACGGGCCTGATGACATAGATTTCCTTGCTGAGTGATATTGCATTGTACGTAAGTACCACAACTTCTTTATCCATTTTTCACTTTCTGCGATTTTGAACTTGTACCGTAAACCAGGTTCTTGTAAACAGAGCCGTCCCAACGTTTGGGGTGGCTGTGTCTTTTGATTTTAATTTCCCTAAGCTATAGGACCATAAGTGGAAGTGCCCTAGGCTCTGTTGCTTTGTTTTTTAGATGTTTCAGGAAACACCATACACTTCTTCTGAGTGGCTGTTGGCAATTTACATCCCGGCCATCAGCATAACAAGGCTCCCAGTTCTCTATGGCCTGTCCTGCCTTTCTGGATTTTACACTTTTTTCAGATGGCCCTTTTGACCCGGGGGAAGTGAGACTTCATTGTAGTGCAGATTTCCTTTGCAAGCTTGCTTGGTTGGCCAAAATGGGCGTATGCGTTTTTTCCTGAATATATTCAGGAAAAAACGCATACGCCCTTTTTGGCCAAGTGCATCATTGTGGACGTTCTGCCTCTTTTCCTATGCTTTAAATGCAATTCCAGTCTACCTCCTGAAATCGGTTTCCTGCAATTCTGCCCCAAGTTCAAGTCCTCTTGGCAGCCTTACTTCAGTATATTTTTGGACGATAGCTGTCATTTATAACTCTGCAAGTTTGTGAATTACAGTGCCCCTGAGCTCCTTTCTTCAACTCGCTTTCTCGTGAGCTGGCCGCAACACCGCAGGATGGCTTCAGGCCCTAATCTGGTTCCGGCACGGCATGCTGAGCCTTTGGTTAATTCCTCTTCCTGGTGGGAAATGAGAGTTAAATTTGCCCGTCCAGACACCTCCAGCTAGTCTGTCATTGGTTCTCCCTATTCCTGTTCATCTTCCGCAGAAATTGCAAACTGGGCCAAACAGGAGGTTAAAGGCACTGACTCTCCAAGTCGGGAGAGTGTTAGTAAAGCGTCTGGCATGTTGCACCCGAGTACCAGGGGACGAAAACTGACACATATTGGAACACGTCTCCCGATCACACGGTTGATCATTCTCTGGGTTCCACATGCATGTTTTAGCTGAAGGAAGTATCCGTTAAACCTGGAGAGTTGAGACCCATGGAATGGGTACCATGCAATATGACTTCAAAGGTCTTCATTTGCTCACCGAACCTCACCAATCTTATGAGCCCCAAGTGTCCAGCCTTATGTGTCACCCAGCTCTGGGTGTAGATGTGGTAAATGCAGGTTGCATCAGAAGCGTTGAATGATTACTTAAGTATTTCTCTCTATTTCACTGTCATTGTGTTTTGTTTAAGAAATTTATTTTTATTATGGTATTTACCTGATTTTCACTGCTTTAATGCAGCTGTACACACTCTTGATTCTCCTACAGAGATATATAAATCCATAGGTTTTATGATTCTTACTAGTCAGGTATATTCCTAGGCGTTGAATATGGGGTGTTGAGTCCATTTCGTTGAGCAAGGAGTAGCTCTTGTCTATTCCATATTTGGCTTAAGGAACTTTATCTGTGCTCATTTCAATCTCTGGTTTTATGCAGCACCCCAACTCACCTTTCCCCTTAAGCAAGCATAAGTTGGTTTTCTAAATTTGAGACCCTGTTCTGTTTTGGAATTCAGTTCCTGTGTAGCCAAGTTTACATTCCGTGTATTAGTGATACCTTATGATGTTTCTTTTTCTGTGTGACTTATTTCAGTTAGATTCATCGTACTTAGTCCACTCATTATGCTGCTACGGGCCTGATGACATAGATTTCATTGCTGAGTGATATTGCATTGTACGTAAGTACCACAACTTCTTTATCCAGTTTTCACTTTCTGCGATATTGAACTTGTACCGTATATGAGGTTCTTGTAAACAGAGCCATCCCAAACTTTGGGGTGGCTGTGTCTTTTTGATTTTAATTGCCCTAAACTATAGTACCATAAGTGGAAGTGCCCTAGGCTCTGTTGCTTTGTTTTTTAGATGTTTCAGGAAACACCAAACACTTCTCCAGAGTGGCTGTTGGCAATTTACATCCTGCCCATCAGCATAAGATGGCTCCCAGTTCTCCATGGCCTGTCATGCCTTTATGGATTTTACACTTTTTTCAGATGGCCCTTTTGACCAGGGGGAATTCAGACTTCATTGTAGTGCAGATTTCCTTTGCAAGCTTGCTTGGTTGGCCAAAAAGGGCGTATGCGTTTTTTCCTGAATATATTCAGGAAAAAACACATACGCCCTTTTTGGGCAAGTCAGGTTTTTGAATTGCAGTGGCCCTTAGCTCCATTTTTCAGCTCTTAGTTTTGTGATCTTGCCCCATAACCACAGGATTCCTTGAAGCCCTATTCTTCTTCTGGGACACCTTGCTGTGCCTTTGCTTCATTCTTCTTACTGATGTTAAATTAGAGTGACATGTGCCCATTGAAAGCGCTACAGCTAGTTTCTCACTGGTTCCCCCTATTCCCATTCATCCTCCGCACTAACTGAAGACTGTGCGATACCAGAACTTAAAGGCATTGACTCTCCATGTGGGGATGTTGTTAGTAAAGTGGCTGGAATGTCGATCCGGAGCCCCAGGAGAGGAAAAATGTGGTGTGTTTTAGAAACCTTTCCCGATCATATGGTATACCAGTCGCTGGGTTTCCCAAGCATGGTTTAGCTGTAGGAAGATTCCCTTCAAGCTGGAGTGTTGGGACCCTTGGAATGAGTAGCATGAAGTATTGCATTAAACTTTCGGCAGTTGCTCACCGAAGCTCACCAATCCTCTCAGCCCCAAGTGTCCAGCCTTATGTCTTATCCAGCTGTGGGTTTATATGTGGTCAATCCAGGTTGCATCACAGCCCCTGAGCGAATTTTGTAAGAATTTTTCTCTCTTTCATTGTTTCTGCGTTTTGTTTTTAAAATTTATTTCTATAATGGGGTTTAGCTCATTTTCACTGCTGTGTTTGTGCCGCTCTGCACACACTTGATTCCCTTATGGAGATATATCAATACATGGGTTTTAAGATTCTTATTACTCAGATATATTTCTCTGCGGTGTATAGGGTGTGTTGAGGCCAGTTCATTGAGCAAGGTGTAGATCTTGTCTAATACCTATTTGGTTTCTTGAACGGTATCTGTGCTAATTTCAAACTCTGGTTTTATGCATCACCCCACCTCTCCTTTCCCCTTAAGCTGACATAAGTGTGTTTTCTAAATGTGAGACACTGTTCTGTTCTGTAATTCATTTCTTGTGCAGCCATATTTACCCTCCCTCTATAAGTGATATCTTATGATATGTTTCTTTTTCTGTTTGACTTATTTCAAGTAGTATTATCGGACCTAAATCCACTCTTTATCCTTCTACTAGCCTTATTACATTGATTTCATGGTGAAGAGATATTCCATTGTACATAAGTACCACATCTTCTTTATCCATTGTTCTCTTTCCTGGGATATTTAAGGTGTACTGAAGTTGAGGTTCTTGTAAACAGAGTAGCCCTAAACTGTGGTGTGCTTGTGTCTTGTTGATTTTTAGACTTCCCTAGATATACTCCCATGATTGGAAGTGTCCTATGCTCTGTAGCTCTGTTTTTAGATGATTTAGGAACCACCATACACTTCTCCAGAGTGGCTCTCGGCAGTTCACACACTGCCCATCAGCGTATAAAGGCTCCCTGTTCTCCATGGCCTGTCCTGCATTTCTGGTTTTTACAATTTTTTAGGATGGCCCTTTTGACCGGTGGGAAATGAGACTTCTTTGTTGTGCACATTTGCATTGCTTGCTTGCTTCGTTGCCCATAAAGTGCATATGCGTTTTTTCCTGGATATAATCAGGAAAAATCGCATACGCCCTTTTGGGCCAACTGCATCATTGTCGAAATTCTGCCGCTTTTCATGTGCGTTAAAGACGAGTCCAATCTATCTCTTGAAATCTGTTTCTTGCAATTCTGTCTTGCATTCAGATCCTCTTCTTTGCCTTACCTCAACATATTTTTGGACGTTAGTTTTCATTTATAACTCTGCAGGTTTGTGAATTGCAGTGACCCTGAGCTCCATGTTTTAAGTTGCTCTTTTGTGAGCTGGCCTCAAACCCGCAGGATTGCTTCAGGCCCTATTTTGGCTCCGGCGAGGCAGGCTGAGCCTTTTTTTAATTCTTATTCTTAATGGGAAATTAGAGTGATATGTGCCCGTCCAAACCCCTACAACTCTTCTCTCATTGGTTCCCCCTCTTCCCGTTCATCCTCCTCACAATTTGCAAAATGTGTGAAACAGAAGTTTAAATGTGCTGATTCTCCAAGTGGGGAGCTTCTAAGTAACGTGGCTGGAATGGTGAACAGGAGCACCAGGAGAGGATAAATGAGGTGCATTTTAGACACATCTCCCGATCACATGGTGTACAGTCCTCTGGGTTTTCCATGCATGTTTTAGCTGTAGGAAGATCCCTTGAACCTGCAGATTTGGGACCCATTGAATGGGTACTAGGTAGTATTACTTTAAAGGGTGTGCATTTCCTCACCCAACCTCACATTTCTCTTAGTGCAAACAGTTTCCAGCCTTATGTCTCATCCTGCTGTGGGTCTAGATGTGTTCAATCCATGTTGCATCACCGTCCCTGAGGAAAAGTTGTAAGAGGTTTTCTCTGTCTCTCTGTCGTTTATTTTTTTCAATTTATTACTATATTGGTTACAGCTGATTTTCAAAGCTCTGTTTCTTGCTGCTGTACATCCACTTGATTCACGTACAGAGAGACATCAATAAATTCTTTTTCAGATTCTTACCAGTCGTATATATTCTTTTCCGGTGACTTGAGTGTGCTGAGTGCAGTTCTTTTAGCTACCGTGTAGGCCTTGTTGATTATCAGTTTGGTATTTGGAATGGTATCTTTGCTAATTTCAACCTCCTGGATGATGCCTCACCCCTCCCCACCTTTCCCGTTTAGCAGCCTTATGCGTGTTTTCTACATATTTGACTATGTTTTTGTTTTGTAATTTATTTCATGTGTAGCCATTTTGGATTCCACCTTTAAGTGATATCTTATGATATGTGTCTTCTTCTTTTTGAATTCTGTCACTTAGAATGATCATACGTAACTCCTCCGGAGTTGTTACAGCTGGCCATATTTCATTGATTTCCAGGCTGAATAATATTCCACTCTACCTAAGTACCACATCTCTATCCATTTTTTCCCTCCAGAGACATTTAAGTTATATCCTAGTCGAGGATCTTTTAAACAGAAAGGGGGTAAACATTGGGGTGCCTGTGTCCTCTCGATTTTTGTTTTTCCCAAGATATACGCCCATGAGTGCAAGTGCCCTATGCTCTGTAGCTCATTGTTTAGATGCTTTAGTAAACACAATACACTTCTCCAGAATGGCCGTTGGCAATATACATTTCCACTATAAGTCTCACAGGGCTCCCTCTTCTCCTTGCCCTGTCCTGCATTTCTGTTGTTTACGCTTTATGAGGATGGCTCTTCTGACTGATGCGAAGTGATGTCTTTTGTAGTATTGACTTCCAGTGCCCACCTGTTTGGTTGGCTAAAAAGGTGTACGCTCTTTTCTTGAATATATACACAAAAAAACGCATACACCCTTTTTGGCCAACTGCAATGTTGGCAATGTTCAGCTCCTTTTCTTGTGCTTAATGGCGAGTCCTTTCTACCTCCTCAAATCCCTTTCCTGCCATTCTCCCTTGCTTACAAGTCCTTTTCTCTGACTTTCCTCAAGACATTTTTCAGTGATGGATATTTTCAACTCTGCAGTTTTGTGAATTTTACTGCCCCTGAGTTCTATTGTTCAACTTGTGTTTATGGGAACTGGCCACAAAGCAGCGGGATTTCCTCAAGCCCTATACTGTTTCCATGGGCAACCCTAGCCTTTGGTCAATTCGTCTTCCTGATTGGAAATTAGAGTGACATGTGCCTGTCTGAACACGTAGGACTTGTCTCTCATTGTTCCTCATCCTTCCGCTTCATCCTCTGGACAAATTCCAAACTGTACGCAACAGGATGTTGACAGTGCTGACATCTCCAAGTGGGGAGACTGTTAGTAAAGACGCTGGAGGGGTGAACCCGAGCACCAGGAGATGAGGAGATGAGATGCCTTTTCCAAACTCTTCCCGATCAGACGGTATACCATCCTCTGGGTGTGACAGACATGTTTTAGCAGTAGGAAGAGTCCCATTCATGTAAGGAGAACACCAGGGCTTTTTCAAAATCAGTGTCTCCCCGAAACCCAAACTGGGGAATTTTTTAAGCTACGGCTACACATATGTTCATTAAGGGCCTTGGGAAGTAGGCAGAGTCCAAACTTTAGATGATTGAAGTCTTCAGGGTCAGAAGCACTCACCACCAGCTTCCCTTAGGTTACACTTTAACTGTCATTGATAGATGATGTCAATAAAAATATCTATTCTTTTTCAGATTATTTCCCCTTATAGGTTATTGCAAAATGTTGAGTGTAGTTCCCTGTGCTATACAGTAGTTCCTTGTTGATGATCTATTTTATACATAGCAGTGTGTATGTGTTAATCCCAAACTGTTAATTTATCCCTCCTCCCACCTTTCCCCTTTGGTAATAATAAATTATAAGATTTTATACTTCTCAGAAATGGGGGAGCTGAAAGAGAGGTATCATTTTCAATGGAAAAGCATTTAAAACAAGATTGAAGGTTTAACCAAGATTATTAGATGTACATCCTTGGAAAGAAATCACTTCATTTCTCTAATATTGAGCTGACAAATAAGACAAACCTTTTCACTGAACTTGCTTATAATAAAGTGATGGAAATATCCAATGGAAGTGTTAGAAACATCTTATTTTACCCGAGCCTTATACACTGTTCTATGTTAACTACACTTTGGCTCACACATCTGTTCATTGAGGTTACAATAGTCTCAATTTCTGTTACTGATCCTCCAGAGTGGACCCCAACAAGTGTCCCCCTGCCCAGTGTCATTGGGGCCAACAGATCGAGACTGAGTTTGGTTCACAAGCCAAGGAAACTTTATATTTTGATCAGAGAATGGAGAGGTGAGAGCATGTACTACCCCGTGGGCTGTGGGCTGGGCTGCTGTGTAGAGATCCTGTCAGAGTCAGTGGGAGGGAGGGGGCGGAGCTCTCGAGGGCCGGGTTGGCTGTAGCTCAGGCTCTATATCGCGGAGTCTGCACTGGGCCCCAGGAGCTGAGGTGTCGACCCAGCCATTCTGCACTAGGAAATCTGGTCTGAAGTGCCGGGTGTGGAACCTCTGCATGCGGGACCCTAGGAGCACGTGAAATTAGACAAAGCACAAAGGATAAAAAAGGTTAGACTTGACTTTATTGCCCAGATTCTATTTTTATCTCCCAGGGATTTTTAATGGGCTTTGCTGGGGACAAACCCCCCCTCTGCCTTTTGTCCCGTTCCTCATTCTTGGAGTGCTGAGGGTGCAGACCCTTCTTCTGTAACTGCTGAGTGCTGAGTTGGGAGCCCTCATACCCTGGGGCGAGGGTCAGAGCTTCTCCCCAGCAGCCTCCAGGTGACGTTGATTGTCCCCAGGCCCCCTGCCTCCCTGCTCGTCCACCTGAGCACCAGCATTGGAAGTGTTATAGATTCTAATGACCTTCAAGGGTCCAGGAAAGAGATGTGCAGAGACGCTGTGGGGGCCGGTTTCACCCCGCCCCACATTTGTTCGGCCACCTTAGGCCGACCGTTTCTGCCAGCCTAGATGCTCTGACCAGTAGTCTGCGCTTTCTTCAATTAGGCCCCTGAATTAACGTACAAACAGCACCAGGTGTCAGAGCCCTGCCCGCTCAACTCCCAGACAGTCCAGGGTCAGTGGTGATCAAGGACCATGATGGCCACTGAGTCAACAGCCTTTTGAAGTAAACAAGAGTCCAGCCGGTCTTACTGGCCACCATCATCACGGTGTCTGTAGGCTTTTCTATGGTGACAGTGTGATATACGGTTCCCCCGCCAAGATTATTAGCTCCCCTCTGGGTGCAGTAAGTCCGGCAAGCAGTAGTCTACTCTTTTGGGGCACACTCTTGTTGTTTTATGAGAGAAACTCCAGGTCAAGTGATGTTCACACGAGTCGTCATGGTGCCCTGTTGCCCCCGGTTATCTCTCTGGATGTTGGAGTTGGAGGGCCTCCTCACTCGAGGTCGGTGTGCCCACGGAGCGAACCCTGCAACTTCAGGGCATGGTTGGTGGTTAGGATCACCACGTGGGGTCCTTTTCCCTTAGGAGGGAGGTGGCCTTTTGGGCTGCTGATTTCCAGGGTTTTAGATACCGCCAGTATCTTGGCCAGATGTGGCAGTGGGCCAAGCCCCTTGGTGACCATAGTTTATCCTACCTGGATGGCATTCTTGCATTGTTCCATTTCAAGTGGTCCCAGGTTTTGCACTAATTCTCCAATGGCGATTCACCTTTCACCGGGAATGTAAAGGTCAAAGGGTTTAGCTAAATTAGGGAGTTCCAGGGCAAGGGTCTGAATTGACTGCTCTTTCCATTCTTGAAAGGCCACTTCTGGATTCTATTCAAAAGGATCATCATCTTTTCCTTTCAGTGTTTCATATAGAGGCCCAGCTAGTAGACTGTAGTTAGGGATCCAGAAGCAGCAAACCCTGGCCTCCCCAGGAACCCCTAAGCTGTCTTCTAGTTTTAGAAAGGGGTAAGGCTGAAAATGGTTTCTTCCCTTTCCTGGGATGGACTTCTCCAACCTTCTGTGAGAATGAAGCCCAGGCAGGTCACGGCAGTCTGTGATATTTGAGCTTTTTCTTGGACAACTTCTATCCTTTATTGGCTTGGTAGTTCAGAGGCCTCCTTAGTAGGGCTGGCGATCAGAATGTCGTCTGCATATTGAAGGAGGGTTTCCTTTTCCAGAGGTAGAACTTTTAGGTCTTTAGCTAAGCTTTCCCCAAAGATGGTGTGGGAATTTTTGCACCCTTGGGGCCAGACGGCCCGGAAGTATTGTTTTAGTTGTATGTTGAGTCCTGCCACTCACAAGCCAAAATTTCTTGTGACTCTGGGACTAATGGAATACAAAAGAAGGCATCATTGAAGACTAATACAGAATACCATGTCCTGGTGGTTGGTAGAATGACCAGCAGGGTGTAGGAATTAGGAGCAACTGGAGGTATATCCTCGGTGGCTTCACTGACTGTCCTGACATCCTTTACCAGGTCCCCAGCAGCCCATGGGGCTCTCGTGGTCAGACCAATCCCAGAATATGGAGCTCACCTGGGCAGGTACCCCACCTCCACCCCAGCCCACAGGGCTCTCGTGGTCAGGCCCCTCCCAGGATACAGAGCTACCCTTGCAGGTACTGTGGCAGGGCTGGGCACACAGGAACCGTGCACATAGCCCTCATTGCAGAGCACCCCCAGCTCACCTGTCGCTCAGAGCTGACACAGAGCACCTCAGAGCAGGACTTGAACTAACAAACAGCAGCTGCGACAGGTCTGTGACCCTGGGCATCACTCCGTGAGGCCTCCCTCCACCTGGTCTTCCAGAGACTTCCACTGCACCCGGGGCACCAGGCCTCTGTCTCCAACCACCACCCACCCCTCCTCTCCCTGACTCCTGGGTTCCTCTCATTAGGAGAGGGTTTTCTTGAAGTTGTCTCCCACTCATGGGCCAGATAAAATGATTAGAAAACAAGCCAAAGCTGCAGCCCCTTGTCTATCCTGACTCTCAGGAGCCCACACCTGTTCCTTGGACCTGGCCGGTTCAGCAAGTTCCATTTTCTGCAACTGTGAGCCCCTGAGGGGTGATGATTGGCTGACCTGGGCAGCCTTACCGTGCCGGCCAGCCCTCCCCAGGTGTGCCTGGGTTGAGATCACTATAAATACCACTCCAGGCAGCAAGAGCCCCTGCAGCCGTGCCTGACGCCATTTTCTCTGCCCTGTCAGCAGTCTCGGGGCTGGGCTGGTGGGAGGGAGTGAGAGGCCACGGCTTTGTGGGTGGCCCAGTGTGAGTGGGGCTCTGCTGGACTTTCTGCAGCAGTTGCCAGGCTGCCACCTGCTAAAGAAGAAGATGTGTCACCCATACCTGCTGCTGGAATTTCTCCCTGGGCAGAGGTGAGGAAGGAAAAAAGCAGTGGGGGCAGGGACAGGACGGGTATCTCAGGCAGGGAAATGGAAATCTTCCAGAAGAGCACCCAAGGCCAGGACCATCCTGGCTGGCCTGCAGGCACCAAGTCGGCCGGCATGCTGTCACTCGTGTGGCTCTATGGCCCTCCCTCTAGGCTTTCAAGTCCTTGTCTATATTCAGGTGTTTTACCTGGGATGGGTGGGAATAGTTCAGCAGCAACTGGCCTGGGGCTCAGCTCACGTTTACTCACAGATGCCTCGGCACGGTGCCCCAGCTTTGCAATGAGGACGCTTGTTGCGTGGGGGCTGCTGGCTGAATGGGAGACGATTCCCCACCACTGACCAACTTCAGAATTGTTTACAACTGGAGCAAGTGCCCTGATACGGTTTTCCTCTGTGGAACTGGTGGGTTCTGTGTTTTTTTTCTCTTTTTCGTTTTGGGTTCAAGGTAGATTTTATTCCTCTTTTTTGTATTTACAGATATAAGCATGGAAATAATTTATTCATATAAATACATGTATGTGAAGGGAATAATTGTTTTTTCTATTGTTTAAATTTTATTTCTTTTTAATTTTGAATTTTATTTTATATTTTTATACAGCAGGTTCTTATTGGTTATCTATTTTATACATATAAATGTATACATGTCAATCCCAGTCTCTCAACTCCTCCCACCACCCCCCCAACAGCTTTCCCCCCTTGTTGTCCATACGTTTGTTGTCTACATCTGTTGCTCTATTTATGCCTTGCAAAATGGTTAATCTGTACAGGTTTTCTAGGTTCCACATATATGCATGAATATACAAGATTTGTTTGTCTCTTTCTGACTTACTTCACTCTGTATGACAGTCTCTAGATGCATCGACGTCTCTACAAATGACCCAATTTCATTCCTTTTCGTGGCTTAGTAATATTCCATTTTATATATGTACCACGGCTTTATGCATTCGTCTGTCTGTGGGCATTTAGGTTGCTTCCATTACCTCGATATTGTAAATAGTGATGCAATGAACATTGCGGTGAATGTCTCTTTTTGATTTATGGTTTTGTCTGGGTATATGTCCAGTACTGGGATTGCTGTATCATATGGTAATTCTATTGTTAGTTTCTTAAGAAATTCCATATTGTTCTCCATAGTGACTGTATCAATTTATATTCCCAACAATAGTGGAAGAGGGTTCCTTTTCTCCACACCTTTTCCAGCATTTTTTGCTTGTAGATTTTCTATGATGCCTATTCTACCAGGTGTGAGGTGATACCTCATTGTTGAATCCATTTCGTTGAGCAAGGGGTAGGTCTTGTCTATTCCATATTTGGCTTATGGAACGGTATCTGTGCTAATTTCAAACTCTGGTTTAATGCAGCACCCCAACTCACCTTCCGCCTTAAGCAAGCATAAGTTAGTTTTCTAACTTGAGACCCTGTTCTGTTTTGTAATTCAGTTCCTGTGTAGCCAAGTTCACATTCCATGTATTAGTGATACCTTATGATGTTTCTTTTTCTGTGTGACTTATTTCAGTTAGAATCATCGTGCCTCAATCCACTCATTATGCTGGTACAGGCCTGGTGACATAGATTTCATTGCTGAGTGGTATTCTGTTGTACATAAGTACCGCAACTTCTTTATCCATTATTTGCTCTCTGGGATATTTAACTTGTGCCGTAGAAGAGATTCCAGTAAAAAGAACCGTCCCAACCTTTGGGGTGGCTGTGTCTTTTTGATTTTAATTTCCCTAAGCTATAGGACCATAAGTGGAAGTGCCCTAGGCTCTGTTGCTTTGTTTTTTAGATGTTTCAGGAAACACCATACACTTCTCCCGAGTGGCTGTTGGCAATTGACATCCCGCCCATCAGCATAACAAGGCTCCCAGTTCTCCATGGCCTGTCCTGCCTTTCTGGATTTTACACTTTTTTCAGATGGCCCTTTTGACCGGGGGGAAGTGAGACTTCATTGTAGTGCAGATTTCCTTTGCAAGCTTGCTTGGTTGGCCAAAATGGGCGTATGCGTTTTTTCGTGAATATATTCAGGAAAAAACGCATACGCCCTTTTTGGCCAAGTGCATCATTGTGGACGTTCTGCCTCTTTTCCTATGCTTTAAATGCAATTCCAGTCTACCTCCTGAAATCGGTTTCCTGCAATTCTGCCCCGCTTTCAAGTCCTCTTGGCAGCCTTACTTCAGTATATTTTTGGACGATAGCTGTCATTTATAACTCTGCAGGTTTGTGAATTACAGTGCCCCTGAGCTCCTTTCTTCAACTCGCTTTCTCGTGAGCTGGCCGCAACACCGCAGGATGGCTTCAGGCCCTAATCTGGTTCCGGCACGGCACGCTGAGCCTTTGGTTAATTCCTCTTCCTGGTGGGAAATGAGAGTTAAATTTGCCCGTCCAGACACCTCCAGCTAGTCTGTCATTGGTTCTCCCTATTCCTGTTCATCTTCCGCAGAAATTGCAAACTGGGCCAAACAGGAGGTTAAAGGCACTGACTCTCCAAGTCGGGAGAGTGTTAGTA
This sequence comes from Lagenorhynchus albirostris, assembly GCF_949774975.1. Classification (NCBI taxonomy): domain Eukaryota; kingdom Metazoa; phylum Chordata; class Mammalia; order Artiodactyla; family Delphinidae; genus Lagenorhynchus; species Lagenorhynchus albirostris. Next base: position 792,664 of record NW_026783369.1, on the reverse strand, counting down.
AAGCGTCTGGCATGTTGCACCCGAGTACCAGGGGACGAAAACTGACACATATTGGAACACGTCTCCCGATCACACGGTTGATCATTCTCTGGGTTCCACATGCATGTTTTAGCTGAAGGAAGTATCCGTTAAACCTGGAGAGTTGAGACCCATGGAATGGGTACCATGCAATATGACTTCAAAGGTCTTCATTTGCTCACCGAACCTCACCAATCTTATGAGCCCCAAGTGTCCAGCCTTATGTGTCACCCAGCTCTGGGTGTAGATGTGGTAAATGCAGGTTGCATCAGAAGCGTTGAATGATTACTTAAGTATTTCTCTCTATTTCACTGTCATTGTGTTTTGTTTAAGAAATTTATTTTTATTATGGTATTTACCTGATTTTCACTGCTTTAATGCAGCTGTACACACTCTTGATTCTCCTACAGAGATATATAAATCCATAGGTTTTATGATTCTTACTAGTCAGGTATATTCCTAGGCGTTGAATATGGGGTGTTGAGTCCATTTCGTTGAGCAAGGAGTAGCTCTTGTCTATTCCATATTTGGCTTAAGGAACTTTATCTGTGCTCATTTCAATCTCTGGTTTTATGCAGCACCCCAACTCACCTTTCCCCTTAAGCAAGCATAAGTTGGTTTTCTAAATTTGAGACCCTGTTCTGTTTTGGAATTCAGTTCCTGTGTAGCCAAGTTTACATTCCGTGTATTAGTGATACCTTATGATGTTTCTTTTTCTGTGTGACTTATTTCAGTTAGATTCATCGTACTTAGTCCACTCATTATGCTGCTACGGGCCTGATGACATAGATTTCATTGCTGAGTGATATTGCATTGTACGTAAGTACCACAACTTCTTTATCCATTTTTCACTTTCTGCGATATTGAACTTGTACCGTATATGAGGTTCTTGTAAACAGAGCCATCCCAAACTTTGGGGTGGCTGTGTCTTTTTGATTTTAATTGCCCTAAACTATAGTACCATAAGTGGAAGTGCCCTAGGCTCTGTTGCTTTGTTTTTTAGATGTTTCAGGAAACACCAAACACTTCTCCAGAGTGGCTGTTGGCAATTTACATCTTGCCCATCAGCATAAGATGGCTCCCAGTTCTCCATGGCCTGTCATGCCTTTATGGATTTTACACTTTTTTCAGATGGCCCTTTTGACCAGGGGGAATTCAGACTTCATTGTAGTGCAGATTTCCTTTGCAAGCTTGCTTGGTTGGCCAAAAAGGGCGTATGCGTTTTTTCCTGAATATATTCAGGAAAAAACACATACGCCCTTTTTGGGCAAGTCAGGTTTTTGAATTGCAGTGGCCCTTAGCTCCATTTTTCAGCTCTTAGTTTTGTGATCTTGCCCCATAACCACAGGATTCCTTGAAGCCCTATTCTTCTTCTGGGACACCTTGCTGTGCCTTTGCTTCATTCTTCTTACTGATGTGAAATTAGAGTGACATGTGCCCATTGAAAGCGCTACAGCTAGTTTCTCACTGGTTCCCCCTATTCCCATTCATCCTCCGCACTAACTGAAGACTGTGCGATACCAGAACTTAAAGGCATTGACTCTCCATGTGGGGATGTTGTTAGTAAAGTGGCTGGAATGTCGATCCGGAGCCCCAGGAGAGGAAAAATGTGGTGTGTTTTAGAAACCTTTCCCGATCATATGGTATACCAGTCGCTGGGTTTCCCAAGCATGGTTTAGCTGTAGGAAGATTCCCTTCAAGCTGGAGTGTTGGGACCCTTGGAATGAGTAGCATGAAGTATTGCATTAAACTTTCGGCAGTTGCTCACCGAAGCTCACCAATCCTCTCAGCCCCAAGTGTCCAGCCTTATGTCTTATCCAGCTGTGGGTTTATATGTGGTCAATCCAGGTTGCATCACAGCCCCTGAGCGAATTTTGTAAGAATTTTTCTCTCTTTCATTGTTTCTGCGTTTTGTTTTTAAAATTTATTTCTATAATGGGGTTTAGCTCATTTTCACTGCTGTGTTTGTGCCGCTCTGCACACACTTGATTCCCTTATGGAGATATATCAATACATGGGTTTTAAGATTCTTATTACTCAGATATATTTCTCTGCGGTGTATAGGGTGTGTTGAGGCCAGTTCATTGAGCAAGGTGTAGATCTTGTCTAATACCTATTTGGTTTCTTGAACGGTATCTGTGCTAATTTCAAACTCTGGTTTTATGCATCACCCCACCTCTCCTTTCCCCTTAAGCTGACATAAGTGTGTTTTCTAAATGTGAGACACTGTTCTGTTCTGTAATTCATTTCTTGTGCAGCCATATTTACCCTCCCTCTATAAGTGATATCTTATGATATGTTTCTTTTTCTGTTTGACTTATTTCAAGTAGTATTATCGGACCTAAATCCACTCTTTATCCTTCTACTAGCCTTATTACATTGATTTCATGGTGAAGAGATATTCCATTGTACATAAGTACCACATCTTCTTTATCCATTGTTCTCTTTCCTGGGATATTTAAGGTGTACTGAAGTTGAGGTTCTTGTAAACAGAGTAGCCCTAAACTGTGGTGTGCTTGTGTCTTGTTGATTTTTAGACTTCCCTAGATATACTCCCATGATTGGAAGTGTCCTATGCTCTGTAGCTCTGTTTTTAGATGATTTAGGAACCACCATACACTTCTCCAGAGTGGCTCTCGGCAGTTCACACACTGCCCATCAGCGTATAAAGGCTCCCTGTTCTCCATGGCCTGTCCTGCATTTCTGGTTTTTACAATTTTTTAGGATGGCCCTTTTGACCGGTGGGAAATGAGACTTCTTTGTTGTGCACATTTGCATTGCTTGCTTGCTTCGTTGCCCATAAAGTGCATATGCGTTTTTTCCTGGATATAATCAGGAAAAATCGCATACGCCCTTTTGGGCCAACTGCATCATTGTCGAAATTCTGCCGCTTTTCATGTGCGTTAAAGACGAGTCCAATCTATCTCTTGAAATCTGTTTCTTGCAATTCTGTCTTGCATTCAGATCCTCTTCTTTGCCTTACCTCAACATATTTTTGGACGTTAGTTTTCATTTATAACTCTGCAGGTTTGTGAATTGCAGTGACCCTGAGCTCCATGTTTTAAGTTGCTCTTTTGTGAGCTGGCCTCAAACCCGCAGGATTGCTTCAGGCCCTATTTTGGCTCCGGCGAGGCAGGCTGAGCCTTTTTTTAATTCTTATTCTTAATGGGAAATTAGAGTGATATGTGCCCGTCCAAACCCCTACAACTCTTCTCTCATTGGTTCCCCCTCTTCCCGTTCATCCTCCTCACAATTTGCAAAATGTGTGAAACAGAAGTTTAAATGTGCTGATTCTCCAAGTGGGGAGCTTCTAAGTAACGTGGCTGGAATGGTGAACAGGAGCACCAGGAGAGGATAAATGAGGTGCATTTTAGACACATCTCCCGATCACATGGTGTACAGTCCTCTGGGTTTTCCATGCATGTTTTAGCTGTAGGAAGATCCCTTGAACCTGCAGATTTGGGACCCATTGAATGGGTACTAGGTAGTATTACTTTAAAGGGTGTGCATTTCCTCACCCAACCTCACATTTCTCTTAGTGCAAACAGTTTCCAGCCTTATGTCTCATCCTGCTGTGGGTCTAGATGTGTTCAATCCATGTTGCATCACCGTCCCTGAGGAAAAGTTGTAAGAGGTTTTCTCTGTCTCTCTGTCGTTTATTTTTTTCAATTTATTACTATATTGGTTACAGCTGATTTTCAAAGCTCTGTTTCTTGCTGCTGTACATCCACTTGATTCACGTACAGAGAGACATCAATAAATTCTTTTTCAGATTCTTACCAGTCGTATATATTCTTTTCCGGTGACTTGAGTGTGCTGAGTGCAGTTCTTTTAGCTACCGTGTAGGCCTTGTTGATTATCAGTTTGGTATTTGGAATGGTATCTTTGCTAATTTCAACCTCCTGGATGATGCCTCACCCCTCCCCACCTTTCCCGTTTAGCAGCCTTATGCGTGTTTTCTACATATTTGACTATGTTTTTGTTTTGTAATTTATTTCATGTGTAGCCATTTTGGATTCCACCTTTAAGTGATATCTTATGATATGTGTCTTCTTCTTTTTGAATTCTGTCACTTAGAATGATCATACGTAACTCCTCCGGAGTTGTTACAGCTGGCCATATTTCATTGATTTCCAGGCTGAATAATATTCCACTCTACCTAAGTACCACATCTCTATCCATTTTTTCCCTCCAGAGACATTTAAGTTATATCCTAGTCGAGGATCTTTTAAACAGAAAGGGGGTAAACATTGGGGTGCCTGTGTCCTCTCGATTTTTGTTTTTCCCAAGATATACGCCCATGAGTGCAAGTGCCCTATGCTCTGTAGCTCATTGTTTAGATGCTTTAGTAAACACAATACACTTCTCCAGAATGGCCGTTGGCAATATACATTTCCACTATAAGTCTCACAGGGCTCCCTCTTCTCCTTGCCCTGTCCTGCATTTCTGTTGTTTACGCTTTATGAGGATGGCTCTTCTGACTGATGCGAAGTGATGTCTTTTGTAGTATTGACTTCCAGTGCCCACCTGTTTGGTTGGCTAAAAAGGTGTACGCTCTTTTCTTGAATATATACACAAAAAAACGCATACACCCTTTTTGGCCAACTGCAATGTTGGCAATGTTCAGCTCCTTTTCTTGTGCTTAATGGCGAGTCCTTTCTACCTCCTCAAATCCCTTTCCTGCCATTCTCCCTTGCTTACAAGTCCTTTTCTCTGACTTTCCTCAAGACATTTTTCAGTGATGGATATTTTCAACTCTGCAGTTTTGTGAATTTTACTGCCCCTGAGTTCTATTGTTCAACTTGTGTTTATGGGAACTGGCCACAAAGCAGCGGGATTTCCTCAAGCCCTATACTGTTTCCATGGGCAACCCTAGCCTTTGGTCAATTCGTCTTCCTGATTGGAAATTAGAGTGACATGTGCCTGTCTGAACACGTAGGACTTGTCTCTCATTGTTCCTCATCCTTCCGCTTCATCCTCTGGACAAATTCCAAACTGTACGCAACAGGATGTTGACAGTGCTGACATCTCCAAGTGGGGAGACTGTTAGTAAAGACGCTGGAGGGGTGAACCCGAGCACCAGGAGATGAGGAGATGAGATGCCTTTTCCAAACTCTTCCCGATCAGATGGTATACCATCCTCTGGGTGTGACAGACATGTTTTAGCAGTAGGAAGAGTCCCATTCATGTAAGGAGAACACCAGGGCTTTTTCAAAATCAGTGTCTCCCCGAAACCCAAACTGGGGAATTTTTTAAGCTACGGCTACACATATGTTCATTAAGGGCCTTGGGAAGTAGGCAGAGTCCAAACTTTAGATGATTGAAGTCTTCAGGGTCAGAAGCACTCACCACCAGCTTCCCTTAGGTTACACTTTAACTGTCATTGATAGATGATGTCAATAAAAATATCTATTCTTTTTCAGATTATTTCCCCTTATAGGTTATTGCAAAATGTTGAGTGTAGTTCCCTGTGCTATACAGTAGTTCCTTGTTGATGATCTATTTTATACATAGCAGTGTGTATGTGTTAATCCCAAACTGTTAATTTATCCCTCCTCCCACCTTTCCCCTTTGGTAATAATAAATTATAAGATTTTATACTTCTCAGAAATGGGGGAGCTGAAAGAGAGGTATCATTTTCAATGGAAAAGCATTTAAAACAAGATTGAAGGTTTAACCAAGATTATTAGATGTACATCCTTGGAAAGAAATCACTTCATTTCTCTAATATTGAGCTGACAAATAAGACAAACCTTTTCACTGAACTTGCTTATAATAAAGTGATGGAAATATCCAATGGAAGTGTTAGAAACATCTTATTTTACCCGAGCCTTATACACTGTTCTATGTTAACTACACTTTGGCTCACACATCTGTTCATTGAGGTTACAATAGTCTCAATTTCTGTTACTGATCCTCCAGAGTGGACCCCAACAAGTGTCCCCCTGCCCAGTGTCATTGGGGCCAACAGATCGAGACTGAGTTTGGTTCACAAGCCAAGGAAACTTTATATTTTGATCAGAGAATGGAGAGGTGAGAGCATGTACTACCCCGTGGGCTGTGGGCTGGGCTGCTGTGTAGAGATCCTGTCAGAGTCAGTGGGAGGGAGGGGGCGGAGCTCTCGAGGGCCGGGTTGGCTGTAGCTCAGGCTCTATATCGCGGAGTCTGCACTGGGCCCCAGGAGCTGAGGTGTCGACCCAGCCATTCTGCACTAGGAAATCTGGTCTGAAGTGCCGGGTGTGGAACCTCTGCATGCGGGACCCTAGGAGCACGTGAAATTAGACAAAGCACAAAGGATAAAAAAGGTTAGACTTGACTTTATTGCCCAGATTCTATTTTTATCTCCCAGGGATTTTTAATGGGCTTTGCTGGGGACAAACCCCCCCTCTGCCTTTTGTCCCGTTCCTCATTCTTGGAGTGCTGAGGGTGCAGACCCTTCTTCTGTAACTGCTGAGTGCTGAGTTGGGAGCCCTCATACCCTGGGGCGAGGGTCAGAGCTTCTCCCCAGCAGCCTCCAGGTGACGTTGATTGTCCCCAGGCCCCCTGCCTCCCTGCTCGTCCACCTGAGCACCAGCATTGGAAGTGTTATAGATTCTAATGACCTTCAAGGGTCCAGGAAAGAGATGTGCAGAGACGCTGTGGGGGCCGGTTTCACCCCGCCCCACATTTGTTCGGCCACCTTAGGCCGACCGTTTCTGCCAGCCTAGATGCTCTGACCAGTAGTCTGCGCTTTCTTCAATTAGGCCCCTGAATTAACGTACAAACAGCACCAGGTGTCAGAGCCCTGCCCGCTCAACTCCCAGACAGTCCAGGGTCAGTGGTGATCAAGGACCATGATGGCCACTGAGTCAACAGCCTTTTGAAGTAAACAAGAGTCCAGCCGGTCTTACTGGCCACCATCATCACGGTGTCTGTAGGCTTTTCTATGGTGACAGTGTGATATACGGTTCCCCCGCCAAGATTATTAGCTCCCCTCTGGGTGCAGTAAGTCCGGCAAGCAGTAGTCTACTCTTTTGGGGCACACTCTTGTTGTTTTATGAGAGAAACTCCAGGTCAAGTGATGTTCACACGAGTCGTCATGGTGCCCTGTTGCCCCCGGTTATCTCTCTGGATGTTGGAGTTGGAGGGCCTCCTCACTCGAGGTCGGTGTGCCCACGGAGCGAACCCTGCAACTTCAGGGCATGGTTGGTGGTTAGGATCACCACGTGGGGTCCTTTTCCCTTAGGAGGGAGGTGGCCTTTTGGGCTGCTGATTTCCAGGGTTTTAGATACCGCCAGTATCTTGGCCAGATGTGGCAGTGGGCCAAGCCCCTTGGTGACCATAGTTTATCCTACCTGGATGGCATTCTTGCATTGTTCCATTTCAAGTGGTCCCAGGTTTTGCACTAATTCTCCAATGGCGATTCACCTTTCACCGGGAATGTAAAGGTCAAAGGGTTTAGCTAAATTAGGGAGTTCCAGGGCAAGGGTCTGAATTGACTGCTCTTTCCATTCTTGAAAGGCCACTTCTGGATTCTATTCAAAAGGATCATCATCTTTTCCTTTCAGTGTTTCATATAGAGGCCCAGCTAGTAGACTGTAGTTAGGGATCCAGAAGCAGCAAACCCTGGCCTCCCCAGGAACCCCTAAGCTGTCTTCTAGTTTTAGAAAGGGGTAAGGCTGAAAATGGTTTCTTCCCTTTCCTGGGATGGACTTCTCCAACCTTCTGTGAGAATGAAGCCCAGGCAGGTCACGGCAGTCTGTGATATTTGAGCTTTTTCTTGGACAACTTCTATCCTTTATTGGCTTGGTAGTTCAGAGGCCTCCTTAGTAGGGCTGGCGATCAGAATGTCGTCTGCATATTGAAGGAGGGTTTCCTTTTCCAGAGGTAGAACTTTTAGGTCTTTAGCTAAGCTTTCCCCAAAGATGGTGTGGGAATTTTTGCACCCTTGGGGCCAGACGGCCCGGAAGTATTGTTTTAGTTGTATGTTGAGTCCTGCCACTCACAAGCCAAAATTTCTTGTGACTCTGGGACTAATGGAATACAAAAGAAGGCATCATTGAAGACTAATACAGAATACCATGTCCTGGTGGTTGGTAGAATGACCAGCAGGGTGTAGGAATTAGGAGCAACTGGAGGTATATCCTCGGTGGCTTCACTGACTGTCCTGACATCCTTTACCAGGTCCCCAGCAGCCCATGGGGCTCTCGTGGTCAGACCAATCCCAGAATATGGAGCTCACCTGGGCAGGTACCCCACCTCCACCCCAGCCCACAGGGCTCTCGTGGTCAGGCCCCTCCCAGGATACAGAGCTACCCTTGCAGGTACTGTGGCAGGGCTGGGCACACAGGAACCGTGCACATAGCCCTCATTGCAGAGCACCCCCAGCTCACCTGTCGCTCAGAGCTGACACAGAGCACCTCAGAGCAGGACTTGAACTAACAAACAGCAGCTGCGACAGGTCTGTGACCCTGGGCATCACTCCGTGAGGCCTCCCTCCACCTGGTCTTCCAGAGACTTCCACTGCACCCGGGGCACCAGGCCTCTGTCTCCAACCACCACCCACCCCTCCTCTCCCTGACTCCTGGGTTCCTCTCATTAGGAGAGGGTTTTCTTGAAGTTGTCTCCCACTCATGGGCCAGATAAAATGATTAGAAAACAAGCCAAAGCTGCAGCCCCTTGTCTATCCTGACTCTCAGGAGCCCACACCTGTTCCTTGGACCTGGCCGGTTCAGCAAGTTCCATTTTCTGCAACTGTGAGCCCCTGAGGGGTGATGATTGGCTGACCTGGGCAGCCTTACCGTGCCGGCCAGCCCTCCCCAGGTGTGCCTGGGTTGAGATCACTATAAATACCACTCCAGGCAGCAAGAGCCCCTGCAGCCGTGCCTGACGCCATTTTCTCTGCCCTGTCAGCAGTCTCGGGGCTGGGCTGGTGGGAGGGAGTGAGAGGCCACGGCTTTGTGGGTGGCCCAGTGTGAGTGGGGCTCTGCTGGACTTTCTGCAGCAGTTGCCAGGCTGCCACCTGCTAAAGAAGAAGATGTGTCACCCATACCTGCTGCTGGAATTTCTCCCTGGGCAGAGGTGAGGAAGGAAAAAAGCAGTGGGGGCAGGGACAGGACGGGTATCTCAGGCAGGGAAATGGAAATCTTCCAGAAGAGCACCCAAGGCCAGGACCATCCTGGCTGGCCTGCAGGCACCAAGTCGGCCGGCATGCTGTCACTCGTGTGGCTCTATGGCCCTCCCTCTAGGCTTTCAAGTCCTTGTCTATATTCAGGTGTTTTACCTGGGATGGGTGGGAATAGTTCAGCAGCAACTGGCCTGGGGCTCAGCTCACGTTTACTCACAGATGCCTCGGCACGGTGCCCCAGCTTTGCAATGAGGACGCTTGTTGCGTGGGGGCTGCTGGCTGAATGGGAGACGATTCCCCACCACTGACCAACTTCAGAATTGTTTACAACTGGAGCAAGTGCCCTGATACGGTTTTCCTCTGTGGAACTGGTGGGTTCTGTGTTTTTTTTCTCTTTTTCGTTTTGGGTTCAAGGTAGATTTTATTCCTCTTTTTTGTATTTACAGATATAAGCATGGAAATAATTTATTCATATAAATACATGTATGTGAAGGGAATAATTGTTTTTTCTATTGTTTAAATTTTATTTCTTTTTAATTTTGAATTTTATTTTATATTTTTATACAGCAGGTTCTTATTGGTTATCTATTTTATACATATAAATGTATACATGTCAATCCCAGTCTCTCAACTCCTCCCACCACCCCCCCAACAGCTTTCCCCCCTTGTTGTCCATACGTTTGTTGTCTACATCTGTTGCTCTATTTATGCCTTGCAAAATGGTTAATCTGTACAGGTTTTCTAGGTTCCACATATATGCATGAATATACAAGATTTGTTTTTCTCTTTCTGACTTACTTCACTCTGTATGACAGTCTCTAGATGCATCGACGTCTCTACAAATGACCCAATTTCATTCCTTTTCGTGGCTTAGTAATATTCCATTTTATATATGTACCACGGCTTTATGCATTCGTCTGTCTGTGGGCATTTAGGTTGCTTCCATTACCTCGATATTGTAAATAGTGATGCAATGAACATTGCGGTGAATGTCTCTTTTTGATTTATGGTTTTGTCTGGGTATATGTCCAGTACTGGGATTGCTGTATCATATGGTAATTCTATTGTTAGTTTCTTAAGAAATTCCATATTGTTCTCCATAGTGACTGTATCAATTTATATTCCCAACAATAGTGGAAGAGGGTTCCTTTTCTCCACACCCTTTCCAGCATTTTTTGCTTGTAGATTTTCTATGATGCCTATTCTACCAGGTGTGAGGTGATACCTCATTGTTGAATCCATTTCGTTGAGCAAGGGGTAGGTCTTGTCTATTCCATATTTGGCTTATGGAACGGTATCTGTGCTAATTTCAAACTCTGGTTTAATGCAGCACCCCAACTCATCTTCCGCCTTAAGCAAGCATAAGTTAGTTTTCTAACTTGAGACCCTGTTCTGTTTTGTAATTCAGTTCCTGTGTAGCCAAGTTCACATTCCATGTATTAGTGATACCTTATGATGTTTCTTTTTCTGTGTGACTTATTTCAGTTAGAATCATCGTGCCTCAATCCACTCATTATGCTGGTACAGGCCTGGTGACATAGATTTCATTGCTGAGTGGTATTCTGTTGTACATAAGTACCGCAACTTCTTTATCCATTATTTGCTCTCTGGGATATTTAACTTGTGCCGTAGAAGAGATTCCAGTAAAAAGAACCGTCCCAACCTTTGGGGTGGCTGTGTCTTTTTGATTTTAATTTCCCTAAGCTATAGGACCATAAGTGGAAGTGCCCTAGGCTCTGTTGCTTTGTTTTTTAGATGTTTCAGGAAACACCATACACTTCTCCCGAGTGGCTGTTGGCAATTTACATCCCGCCCATCAGCATAACAAGGCTCCCAGTTCTCCATGGCCTGTCCTGCCTTTCTGGATTTTACACTTTTTTCAGATGGCCCTTTTGACCGGGGGGAAGTGAGACTTCATTGTAGTGCAGATTTCCTTTGCAAGCTTGCTTGGTTGGCCAAAAAGGGCGTATGCGTTTTTTCCTGAATATATTCAGGAAAAAACGCATACGCCCTTTTTGGCCAAGTGCATCATTGTGGACGTTCTGCCTCTTTTCCTATGCTTTAAATGCAATTCCAGTCTACCTCCTGAAATCGGTTTCCTGCAATTCTGCCCCGCTTTCAAGTCCTCTTGGCAGCCTTACTTCAGTATATTTTTGGACGATAGCTGTCATTTATAACTCTGCAGGTTTGTGAATTACAGTGCCCCTGAGCTCCTTTCTTCAACTCGCTTTCTCGTGAGCTGGCCGCAACACCGCAGGATGGCTTCAGGCCCTAATCTGGTTCCGGCACGGCACGCTGAGCCTTTGGTTAATTCCTCTTCCTGGTGGGAAATGAGAGTTAAATTTGCCCGTCCAGACACCTCCAGCTAGTCTCTCATTGGTTCTCCCTATTCCTGTTCATCTTCCGCAGAAATTGCAAACTGGGCCAAACAGGAGGTTAAAGGCACTGACTCTCCAAGTCGGGAGAGTGTTAGTAAAGCGTCTGGCATGTTGCACCCGAGTACCAGGGGACGAAAACTGAGACATATTGGAACACGTCTCCCGATCACACGGTTGATCATACTCTGGGTTCCACATGCATGTTTTAGCTGAAGGAAGAATACCTTAAACCTGGAGAGTTGAGACCCGTGGAATGGGTACCATGCAATATGACTTCAAAGGGTCTTCATTTGCTCACCGAACCTCTCCAATCCTATCACTGCTGCGTTTATGCCCCTGTACACACGCTTGATTCTCTTTCGGGGAAATAGCAATCCATAGGTTTTAAGATACTTCCTAGTCAGGTACACTCTTAGGCATTTAATATGGGGTGTTGAGTCCATTTCGTTGAGCAAGGAGTAGCTCCTATCTATTCCTTATTTGGCTTAAGGAACTTTATCTGTGCTTATTTCAATCTCTGGTTTTATGCAGCACCCCAACTCACCTTTCCCCTTAAGCAAGCATAAGTTGGTTTTCTAAATTTGAGACCCTGTTCTGTTTTGTAATTCAGTTCCTGTGTAGCCAAGTTTACATTCCGTGTATTAGTGATATCTTATGATGTTTCTTTTCCTGTGTGACTTATTTCAGTTAGAATCATCATACCTGAATCCACTCATTATGCTGCTACGGGCCTGATGACATAGATTTCATTGCTGAGTGATACTGCATTGTACGTAAGTACCACAACTTCTTTATCCATTTATCACTTTCTGCGATATTGAACTTGTACCGTAAACCAGGTTCTTGTAAACAGAGCCGTCCCAACTTTTGGGGTGGCTGTGTCTTTTTGATTTTAATTTCCCTAATCTATAGGACCATAAGTGGAAATGCCCTAGGCTCTGTTGCTTTGTTTTTTAGATGTTTCAGGAAACACCATACACTTCTCCCGAGTGGCTGTTGTCAATTTACATCCCGCCCATCAGCATAACAAGGCTCCCAGTTCTCCATGGCCTGTCCTGCCTTTCTGGATTTTACACATTTTTCAGATGGCCCTTTTGACCGGGGGGAAGTGAGACTTCATTGTAGTGCAGATTTCCTTTGCAAGCTTGCTTGGTTGGCGAAAAAGTGTGTATGCGTTTTTTCCTGAATATATTCAGGAAAAACTCATACGCCCTTTTTGGCCAAGTGCATCATTGTGGACGTTCTGCCTCTTTTCCTATGCTTTCAATGCAATTCCAGTCTACCTCCTGAAATCGGTTTCCTGCAATTCTGCCCCGCTTTCAAGTCCTCTTGGCAGCCTTACTTCAGTATATTTTTGGACGATAGCTGTCATTTATAACTCTGCAGGTTTGTGAATTACAGTGCCCCTGAGCTCCTTTCTTCAACTCGCTTTCTCGTGAGCTGGCCGCAACACCGCAGGATGGCTTCAGGCCCTAATCTGGTTCCGGCACGGCACGCTGAGCCTTTGGTTAATTCCTCTTCCTGGTGGGAAATGAGAGTTAAATTTGCCCGTCCAGACACCTCCAGCTAGTCTGTCATTGGTTCTCCCTATTCCTGTTCATCTTCCGCAGAAATTGCAACCTGGGCCAAACAGGAGGTTAAAGGCACTGACTCTCCAAGTCGGGAGAGTGTTAGTAAAGCGTCTGGAATGTTGCACCCGAGTACCACGGGACGAAAACTGACACATATTGGAACACGTCTCCCGATCACACGGTTGATCATACTCTGGGTTCCACATGCATGTTTTAGCTGAAGGAAGAATACCTTAAACCTGGAGAGTTGAGACCCGTGGAATGGGTACCATGCAATATGACTTCAAAGGGTCTTCATTTGCTCACCGAACCTCTCCAGTCCTATCACTGCTGCGTTTATGCCCCTGTACACACGCTAGATTCTCTTTCGGAGACATAGCAATCCATAGGTTTTAAGATACTTCCTAGTCAGGTACATTCTTAGGCGTTTAATATGGGGTGTTGAGTCCATTTCGTTGAGCAAGGAGTAGCTCTTGTCTATTCTATATTTGGCTTAAGGAACTTTATCTGTGTTCATTTCAATCTCTGGTTTTATGCAGCACCCCAACTCACCTTTCCCCTTAAGCAAGCATAAGTTGGGTTTCTAAATTTGAGACCCTGTTCTGTTTTGTAATTCAGTTCCTGTGTAGCCAAGTTTACATTCCGTGTATTAGTGATATCTTATGATGTTTCTTTTTCTGTGTGACTTATTTCAGTTAGAATCATCATACCTGAATCCACTCATTATGCTGCTATGGGCCTGATGACATAGATTTCATTGCTGTGTCATATTGCATTGTACGTAAGTACCACAACTTCTTTATCCATTTTTCACTTTCTGCGATATTGAACTTGTACCGTAAACCAGGTTCTTGTAAACAGAGCCATCCCAACCTTTGGGGTGGCTGTGTCTTTTTGATTTTAATTTCCCTAATCTATAGGACCATAAGTGGAAGTGCCCTAGGCTCTGTTGCTTTGTTTTTTAGATGTTTCAGGAAACACCATACACTTCTCCCAAGTGGCTGTTGGCAATTTACATCCCGCCCATCAGCATAACAAGGCTCCCAGTTCTCCATGGCCTGTCCTGCCTTTCTGGATTTTACACTTTTTTCAGATGGCCCTTTTGACCGGGGGGAAGTGAGACTTCATTGTAGTGCAGATTTCCTTTGCAAGCTTGCTTGGTTGGCCAAAAAGTGCGTATGCGTTTTTTCGTGAATATATTCAGGAAAAAACGCATACGCCCTTTTTGGCCAAGTGCATCATTGTGGACGTTCTGCCTCTTTTCCTATGCTTTAAATGCAATTCCAGTCTACCTCCTGAAATCGGTTTCCTGCAATTCTGCCCCGCTTTCAAGTCCTCTTGGCAGCCTTACTTCAGTATATTTTTGGACGATAGCTGTCATTTATAACTCTGCAGGTTTGTGAATTACAGTGCCCCTGAGCTCCTTTCTTCAACTCGCTTTCTCGTGAGCTGGCCGCAACACCGCAGGATGGCTTCAGGCCCTAATCTGGTTCCGGCACGGCACGCTGAGCCTTTGGTTAATTCCTCTTCCTGGTGGGAAATGAGAGTTAAATTTGCCCGTCCAGACACCTCCAGCTAGTCTGTCATTGGTTCTCCCTATTCCTGTTCATCTTCCGCAGAAATTGCAACCTGGGCCAAACAGGAGGTTAAAGGCACTGACTCTCCAAGTCGGGAGAGTGTTAGTAAAGCGTCTGGAATGTTGCACCCGAGTACCACGGGACGAAAACTGACACATATTGGAACACGTCTCCCGATCACACGGTTGATCATACTCTGGGTTCCACATGCATGTTTTAGCTGAAGGAAGAATACCTTAAACCTGGAGAGTTGAGACCCGTGGAATGGGTACCATGCAATATGACTTCAAAGGGTCTTCATTTGCTCACCGAACCTCTCCAGTCCTATCACTGCTGCGTTTATGCCCCTGTACACACGCTAGATTCTCTTTCGGAGACATAGCAATCCATAGGTTTTAAGATACTTCCTAGTCAGGTACACTCTTAGGCGTTTAATATGGGGTGTTGAGTCCATTTCGTTGAGCAAGGAGTAGCTCTTGTCTATTCTATATTTGGCTTAAGGAACTTTATCTGTGTTCATTTCAATCTCTGGTTTTATGCAGCACCCCAACTCACCTTTCCCCTTAAGCAAGCATAAGTTGGGTTTCTAAATTTGAGACCCTGTTCTGTTTTGTAATTCAGTTCCTGTGTAGCCAAGTTTACATTCCGTGTATTAGTGATATCTTATGATGTTTCTTTTTCTGTGTGACTTATTTCAGTTAGAATCATCATACCTGAATCCACTCATTATGCTGCTATGGGCCTGATGACATAGATTTCATTGCTGTGTCATATTGCATTGTACGTAAGTACCACAACTTCTTTATCCATTTTTCACTTTCTGCGATATTGAACTTGTACCGTAAACCAGGTTCTTGTAAACAGAGCCATCCCAACCTTTGGGGTGGCTGTGTCTTTTTGATTTTAATTTCCCTAATCTATAGGACCATAAGTGGAAGTGCCCTAGGCTCTGTTGCTTTGTTTTTTAGATGTTTCAGGAAACACCATACACTTCTCCCAAGTGGCTGTTGGCAATTTACATCCCGCCCATCAGCATAACAAGGCTCCCAGTTCTCCATGGCCTGTCCTGCCTTTCTGGATTTTACACTTTTTTCAGATGGCCCTTTTGACCGGGGGGAAGTGAGACTTCATTGTAGTGCAGATTTCCTTTGCAAGCTTGCTTGGTTGGCCAAAAAGTGCGTATGCGTTTTTTCGTGAATATATTCAGGAAAAAACGCATACGCCCTTTTTGGCCAAGTGCATCATTGTGGACGTTCTGCCTCTTTTCCTATGCTTTAAATGCAATTCCAGTCTACCTCCTGAAATCGGTTTCCTGCAATTCTGCCCCGCTTTCAAGTCCTCTTGGCAGCCTTACTTCAGTATATTTTTGGACGATAGCTGTCATTTATAACTCTGCAGGTTTGTGAATTACAGTGCCCCTGAGCTCCTTTCTTCAACTCGCTTTCTCGTGAGCTGGCCGCAACACCGCAGGATGGCTTCAGGCCCTAATCTGGTTCCGGCACGGCACGCTGAGCCTTTGGTTAATTCCTCTTCCTGGTGGGAAATGAGAGTTAAATTTGCCCGTCCAGACACCTCCAGCTAGTCTGTCATTGGTTCTCCCTATTCCTGTTCATCTTCCGCAGAAATTGCAAACTGGGCCAAACAGGAGGTTAAAGGCACTGACTCTCCAAGTCGGGAGAGTGTTAGTAAAGCGTCTGGAATGTTGCACCCGAGTACCAGGGGACGAAAACTGACACATATTGGAACACGTCTCCCGATCACACGGTTGATCATACTCTGGGTTCCACATGCATGTTTTAGCTGAAGGAAGAATACCTTAAACCTGGAGAGTTGAGACCCGTGGAATGGGTACCATGCAATATGACTTCAAAGGGTCTTCATTTGCTCACCGAACCTCTCCAATCCTATCACTGCTGCGTTTATGCCCCTGTACACACACTTGATTCTCTTTCAGAGACATAGCAATCCATAGGTTTTAAGATACTTCCTAGTCAGGTACACTCTTAGGCGTTTAATATGGGGTGTTGAGTCCATTTCGTTGAGCAAGGAGTAGCTCTTGTCTATTCCATATTTGGCTTAAGGAACTTTATCTGTGCTCATTTCAATCTCTGGTTTTATGCAGCACCCCAACTCACCTTTCCCCTTAAGCAAGCATAAGTTGGGTTTCTTAATTTGAGACCCTGTTCTGTTTTGTAATTCAGTTCCTGTGTAGCCAAGGTTACATTCCGTGTATTAGTGATATCTTATGATGTTTCTTTTTCTGTGTGACTTATTTCAGTTAGAATCATCATACCTGAATCCACTCATTATGCTGCTACGGGCCTGATGACATAGATTTCATTGCTGAGTGATACTGCATTGTACGTAAGTACCACAACTTCTTTATCCATTTTTCACTTTCTGCGATATTGAACTTGTACCGTAAACCAGGTTCTTGTAAACAGAGCCGTCCCAACCTTTGGGGTGGCTGTGTCTTTTTGATTTTAATTTCCCTAAGCTATAGGACCATAAGTGGAAGTGCCCTAGGCTCTGTTGCTTTGTTTTTTAGATGTTTCAGGAAACACCATACACTTCTCCCGAGTGGCTGTTGGCAATTTACATCCCGCCCATCAGCATAACAAGGCTCCCAGTTCTCCATGGCCTGTCCTGCCTTTCTGGATTTTACACTTTTTTCAGATGGTCCTTTTGACCGGGGGCAAGTGAGACTTCATTGTAGTGCAGATTTCCTTTGCAAGCTTGCTTGGTTGGCCAAAAAGGGCGTATGCGTTTTTTCCTGAATATATTCAGGAAAAAACGCATACGCCCTTTTTGGCCAAGTGCATCATTGTGGACGTTCTGCCTCTTTTCCTATGCTTTAAATGCAATTCCAGTCTACCTCCTGAAATCGGTTTCCTGCAATTCTGCCCCGCTTTCAAGTCCTCTTGGCAGCCTTACTTCAGTATATTTTTGGACGATAGCTGTCATTTATAACTCTGCAGGTTTGTGAATTACAGTGCCCCTGAGCTCCTTTCTTCAACTCGCTTTCTCGTGAGCTGGCCGCAACACCGCAGGATGGCTTCAGGCCCTAATCTGGTTCCGGCACGGCACGCTGAGCCTTTGGTTAATTCCTCTTCCTGGTGGGAAATGAGAGTTAAATTTGCCCGTCCAGACACCTCCAGCTAGTCTGTCATTGGTTCTCCCTATTCCTGTTCATCTTCCGCAGAAATTGCAAACTGGGCCAAACAGGAGGTTAAAGGCACTGACTCTCCAAGTCGGGAGAGTGTTAGTAAAGCGTCTGGCATGTTGCACCCGAGTACCAGGGGACGAAAACTGAGACATATTGGAACACGTCTCCCGATCACACGGTTGATCATACTCTGGGTTCCACATGCATGTTTTAGCTGAAGGAAGAATACCTTAAACCTGGAGAGTTGAGACCCGTGGAATGGGTACCATGCAATATGACTTCAAAGGGTCTTCATTTGCTCACCGAACCTCTCCAATCCTATCACTGCTGCGTTTATGCCCCTGTACACACACTTGATTCTCTTTCAGAGACATAGCAATCCATAGGTTTTAAGATACTTCCTAGTCAGGTACACTCTTAGGCATTTAATATGGGGTGTTGAGTCCATTTCGTTGAGCAAGGAGTAGCTCTTGTCTATTCCATATTTGGCTTAAGGAACTTTATCTGTGCTCATTTCAATCTCTGGTTTTATGCAGCACCCCAACTCACCTTTCCCCTTAAGCAAGCATAAGTTGGTTTTCTAAATTTGAGACCCTGTTCTGTTTTGTAATTCAGTTCCTGTGTAGCCAAGGTTACATTCCGTGTATTAGTGATATCTTATGATGTTTCTTTTTCTGTGTGACTTATTTCAGTTAGAATCATCATACCTGAATCCACTCATTATGCTGCTACGGGCCTGATGACATAGATTTCATTGCTGAATAATACTGCATTGTACGTAAGTACCACAACTTCTTTATCCATTTTTCACTTTCTGCGATATTGAACTTGTACCGTAAACCAGGTTCTTGTAAACAGAGCCGTCCCAACCTTTGGGGTGGCTGTGTCTTTTTGATTTTAATTTCCCTAAGCTATAGGACCATAAGTGGAAGTGCCCTAGGCTCTGTTGCTTTGTTTTTTAGATGTTTCAGGAAACACCATACACTTCTCCCGAGTGGCTGTTGGCAATTTACATCCCGCCCATCAGCATAACAAGGCTCCCAGTTCTCCATGGCCTGTCCTGCCTTTCTGGATTTTACACTTTTTTCAGATGGCCCTTTTGACCGGGGGGAAGTGAGACTTCATTGTAGTGCAGATTTCCTTTGCAAGCTTGCTTGGTTGGCCAAAAAGGGCGTATGCGTTTTTTCCTGAATATATTCAGTAAAAAACGCATACGCCCTTTTTGGCCAAGTGCATCATTGTGGACGTTCTGCCTCTTTTCCTATGCTTTAAATGCAATTCCAGTCTACCTCCTGAAATCGGTTTCCTGCAATTCTGCCCCGCTTTCAAGTCCTCTTGGCAGCCTTACTTCTGTATATTTTTGGACGATAGCTATCATTTATAACTCTGCAGGTTTGTGAATTTCAGTGCCCCTGAGCTCCTTTCTTCAACTTGCTTTCTTGTGAGCTGGCCGCAACACCGCAGGATTGCTTCAGGCCCTAATCTGGTTCCGGCACGGCACGCTGAGCCTTTGGTTAATTCCTCTTCCTGGTGGGAAATGAGAGTTAAATTTGCCCGTCCAGACACCTCCAGCTAGTCTGTCATTGGTTCTCCCTATTCCTGTTCATCTTCCGCAGAAATTGCAACCTGGGCCAAACAGGAGGTTAAAGGCACTGACTCTCCAAGTCGGGAGAGTGTTAGTAAAGCGTCTGGAATGTTGCACCCGAGTACCAGGGGACGAAAACTGACACATATTGGAACACGTCTCCCGATCACATGGTTGATCATACTCTGGGTTCCACATGCATGTTTTAGCTGAAGGAAGAATACCTTAAACCTGGAGAGTTGAGACCCATGGAATGGGTACCATGCAATATGACTTCAAAGGGTCTTCATTTGCTCACCGAACCTCTCCAATCCTATCACTGCTGCGTTTATGCCCCTGTACACACGCTTGATTCTCTTTCGGAGACATAGCAATCCATAGGTTTTAAGATACTTCCTAGTCAGGTACATTCTTAGGCGTTTAATATGGGGTGTTGAGTCCATTTCGTTGAGCAAGGAGTAGCTCTTGTCTATTCCATATTTGGCTTAAGGAACTTTATCTGTGCTCATTTCAATCTCTGGTTTTATGCAGCACCCCAACTCACCTTTACCCTTAAGCAAGCATAAGTTGTGTTTCTAAATTTGAGACCCTGTTCTGTTTTGTAATTCCGTTCCTGTGTAGCCAAGTTTACATTCCGTGTATTAGTGATATCTTATGATGTTTCTTTTTCTGTGTGACTTATTTCAGTTAGAATCATCATACCTGAATCCACTCATTATGCTGCTACGGGCCTGATGACATAGATTTCATTGCTGAATAATACTGCATTGTATGTAAGTACCACAACTTCTTTATCCATTTTTCACTTTCTGCGATATTGAACTTGTACCGTAAACCAGGTTCTTGTAAACAGAGCCGTCCCAACCTTTGGGGTGGCTGTGTCTTTTTGATTTTAATTTCCCTAAGCTATAGGACCATAAGTGGAAGTGCCCTAGGCTCTGTTGCTTTGTTTTTTAGATGTTTCAGGAAACACCATACACTTCTCCCGAGTGGCTGTTGGCAATTTACATCCCGCCCATCAGCATAACAAGGCTCCCAGTTCTCCATGGCCTGTCCTGCCTTTCTGGATTTTACACTTTTTTCAGATGGCCCTTTTGACCGGGGGGAAGTGAGACTTCATTGTAGTGCAGATTTCCTTTGCAAGCTTGCTTGGTTGGCCAAAAAGGGCGTATGCGTTTTTTCCTGAATATATTCAGGAAAAACCGCATACGCCCTTTTTGGCCAAGTGCATCATTGTGGACGTTCTGTCTCTTTTCCTATGCTTTAAATGCAATTCCAGTCTACCTCCTGAAATCGGTTTCCTGCAATTCTGCCCCGCTTTCAAGTCCTCTTGGCAGCCTTACTTCAGTATATTTTTGGACGATAGCTGTCATTTATAACTCTGCAGGTTTGTGAATTACAGTGCCCCTGAGCTCCTTTCTTCAACTCGCTTTCTCGTGAGCTGGCCGCAACACCGCAGGATGGCTTCAGGCCCTAATCTGGTTCCGGCACGGCACGCTGAGCCTTTGGTTAATTCCTCTTCCTGGTGGGAAATGAGAGTTAAATTTGCCCGTCCAGACACCTCCAGCTAGTCTGTCATTGGTTCTCCCTATTCCTGTTCATCTTCCGCAGAAATTGCAAACTGGGCCAAACAGGAGGTTAAAGGCACTGACTCTCCAAGTCGGGAGAGTGTTAGTAAAGCGTCTGGAATGTTGCACCCGAGTACCAGGTGACGAAAACTGACACATATTAGAACACGTCTCCCGATCACACGGTTGATCATACTCTGGGTTCCACATGCATGTTTTAGCTGAAGGAGGAATACCTTAAACCTGGAGAGTTGAGACCCGTGGAATGGGTACCATGCAATATGACTTCAAAGGGTCTTCATTTGCTCACCGAACCTCTGCAGTCCTATCACTGCTGCCTTTATGTCCCTGTACACACGCTTGATTCTCTTTCGGGGACATAGCAATCCATAGGTTTTAAGATACTTCCTAGTCAGGTACATTCTTAGGCGTTTAATAGGGGGTGTTGAGTCCATTTCGTTGAGCAAGGAGTAGCTCTTTTCTATTCTATATTTGGCTTAAGGAACTTTATCTGTGCTCATTTCAATCTCTGGTTTTATGCAGCACCCCAACTCACCTTTCCCCTTAAGCAAGCATAAGTTGGGTTTCTAAATTTGAGACCCTGTTCTGTTTTGTAATTCAGTTCCTGTGTAGCCAAGTTTACATTCCGTGTATTAGTGATATCTTATGATGTTTCTTTTTCTGTGTGACTTATTTCAGTTAGAATCATCATACCTGAATCCACTCATTATGCTGCTATGGGCCTGATGACATAGATTTCATTGCTGTGTCATATTGCATTGTACGTAAGTACCACAACTTCTTTATCCATTTTTCACTTTCTGCGATATTGAACTTGTACCGTAAACCAGGTTCTTGTAAACAGAGCCATCCCAACTTTTGGGGTGGCTGTGTCTTTTTGATTTTAATTTCCCTAAGCTATAGGACCATAAGTGGAAGTGCCCTAGGCTCTGTTGCTTTGTTTTTTAGATGTTTCAGGAAACACCATACACTTCTCCCGAGTGGCTGTTGGCAATTTACATCCCGGCCATCAGCATAACAAGGCTCCCAGTTCTCCATGGCCTGTCCTGCCTTTCTGGATTTTACACCTTTTTCAGATGGCCCTTTTGATCGGGGGGAAGTGAGAGTTCGTGGTAGTGCAGATTTCCTTTGCAAGCTTGCTTGGTTGGCCAAAAAGGGCGTATGCGTTTTTTCCTGAATATATTCAGGAAAAAACGCATACGCCCTTTTTGACCAAGTGCATCATTGTGGACGTTCTGCCTCTTTTCCTATGCTTTAAATGCAATTCCAGTCTACCTCCTGAAATCGGTTTCCTGCAATTCTGCCCCGCTTTCAAGTCCTCTTGGCAGCCTTACTTCAGTATATTTTTGGACGATAGCTATCATTTATAACTCTGCAGGTTTGTGAATTACAGTGCCCCTGAGCTCCTTTCTTCAACTTGCTTTCTTGTGAGCTGGCCGCAACACCGCAGGATGGCTTCAGGCCCTAATCTGGTTCCGGCACGGCACGCTGAGCCTTTGGTTAATTCCTCTTCCTGGTGGGAAATGAGAGTTAAATTTGCCCGTCCAGACACCTCCAGCTAGTCTGTCATTGGTTCTCCCTATTCCTGTTCATCTTCCGCAGAAATTGCAAACTGGGCCAAACAGGAGGTTAAAGGCACTGACTCTCCAAGTCGGGAGAGTGTTAGTAAAGCGTCTGGAATGTTGCACCCGAGTACCAGGGGACGAAAACTGACACATATTGGAACACGTCTCCCGATCACACGGTTGATCATACTCTGGGTTCCACATGCATGTTTTAGCTGAAGGAAGAATACCTTAAACCTGGAGAGTTGAGACCCGTGGAATGGGTACCATGCAATATGACTTCAAAGGGTCTTCATTTGCTCACCGAACCTCTCCAATCCTATCACTGCTGCGTTTATGCCCCTGCACACACGCTTGATTCTCTTTCGGAGACATAGCAATCCATAGGTTTTAAGATACTTCCTAGTCAGGTATATTCTTACGTGTTTAATATGGGGTGTTGAATCCATTTCGTTGAGCAAGGAGTAGCTCCTATCTATTCCTTATTTGGCTTAAGGAACTTTATCTGTGCTTATTTCAATCTCTGGTTTTATGCAGCACCCCAACTCACCTTTCCCCTTAAGCAAGCATAAGTTGGTTTTCTAAATTTGAGACCCTGTTCTGTTTTGTAATTCAGTTCCTGTGTAGCCAAGTTTACATTCCGTGTATTAGTGATATCTTATGATGTTTCTTTTCCTGTGTGACTTATTTCAGTTAGAATCATCATACCTGAATCCACTCATTATGCTGCTACGGGCCTGATGACATAGATTTCATTGCTGAGTGATACTGCATTGTACGTAAGTACCACAACTTCTTTATCCATTTATCACTTTCTGCGATATTGAACTTGTACCGTAAACCAGGTTCTTGTAAACAGAGCCGTCCCAACTTTTGGGGTGGCTGTGTCTTTTTGATTTTAATTTCCCTAATCTATAGGACCATAAGTGGAAATGCCCTAGGCTCTGTTGCTTTGTTTTTTAGATGTTTCAGGAAACACCATACACTTCTCCCGAGTGGCTGTTGTCAATTTACATCCCGCCCATCAGCATAACAAGGCTCCCAGTTCTCCATGGCCTGTCCTGCCTTTCTGGATTTTACACATTTTTCAGATGGCCCTTTTGACCGGGGGGAAGTGAGACTTCATTGTAGTGCAGATTTCCTTTGCAAGCTTGCTTGGTTGGCGAAAAAGTGTGTATGCGTTTTTTCCTGAATATATTCAGGAAAAACTCATACGCCCTTTTTGGCCAAGTGCATCATTGTGGACGTTCTGCCTCTTTTCCTATGCTTTCAATGCAATTCCAGTCTACCTCCTGAAATCGGTTTCCTGCAATTCTGCCCCGCTTTCAAGTCCTCTTGGCAGCCTTACTTCAGTATATTTTTGGACGATAGCTGTCATTTATAACTCTGCAGGTTTGTGAATTACAGTGCCCCTGAGCTCCTTTCTTCAACTCGCTTTCTCGTGAGCTGGCCGCAACACCGCAGGATGGCTTCAGGCCCTAATCTGGTTCCGGCACGGCACGCTGAGCCTTTGGTTAATTCCTCTTCCTGGTGGGAAATGAGAGTTAAATTTGCCCGTCCAGACACCTCCAGCTAGTCTGTCATTGGTTCTCCCTATTCCTGTTCATCTTCCGCAGAAATTGCAACCTGGGCCAAACAGGAGGTTAAAGGCACTGACTCTCCAAGTCGGGAGAGTGTTAGTAAAGCGTCTGGAATGTTGCACCCGAGTACCACGGGACGAAAACTGACACATATTGGAACACGTCTCCCGATCACACGGTTGATCATACTCTGGGTTCCACATGCATGTTTTAGCTGAAGGAAGAATACCTTAAACCTGGAGAGTTGAGACCCGTGGAATGGGTACCATGCAATATGACTTCAAAGGGTCTTCATTTGCTCACCGAACCTCTCCAGTCCTATCACTGCTGCGTTTATGCCCCTGTACACACGCTAGATTCTCTTTCGGAGACATAGCAATCCATAGGTTTTAAGATACTTCCTAGTCAGGTACATTCTTAGGCGTTTAATATGGGGTGTTGAGTCCATTTCGTTGAGCAAGGAGTAGCTCTTGTCTATTCTATATTTGGCTTAAGGAACTTTATCTGTGTTCATTTCAATCTCTGGTTTTATGCAGCACCCCAACTCACCTTTCCCCTTAAGCAAGCATAAGTTGGGTTTCTAAATTTGAGACCCTGTTCTGTTTTGTAATTCAGTTCCTGTGTAGCCAAGTTTACATTCCGTGTATTAGTGATATCTTATGATGTTTCTTTTTCTGTGTGACTTATTTCAGTTAGAATCATCATACCTGAATCCACTCATTATGCTGCTATGGGCCTGATGACATAGATTTCATTGCTGTGTCATATTGCATTGTACGTAAGTACCACAACTTCTTTATCCATTTTTCACTTTCTGCGATATTGAACTTGTACCGTAAACCAGGTTCTTGTAAACAGAGCCATCCCAACCTTTGGGGTGGCTGTGTCTTTTTGATTTTAATTTCCCTAATCTATAGGACCATAAGTGGAAGTGCCCTAGGCTCTGTTGCTTTGTTTTTTAGATGTTTCAGGAAACACCATACACTTCTCCCAAGTGGCTGTTGGCAATTTACATCCCGCCCATCAGCATAACAAGGCTCCCAGTTCTCCATGGCCTGTCCTGCCTTTCTGGATTTTACACTTTTTTCAGATGGCCCTTTTGACCGGGGGGAAGTGAGACTTCATTGTAGTGCAGATTTCCTTTGCAAGCTTGCTTGGTTGGCCAAAAAGTGCGTATGCGTTTTTTCGTGAATATATTCAGGAAAAAACGCATACGCCCTTTTTGGCCAAGTGCATCATTGTGGACGTTCTGCCTCTTTTCCTATGCTTTAAATGCAATTCCAGTCTACCTCCTGAAATCGGTTTCCTGCAATTCTGCCCCGCTTTCAAGTCCTCTTGGCAGCCTTACTTCAGTATATTTTTGGACGATAGCTGTCATTTATAACTCTGCAGGTTTGTGAATTACAGTGCCCCTGAGCTCCTTTCTTCAACTCGCTTTCTCGTGAGCTGGCCGCAACACCGCAGGATGGCTTCAGGCCCTAATCTGGTTCCGGCACGGCACGCTGAGCCTTTGGTTAATTCCTCTTCCTGGTGGGAAATGAGAGTTAAATTTGCCCGTCCAGACACCTCCAGCTAGTCTGTCATTGGTTCTCCCTATTCCTGTTCATCTTCCGCAGAAATTGCAAACTGGGCCAAACAGGAGGTTAAAGGCACTGACTCTCCAAGTCGGGAGAGTGTTAGTAAAGCGTCTGGAATGTTGCACCCGAGTACCAGGGGACGAAAACTGAGACATATTGGAACACGTCTCCCGATCACACGGTTGATCATACTCTGGGTTCCACATGCATGTTTTAGCTGAAGGAAGAATACCTTAAACCTGGAGAGTTGAGACCCGTGGAATGGGTACCATGCAATATGACTTCAAAGAGTCTTCATTTGCTCACCGAACCTCTCCAATCCTATCACTGCTGCGTTTATGCCCCTGTACACACACTTGATTCTCTTTCAGAGACATAGCAATCCATAGGTTTTAAGATACTTCCTAGTCAGGTACACTCTTAGGCATTTAATATGGGGTGTTGAGTCCATTTCGTTGAGCAAGGAGTAGCTCTTGTCTATTCCATATTTGGCTTAAGGAACTTTATCTGTGCTCATTTCAATCTCTGGTTTTATGCAGCACCTCAACTCACCTTTCTCCTTAAGCAAGCATAAGTTGGTTTTCTAAATTTGAGACCCTGTTCTGTATTGTAATTCAGTTCCTGTGTAGCCAAGTTTACATTCCGTGTATTAGTCATAACTTATGATGTTTCTGTTTCTGTGTGACTTATTTCAGTTAGAATCATCATACCTGAATCCACTCATTATGCTGCTACGGGCCTGATGACATAGATTTCCTTGCTGAGTGATATTGCATTGTAAGTAAGTACCACAACTTCTTTATCCATTTTTCACTTTCTGCGATATTGAACTTGTACCGTAAACCAGGTTCTTGTAAACAGAGCCGTCCCAACCTTTGGGGTGGCTGTGTCTTTTTGATTTTAATTTCCCTAAGCTATAGGACCATAAGTGGAAGTGCCCTAGGCTCTGTTGCTTTGTTTTTTAGATGTTTCAGGAAACACCATACACTTCTCCCGAGTGGCTGTTGGCAATTTACATCCCGCCCATCAGCATAACAAGGCTCCCAGTTCTCCATGGCCTGTCCTGCCTTTCTGGATTTTACACTTTTTTCAGATGGCCCTTTTGACCGGGGGGAAGTGAGACTTCATTGTAGTGCAGATTTCCTTTGCAAGCTTGCTTGGTTGGCCAAAAAGGGCGTATGCGTTTTTTCCTGAATATATTCAGGAAAAACCGCATACGCCCTTTTTGGCCAAGTGCATCATTGTGGACGTTCTGTCTCTTTTCCTATGCTTTAAATGCAATTCCAGTCTACCTCCTGAAATCGGTTTCCTGCAATTCTGCCCCGCTTTCAAGTCCTCTTGGCAGCCTTACTTCAGTATATTTTTGGACGATAGCTGTCATTTATAACTCTGCAGGTTTGTGAATTACAGTGCCCCTGAGCTCCTTTCTTCAACTCGCTTTCTCGTGAGCTGGCCGCAACACCGCAGGATGGCTTCAGGCCCTAATCTGGTTCCGGCACGGCACGCTGAGCCTTTGGTTAATTCCTCTTCCTGGTGGGAAATGAGAGTTAAATTTGCCCGTCCAGACACCTCCAGCTAGTCTGTCATTGGTTCTCCCTATTCCTGTTCATCTTCCGCAGAAATTGCAAACTGGGCCAAACAGGAGGTTAAAGGCACTGACTCTCCAAGTCGGGAGAGTGTTAGTAAAGCGTCTGGAATGTTGCACCCGAGTACCAGGTGACGAAAACTGACACATATTAGAACACGTCTCCCGATCACACGGTTGATCATACTCTGGGTTCCACATGCATGTTTTAGCTGAAGGAGGAATACCTTAAACCTGGAGAGTTGAGACCCGTGGAATGGGTACCATGCAATATGACTTCAAAGGGTCTTCATTTGCTCACCGAACCTCTGCAGTCCTATCACTGCTGCCTTTATGTCCCTGTACACACGCTTGATTCTCTTTCGGGGACATAGCAATCCATAGGTTTTAAGATACTTCCTAGTCAGGTACATTCTTAGGCGTTTAATAGGGGGTGTTGAGTCCATTTCGTTGAGCAAGGAGTAGCTCTTGTCTATTCTATATTTGGCTTAAGGAACTTTATCTGTGCTCATTTCAATCTCTGGTTTTATGCAGCACCCCAACTCACCTTTCCCCTTAAGCAAGCATAAGTTGGGTTTCTAAATTTGAGACCCTGTTCTGTTTTGTAATTCAGTTCCTGTGTAGCCAAGTTTACATTCCGTGTATTAGTGATATCTTATGATGTTTCTTTTTCTGTGTGACTTATTTCAGTTAGAATCATCATACCTGAATCCACTCATTATGCTGCTATGGGCCTGATGACATAGATTTCATTGCTGTGTCATATTGCATTGTACGTAAGTACCACAACTTCTTTATCCATTTTTCACTTTCTGCGATATTGAACTTGTACCGTAAACCAGGTTCTTGTAAACAGAGCCATCCCAACTTTTGGGGTGGCTGTGTCTTTTTGATTTTAATTTCCCTAAGCTATAGGACCATAAGTGGAAGTGCCCTAGGCTCTGTTGCTTTGTTTTTTAGATGTTTCAGGAAACACCATACACTTCTCCCGAGTGGCTGTTGGCAATTTACATCCCGGCCATCAGCATAACAAGGCTCCCAGTTCTCCATGGCCTGTCCTGCCTTTCTGGATTTTACACCTTTTTCAGATGGCCCTTTTGATCGGGGGGAAGTGAGAGTTCATGGTAGTGCAGATTTCCTTTGCAAGCTTGCTTGGTTGGCCAAAAAGGGCGTATGCGTTTTTTCCTGAATATATTCAGGAAAAAACGCATACGCCCTTTTTGACCAAGTGCATCATTGTGGACGTTCTGCCTCTTTTCCTATGCTTTAAATGCAATTCCAGTCTACCTCCTGAAATCGGTTTCCTGCAATTCTGCCCCGCTTTCAAGTCCTCTTGGCAGCCTTACTTCAGTATATTTTTGGACGATAGCTATCATTTATAACTCTGCAGGTTTGTGAATTACAGTGCCCCTGAGCTCCTTTCTTCAACTTGCTTTCTTGTGAGCTGGCCGCAACACCGCAGGATGGCTTCAGGCCCTAATCTGGTTCCGGCACGGCACGCTGAGCCTTTGGTTAATTCCTCTTCCTGGTGGGAAATGAGAGTTAAATTTGCCCGTCCAGACACCTCCAGCTAGTCTGTCATTGGTTCTCCCTATTCCTGTTCATCTTCCGCAGAAATTGCAAACTGGGCCAAACAGGAGGTTAAAGGCACTGACTCTCCAAGTCGGGAGAGTGTTAGTAAAGCGTCTGGAATGTTGCACCCGAGTACCAGGGGACGAAAACTGACACATATTGGAACACGTCTCCCGATCACACGGTTGATCATACTCTGGGTTCCACATGCATGTTTTAGCTGAAGGAAGAATACCTTAAACCTGGAGAGTTGAGACCCGTGGAATGGGTACCATGCAATATGACTTCAAAGGGTCTTCATTTGCTCACCGAACCTCTCCAATCCTATCACTGCTGCGTTTATGCCCCTGCACACACGCTTGATTCTCTTTCGGAGACATAGCAATCCATAGGCTTTAAGA
Organism: Lagenorhynchus albirostris; assembly: GCF_949774975.1. NCBI lineage: Eukaryota > Metazoa > Chordata > Mammalia > Artiodactyla > Delphinidae > Lagenorhynchus > Lagenorhynchus albirostris. The sequence continues at coordinate 763,394 of NW_026783369.1, read as the reverse complement.
TACTTCCTAGTCAGGTATATTCTTACGTGTTTAATATGGGGTGTTGAATCCATTTCGTTGAGCAAGGAGTAGCTCCTATCTATTCCTTATTTGGCTTAAGGAACTTTATCTGTGCTTATTTCAATCTCTGGTTTTATGCAGCACCCCAACTCACCTTTCCCCTTAAGCAAGCATAAGTTGGTTTTCTAAATTTGAGACCCTGTTCTGTTTTGTAATTCAGTTCCTGTGTAGCCAAGTTTACATTCCGTGTATTAGTGATATCTTATGATGTTTCTTTTCCTGTGTGACTTATTTCAGTTAGAATCATCATACCTGAATCCACTCATTATGCTGCTACGGGCCTGATGACATAGATTTCATTGCTGAGTGATACTGCATTGTACGTAAGTACCACAACTTCTTTATCCATTTATCACTTTCTGCGATATTGAACTTGTACCGTAAACCAGGTTCTTGTAAACAGAGCCGTCCCAACTTTTGGGGTGGCTGTGTCTTTTTGATTTTAATTTCCCTAATCTATAGGACCATAAGTGGAAATGCCCTAGGCTCTGTTGCTTTGTTTTTTAGATGTTTCAGGAAACACCATACACTTCTCCCGAGTGGCTGTTGTCAATTTACATCCCGCCCATCAGCATAACAAGGCTCCCAGTTCTCCATGGCCTGTCCTGCCTTTCTGGATTTTACACATTTTTCAGATGGCCCTTTTGACCGGGGGGAAGTGAGACTTCATTGTAGTGCAGATTTCCTTTGCAAGCTTGCTTGGTTGGCGAAAAAGTGTGTATGCGTTTTTTCCTGAATATATTCAGGAAAAACTCATACGCCCTTTTTGGCCAAGTGCATCATTGTGGACGTTCTGCCTCTTTTCCTATGCTTTCAATGCAATTCCAGTCTACCTCCTGAAATCGGTTTCCTGCAATTCTGCCCCGCTTTCAAGTCCTCTTGGCAGCCTTACTTCAGTATATTTTTGGACGATAGCTGTCATTTATAACTCTGCAGGTTTGTGAATTACAGTGCCCCTGAGCTCCTTTCTTCAACTCGCTTTCTCGTGAGCTGGCCGCAACACCGCAGGATGGCTTCAGGCCCTAATCTGGTTCCGGCACGGCACGCTGAGCCTTTGGTTAATTCCTCTTCCTGGTGGGAAATGAGAGTTAAATTTGCCCGTCCAGACACCTCCAGCTAGTCTGTCATTGGTTCTCCCTATTCCTGTTCATCTTCCGCAGAAATTGCAACCTGGGCCAAACAGGAGGTTAAAGGCACTGACTCTCCAAGTCGGGAGAGTGTTAGTAAAGCGTCTGGAATGTTGCACCCGAGTACCACGGGACGAAAACTGACACATATTGGAACACGTCTCCCGATCACACGGTTGATCATACTCTGGGTTCCACATGCATGTTTTAGCTGAAGGAAGAATACCTTAAACCTGGAGAGTTGAGACCCGTGGAATGGGTACCATGCAATATGACTTCAAAGGGTCTTCATTTGCTCACCGAACCTCTCCAATCCTATCACTGCTGCGTTTATGCCCCTGTACACACACTTGATTCTCTTTCAGAGACATAGCAATCCATAGGTTTTAAGATACTTCCTAGTCAGGTACACTCTTAGGCATTTAATATGGGGTGTTGAGTCCATTTCGTTGAGCAAGGAGTAGCTCTTGTCTATTCCATATTTGGCTTAAGGAACTTTATCTGTGCTCATTTCAATCTCTGGTTTTATGCAGCACCCCAACTCACCTTTCCCCTTAAGCAAGCATAAGTTGGGTTTCTTAATTTGAGACCCTGTTCTGTTTTGTAATTCAGTTCCTGTGTAGCCAAGGTTACATTCCGTGTATTAGTGATATCTTATGATGTTTCTTTTTCTGTGTGACTTATTTCAGTTAGAATCATCATACCTGAATCCACTCATTATGCTGCTACGGGCCTGATGACATAGATTTCATTGCTGAGTGATACTGCATTGTACGTAAGTACCACAACTTCTTTATCCATTTTTCACTTTCTGCGATATTGAACTTGTACCGTAAACCAGGTTCTTGTAAACAGAGCCGTCCCAACCTTTGGGGTGGCTGTGTCTTTTTGATTTTAATTTCCCTAAGCTATAGGACCATAAGTGGAAGTGCCCTAGGCTCTGTTGCTTTGTTTTTTAGATGTTTCAGGAAACACCATACACTTCTCCCGAGTGGCTGTTGGCAATTGACATCCCGCCCATCAGCATAACAAGGCTCCCAGTTCTCCATGGCCTGTCCTGCCTTTCTGGATTTTACACTTTTTTCAGATGGCCCTTTTGACCGGGGGGAAGTGAGACTTCATTGTAGTGCAGATTTCCTTTGCAAGCTTGCTTGGTTGGCCAAAAAGGGCGTATGCGTTTTTTCCTGAATATATTCAGGAAAAAACGCATACGCCCTTTTTGGCCAAGTGCATCATTGTGGACGTTCTGCCTCTTTTCCTATGCTTTAAATGCAATTCCAGTCTACCTCCTGAAATCGGTTTCCTGCAATTCTGCCCCGCTTTCAAGTCCTCTTGGCAGCCTTACTTCAGTATATTTTTGGACGATAGCTGTCATTTATAACTCTGCAGGTTTGTGAATTACAGTGCCCCTGAGCTCCTTTCTTCAACTCGCTTTCTCGTGAGCTGGCCGCAACACCGCAGGATGGCTTCAGGCCCTAATCTGGTTCCGGCACGGCACGCTGAGCCTTTGGTTAATTCCTCTTCCTGGTGGGAAATGAGAGTTAAATTTGCCCGTCCAGACACCTCCAGCTAGTCTGTCATTGGTTCTCCCTATTCCTGTTCATCTTCCGCAGAAATTGCAAACTGGGCCAAACAGGAGGTTAAAGGCACTGACTCTCCAAGTCGGGAGAGTGTTAGTAAAGCGTCTGGCATGTTGCACCCGAGTACCAGGGGACGAAAACTGAGACATATTGGAACACGTCTCCCGATCACACGGTTGATCATACTCTGGGTTCCACATGCATGTTTTAGCTGAAGGAAGAATACCTTAAACCTGGAGAGTTGAGACCCGTGGAATGGGTACCATGCAATATGACTTCAAAGGGTCTTCATTTGCTCACCGAACCTCTCCAATCCTATCACTGCTGCGTTTATGCCCCTGTACACACACTTGATTCTCTTTCAGAGACATAGCAATCCATAGGTTTTAAGATACTTCCTAGTCAGGTACACTCTTAGGCATTTAATATGGGGTGTTGAGTCCATTTCGTTGAGCAAGGAGTAGCTCTTGTCTATTCCATATTTGGCTTAAGGAACTTTATCTGTGCTCATTTCAATCTCTGGTTTTATGCAGCACCCCAACTCACCTTTCCCCTTAAGCAAGCATAAGTTGGATTTCTAAATTTGAGACCCTGTTCTGTTTTGTAATTCAGTTCCTGTGTAGCCAAGTTTACATTCCGTGTATTAGTGATATCTTATGATGTTTCTTTTTCTGTGTGACTTATTTCAGTTAGAATCATCATACCTGAATCCACTCATTATGCTGCTACGGGCCTGATGACATAGATTTCCTTGCTGAGTGATACTGCATTGTACGTAAGTACCACAACTTCTTTATCCATTTTTCACTTTCTGCGATATTGAACTTGTACCGTAAACCAGGTTCTTGTAAACAGAGCCGTCCCAACCTTTGGGGTGGCTGTGTCTTTTGATTTTAATTTCCCTAAGCTATAGGACCATAAGTGGAAGTGCCCTAGGCTCTGTTGCTTTGTTTTTTAGATGTTTCAGGAAACACCATACACTTCTCCCGAGTGGCTGTTGGCAATTGACATCCCGCCCATCAGCATAACAAGGCTCCCAGTTCTCCATGGCCTGTCCTGCCTTTCTGGATTTTACACCTTTTTCAGATGGCCCTTTTGACCGGGGGGAAGTGAGACTTCATTGTAGTGCAGATTTCCTTTGCAAGCTTGCTTGGTTGGCCAAAAAGGGCGTATGCGTTTTTTCCTGAATATATTCAGGAAAAAACGCATACGCCCTTTTTGGCCAAGTGCATCATTGTGGACGTCCTGCCTCTTTTCCTATGCTTTAAATGCAATTCCAGTCTACCTCCTGAAATCGGTTTCCTGCAATTCTGACCCGCTTTCAAGTCCTCTTGGCAGCCTTACTTCAGTATATTTTTGGACGATAGCTGTCATTTATAACTCTGCATGTTTGTGAATTACAGTGCCCCTGAGCTCCTTTCTTCAACTCGCTTTCTCGTGAGCTGGCCGCAACACCGCAGGATGGCTTCAGGCCCTAATCTGGTTCCGGCACGGCACGCTGAGCCTTTGGTTAATTCCTCTTCCTGGTGGGAAATGAGAGTTAAATTTGCCCGTCCAGACACCTCCAGCTAGTCTGTCATTGGTTCTCCCTATTCCTGTTCATCTTCCACAGAAATTGCAAACTGGGCCAAACAGGAGGTTAAAGGCACTGACTCTCCAAGTCGGGAGAGTGTTAGTAAAGCGTCTGGAATGTTGCACCCGAGTACCAGGGGACGAAAACTGACACATATTGGAACACGTCTCCCGATCGCACGGTTGATCATACTCTGGGTTCCACATGCATGTTTTAGCTGAAGGAAGAATACCTTAAACCTGGAGAGTTGAGACCCGTGGAATGGGTACCATGCAATATGACTTCAAAGGGTCTTCATTTGCTCACCGAACCTCTCCAATCCTATCACTGCTGCGTTTATGCCCCTGTACACACGCTTGATTCTCTGTCGGAGACATAGCAGTCCATAGCTTTTAAGATACTTCCTAGTCAGGTACATTCTTAGGCGTTTAATATGGGCTTTTGAGTCCATTTCGTTGAGCAAGGAGTAGCTCTTGTCTATTCCATATTTGGCTTAAGGAACTTTTTCTGTGCTCATTTCAATCTCTGGTTTTATGCAGCACCCCAACTCACCTTTCCCCTTAAGCAAGCATAAGTTGCGTTTCTAAATTTGAGACCCTGTTCTGTTTTGTAATTCAGTTCCTGTGTAGTCAAGTTTACATTCCGTGTATTAGTGATATCTTATGATGTTTCTTTTTCTGTGTGACTTATTTCAGTTAGAATCATCGTACCTGAATCCACTCATTATGCTGCTACGGGCCTGATGACATAGATTTCCTTGCTGAGTGATATTGCATTGTACGTAAGTACCACAACTTCTTTATCCATTTTTCACTTTCTGCGATTTTGAACTTGTACCGTAAACCAGGTTCTTGTAAACAGAGCCGTCCCAACCTTTGGGGTGGCTGTGTCTTTTGATTTTAATTTCCCTAAGCTATAGGACCATAAGTGGAAGTGCCCTAGGCTCTGTTGCTTTGTTTTTTAGATGTTTCAGGAAACACCATACACTTCTTCCGAGTGGCTGTTGGCAATTTACATCCCGGCCATCAGCATAACAAGGCTCCCAGTTCTCCATGGCCTGTCCTGCCTTTCTGGATTTTACACTTTTTTCAGATGGCCCTTTTGACCGGGGGGAAGTGAGACTTCATTGTAGTACAGATTTCCTTTGCAAGCTTGCTTGGTTGGCCAAAATGGGCGTATGCGTTTTTTCCTGAATATATTCAGGAAAAAACGCATACGCCCTTTTTGGCCAAGTGCATCATTGTGGACGTTCTGCCTCTTTTCCTATGCTTTCAATGCAATTCCAGTCTACCTCCTGAAATCGGTTTCCTGCAATTCTGCCCCAAGTTCAAGTCCTCTTGGCAGCCTTACTTCAGTATATTTTTGGACGATAGCTGTCATTTATAACTCTGCAAGTTTGTGAATTACAGTGCCCCTGAGCTCCTTTCTTCAACTCGCTTTCTCGTGAGCTGGCCGCAACACCGCAGGATGGCTTCAGGCCCTAATCTGGTTCCGGCACGGCACGCTGAGCCTTTGGTTAATTCCTCTTCCTGGTGGGAAATGAGAGTTAAATTTGCCCGTCCAGACACCTCCAGCTAGTCTGTCATTGGTTCTCCCTATTCCTGTTCATCTTCCGCAGAAATTGCAAACTGGGCCAAACAGGAGGTTAAAGGCACTGACTCTCCAAGTCGGGAGAGTGTTAGTAAAGCGTCTGGCATGTTGCACCCGAGTACCAGGGGACGAAAACTGACACATATTGGAACACGTCTCCCGATCACACGGTTGATCATTCTCTGGGTTCCACATGCATGTTTTAGCTGAAGGAAGTATCCGTTAAACCTCGAGAGTTGAGACCCATGGAATGGGTACCATGCAATATGACTTCAAAGGTCTTCATTTGCTCACCGAACCTCACCAATCTTATGAGCCCCAAGTGTCCAGCCTTATGTGTCACCCAGCTCTGGGTGTAGATGTGGTAAATGCAGGTTGCATCAGAAGCGTTGAATGATTACTTAAGTATTTCTCTCTATTTCACTGTCATTGTGTTTTGTTTAAGAAATTTATTTTTATTATGGTATTTACCTGATTTTCACTGCTTTAATGCAGCTGTACACACTCTTGATTCTCCTACAGAGATATATAAATCCATAGGTTTTATGATTCTTACTAGTCAGGTATATTCCTAGGCGTTGAATATGGGGTGTTGAGTCCATTTCGTTGAGCAAGGAGTAGCTCTTGTCTATTCCATATTTGGCTTAAGGAACTTTATCTGTGCTCATTTCAATCTCTGGTTTTATGCAGCACCCCAACTCACCTTTCCCCTTAAGCAAGCATAAGTTGGTTTTCTAAATTTGAGACCCTGTTCTGTTTTGGAATTCAGTTCCTGTGTAGCCAAGTTTACATTCCGTGTATTAGTGATACCTTATGATGTTTCTTTTTCTGTGTGACTTATTTCAGTTAGATTCATCGTACTTAGTCCACTCATTATGCTGCTACGGGCCTGATGACATAGATTTCATTGCTGAGTGATATTGCATTGTACGTAAGTACCACAACTTCTTTATCCATTTTTCACTTTCTGCGATATTGAACTTGTACCGTATATGAGGTTCTTGTAAACAGAGCCATCCCAAACTTTGGGGTGGCTGTGTCTTTTTGATTTTAATTGCCCTAAACTATAGTACCATAAGTGGAAGTGCCCTAGGCTCTGTTGCTTTGTTTTTTAGATGTTTCAGGAAACACCAAACACTTCTCCAGAGTGGCTGTTGGCAATTTACATCCTGCCCATCAGCATAAGATGGCTCCCAGTTCTCCATGGCCTGTCATGCCTTTATGGATTTTACACTTTTTTCAGATGGCCCTTTTGACCAGGGGGAATTCAGACTTCATTGTAGTGCAGATTTCCTTTGCAAGCTTGCTTGGTTGGCCAAAAAGGGCGTATGCGTTTTTTCCTGAATATATTCAGGAAAAAACACATACGCCCTTTTTGGGCAAGTCAGGTTTTTGAATTGCAGTGGCCCTTAGCTCCATTTTTCAGCTCTTAGTTTTGTGATCTTGCCCCATAACCACAGGATTCCTTGAAGCCCTATTCTTCTTCTGGGACACCTTGCTGTGCCTTTGCTTCATTCTTCTTACTGATGTGAAATTAGAGTGACATGTGCCCATTGAAAGCGCTACAGCTAGTTTCTCACTGGTTCCCCCTATTCCCATTCATCCTCCGCACTAACTGAAGACTGTGCGATACCAGAACTTAAAGGCATTGACTCTCCATGTGGGGATGTTGTTAGTAAAGCGGCTGGAATGTCGATCCGGAGCCCCAGGAGAGGAAAAATGTGGTGTGTTTTAGAAACCTTTCCCGATCATATGGTATACCAGTCGCTGGGTTTCCCAAGCATGGTTTAGCTGTAGGAAGATTCCCTTCAACCTGGAGTGTTGGGACCCTTGGAATGAGTAGCATGAAGTATTGCATTAAACTTTCGGCAGTTGCTCACCGAAGCTCACCAATCCTCTCAGCCCCAAGTGTCCAGCCTTATGTCTTATCCAGCTGTGGGTTTATATGTGGTCAATCCAGGTTGCATCACAGCCCCTGAGCGAATTTTGTAAGAATTTTTCTCTCTTTCATTGTTTCTGCGTTTTGTTTTTAAAATTTATTTCTATAATGGGGTTTAGCTCATTTTCACTGCTGTGTTTGTGCCGCTCTGCACACACTTGATTCCCTTATGGAGATATATCAATACATGGGTTTTAAGATTCTTATTACTCAGATATATTTCTCTGCGGTGTATAGGGTGTGTTGAGGCCAGTTCATTGAGCAAGGTGTAGATCTTGTCTAATACCTATTTGGTTTCTTGAACGGTATCTGTGCTAATTTCAAACTCTGGTTTTATGCATCACCCCACCTCTCCTTTCCCCTTAAGCTGACATAAGTGTGTTTTCTAAATGTGAGACACTGTTCTGTTCTGTAATTCATTTCTTGTGCAGCCATATTTACCCTCCCTCTATAAGTGATATCTTATGATATGTTTCTTTTTCTGTTTGACTTATTTCAAGTAGTATTATCGGACCTAAATCCACTCTTTATCCTTCTACTAGCCTTATTACATTGATTTCATGGTGAAGAGATATTCCATTGTACATAAGTACCACATCTTCTTTATCCATTGTTCTCTTTCCTGGGATATTTAAGGTGTACTGAAGTTGAGGTTCTTGTAAACAGAGTAGCCCTAAACTGTGGTGTGCTTGTGTCTTGTTGATTTTTAGACTTCCCTAGATATACTCCCATGATTGGAAGTGTCCTATGCTCTGTAGCTCTGTTTTTAGATGATTTAGGAACCACCATACACTTCTCCAGAGTGGCTCTCGGCAGTTCACACACTGCCCATCAGCGTATAAAGGCTCCCTGTTCTCCATGGCCTGTCCTGCATTTCTGGTTTTTACAATTTTTTAGGATGGCCCTTTTGACCGGTGGGAAATGAGACTTCTTTGTTGTGCACATTTGCATTGCTTGCTTGCTTCGTTGCCCATAAAGTGCGTATGCGTTTTTTCCTGGATATAATCAGGAAAAATCGCATACGCCCTTTTGGGCCAACTGCATCATTGTCGAAATTCTGCCGCTTTTCATGTGCGTTAAAGACGAGTCCAATCTATCTCTTGAAATCTGTTTCTTGCAATTCTGTCTTGCATTCAGATCCTCTTCTTTGCCTTACCTCAACATATTTTTGGACGTTAGTTTTCATTTATAACTCTGCAGGTTTGTGAATTGCAGTGACCCTGAGCTCCATGTTTTAAGTTGCTCTTTTGTGAGCTGGCCTCAAACCCGCAGGATTGCTTCAGGCCCTATTTTGGCTCCGGCGAGGCAGGCTGAGCCTTTTTTTAATTCTTATTCTTAATGGGAAATTAGAGTGATATGTGCCCGTCCAAACCCCTACAACTCTTCTCTCATTGGTTCCCCCTCTTCCCGTTCATCCTCCTCACAATTTGCAAAATGTGTGAAACAGAAGTTTAAATGTGCTGATTCTCCAAGTGGGGAGCTTCTAAGTAACGTGGCTGGAATGGTGAACAGGAGCACCAGGAGAGGATAAATGAGGTGCATTTTAGACACATCTCCCGATCACATGGTGTACAGTCCTCTGGGTTTTCCATGCATGTTTTAGCTGTAGGAAGATCCCTTGAACCTGCAGATTTGGGACCCATTGAATGGGTACTAGGTAGTATTACTTTAAAGGGTGTGCATTTCCTCACCCAACCTCACATTTCTCTTAGTGCAAACAGTTTCCAGCCTTATGTCTCATCCTGCTGTGGGTCTAGATGTGTTCAATCCATGTTGCATCACCGTCCCTGAGGAAAAGTTGTAAGAGGTTTTCTCTGTCTCTCTGTCGTTTATTTTTTTCAATTTATTACTATATTGGTTACAGCTGATTTTCAAAGCTCTGTTTCTTGCTGCTGTACATCCACTTGATTCACGTACAGAGAGACATCAATAAATTCTTTTTCAGATTCTTACCAGTCGTATATATTCTTTTCCGGTGACTTGAGTGTGCTGAGTGCAGTTCTTTTAGCTACCGTGTAGGCCTTGTTGATTATCAGTTTGGTATTTGGAATGGTATCTTTGCTAATTTCAACCTCCTGGATGATGCCTCACCCCTCCCCACCTTTCCCGTTTAGCAGCCTTATGCGTGTTTTCTACATATTTGACTATGTTTTTGTTTTGTAATTTATTTCATGTGTAGCCATTTTGGATTCCACCTTTAAGTGATATCTTATGATATGTGTCTTCTTCTTTTTGAATTCTGTCACTTAGAATGATCATACGTAACTCCTCCGGAGTTGTTACAGCTGGCCATATTTCATTGATTTCCAGGCTGAATAATATTCCACTCTACCTAAGTACCACATCTCTATCCATTTTTTCCCTCCAGAGACATTTAAGTTATATCCTAGTCGAGGATCTTTTAAACAGAGAGGGGGTAAACATTGGGGTGCCTGTGTCCTCTCGATTTTTGTTTTTCCCAAGATATACGCCCATGAGTGCAAGTGCCCTATGCTCTGTAGCTCATTGTTTAGATGCTTTAGTAAACACAATACACTTCTCCAGAATGGCCGTTGGCAATATACATTTCCACTATAAGTCTCACAGGGCTCCCTCTTCTCCTTGCCCTGTCCTGCATTTCTGTTGTTTACGCTTTATGAGGATGGCTCTTCTGACTGATGCGAAGTGATGTCTTTTGTAGTATTGACTTCCAGTGCCCACCTGTTTGGTTGGCTAAAAAGGTGTACGCTCTTTTCTTGAATATATACACAAAAAAACGCATACACCCTTTTTGGCCAACTGCAATGTTGGCAATGTTCAGCTCCTTTTCTTGTGCTTAATGGCGAGTCCTTTCTACCTCCTCAAATCCCTTTCCTGCCATTCTCCCTTGCTTACAAGTCCTTTTCTCTGACTTTCCTCAAGACATTTTTCAGTGATGGATATTTTCAACTCTGCAGTTTTGTGAATTTTACTGCCCCTGAGTTCTATTGTTCAACTTGTGTTTATGGGAACTGGCCACAAAGCAGCGGGATTTCCTCAAGCCCTATACTGTTTCCATGGGCAACCCTAGCCTTTGGTCAATTCGTCTTCCTGATTGGAAATTAGAGTGACATGTGCCTGTCTGAACACGTAGGACTTGTCTCTCATTGTTCCTCATCCTTCCGCTTCATCCTCTGGACAAATTCCAAACTGTACGCAACAGGATGTTGACAGTGCTGACATCTCCAAGTGGGGAGACTGTTAGTAAAGACGCTGGAGGGGTGAACCCGAGCACCAGGAGATGAGGAGATGAGATGCCTTTTCCAAACTCTTCCCGATCAGACGGTATACCATCCTCTGGGTGTGACAGACATGTTTTAGCAGTAGGAAGAGTCCCATTCATGTAAGGAGAACACCAGGGCTTTTTCAAAATCAGTGTCTCCCCGAAACCCAAACTGGGGAATTTTTTAAGCTACGGCTACACATATGTTCATTAAGGGCCTTGGGAAGTAGGCAGAGTCCAAACTTTAGATGATTGAAGTCTTCAGGGTCAGAAGCACTCACCACCAGCTTCCCTTAGGTTACACTTTAACTGTCATTGATAGATGATGTCAATAAAAATATCTATTCTTTTTCAGATTATTTCCCCTTATAGGTTATTGCAAAATGTTGAGTGTAGTTCCCTGTGCTATACAGTAGTTCCTTGTTGATGATCTATTTTATACATAGCAGTGTGTATGTGTTAATCCCAAACTGTTAATTTATCCCTCCTCCCACCTTTCCCCTTTGGTAATAATAAATTATAAGATTTTATACTTCTCAGAAATGGGGGAGCTGAAAGAGAGGTATCATTTTCAATGGAAAAGCATTTAAAACAAGATTGAAGGTTTAACCAAGATTATTAGATGTACATCCTTGGAAAGAAATCACTTCATTTCTCTAATATTGAGCTGACAAATAAGACAAACCTTTTCACTGAACTTGCTTATAATAAAGTGATGGAAATATCCAATGGAAGTGTTAGAAACATCTTATTTTACCCGAGCCTTATACACTGTTCTATGTTAACTACACTTTGGCTCACACATCTGTTCATTGAGGTTACAATAGTCTCAATTTCTGTTACTGATCCTCCAGAGTGGACCCCAACAAGTGTCCCCCTGCCCAGTGTCATTGGGGCCAACAGATCGAGACTGAGTTTGGTTCACAAGCCAAGGAAACTTTATATTTTGATCAGAGAATGGAGAGGTGAGAGCATGTACTACCCTGTGGGCTGTGGGCTGGGCTGCTGTGTAGAGATCCTGTCAGAGTCAGTGGGAGGGAGGGGGCGGAGCTCTCGAGGGCCGGGTTGGCTGTAGCTCAGGCTCTATATCGCGGAGTCTGCACTGGGCCCCAGGAGCTGAGGTGTCGACCCAGCCATTCTGCACTAGGAAATCTGGTCTGAAGTGCCGGGTGTGGAACCTCTGCATGCGGGACCCTAGGAGCACGTGAAATTAGACAAAGCACAAAGGATAAAAAAGGTTAGACTTGACTTTATTGCCCAGATTCTATTTTTATCTCCCAGGGATTTTTAATGGGCTTTGCTGGGGACAAACCCCCCCTCTGCCTTTTGTCCCGTTCCTCATTCTTGGAGTGCTGAGGGTGCAGACCCTTCTTCTGTAACTGCTGAGTGCTGAGTTGGGAGCCCTCATACCCTGGGGCGAGGGTCAGAGCTTCTCCCCAGCAGCCTCCAGGTGACGTTGATTGTCCCCAGGCCCCCTGCCTCCCTGCTCGTCCACCTGAGCACCAGCATTGGAAGTGTTATAGATTCTAATGACCTTCAAGGGTCCAGGAAAGAGATGTGCAGAGACGCTGTGGGGGCCGGTTTCACCCCGCCCCACATTTGTTCGGCCACCTTAGGCCGACCGTTTCTGCCAGCCTAGATGCTCTGACCAGTAGTCTGCGCTTTCTTCAATTAGGCCCCTGAATTAACGTACAAACAGCACCAGGTGTCAGAGCCCTGCCCGCTCAACTCCCAGACAGTCCAGGGTCAGTGGTGATCAAGGACCATGATGGCCACTGAGTCAACAGCCTTTTGAAGTAAACAAGAGTCCAGCCGGTCTTACTGGCCACCATCATCACGGTGTCTGTAGGCTTTTCTATGGTGACAGTGTGATATACGGTTCCCCCGCCAAGATTATTAGCTCCCCTCTGGGTGCAGTAAGTCCGGCAAGCAGTAGTCTACTCTTTTGGGGCACACTCTTGTTGTTTTATGAGAGAAACTCCAGGTCAAGTGATGTTCACACGAGTCGTCATGGTGCCCTGTTGCCCCCGGTTATCTCTCTGGATGTTGGAGTTGGAGGGCCTCCTCACTTGAGGTCGGTGTGCCCACGGAGCGAACCCTGCAACTTCAGGGCATGGTTGGTGGTTAGGATCACCACGTGGGGTCCTTTTCCCTTAGGAGGGAGGTGGCCTTTTGGGCTGCTGATTTCCAGGGTTTTAGATACCGCCAGTATCTTGGCCAGATGTGGCAGTGGGCCAAGCCCCTTGGTGACCATAGTTTATCCTACCTGGATGGCATTCTTGCATTGTTCCATTTCAAGTGGTCCCAGGTTTTGCACTAATTCTCCAATGGCGATTCACCTTTCACCGGGAATGTAAAGGTCAAAGGGTTTAGCTAAATTAGGGAGTTCCAGGGCAAGGGTCTGAATTGACTGCTCTTTCCATTCTTGAAAGGCCACTTCTGGATTCTATTCAAAAGGATCATCATCTTTTCCTTTCAGTGTTTCATATAGAGGCCCAGCTAGTAGACTGTAGTTAGGGATCCAGAAGCAGCAAACCCTGGCCTCCCCAGGAACCCCTAAGCTGTCTTCTAGTTTTAGAAAGGGGTAAGGCTGAAAATGGTTTCTTCCCTTTCCTGGGATGGACTTCTCCAACCTTCTGTGAGAATGAAGCCCAGGCAGGTCACGGCAGTCTGTGATATTTGAGCTTTTTCTTGGACAACTTCTATCCTTTATTGGCTTGGTAGTTCAGAGGCCTCCTTAGTAGGGCTGGCGATCAGAATGTCGTCTGCATATTGAAGGAGGGTTTCCTTTTCCAGAGGTAGAACTTTTAGGTCTTTAGCTAAGCTTTCCCCAAAGATGGTGTGGGAATTTTTGCACCCTTGGGGCCAGACGGCCCGGAAGTATTGTTTTAGTTGTATGTTGAGTCCTGCCACTCACAAGCCAAAATTTCTTGTGACTCTGGGACTAATGGAATACAAAAGAAGGCATCATTGAAGACTAATACAGAATACCATGTCCTGGTGGTTGGTAGAATGACCAGCAGGGTGTAGGAATTAGGAGCAACTGGAGGTATATCCTCGGTGGCTTCACTGACTGTCCTGACATCCTTTACCAGGTCCCCAGCAGCCCATGGGGCTCTCGTGGTCAGACCAATCCCAGAATATGGAGCTCACCTGGGCAGGTACCCCACCCCCACCCCAGCCCACAGGGCTCTCGTGGTCAGGCCCCTCCCAGGATACAGAGCTACCCTTGCAGGTACCGTGGCAGGGCTGGGCACACAGGAACCGTGCACATAGCCCTCATTGCAGAGCACCCCCAGCTCACCTGTCGCTCAGAGCTGACACAGAGCACCTCAGAGCAGGACTTGAACTAACAAACAGCAGCTGCGACAGGTCTGTGACCCTGGGCATCACTCCGTGAGGCCTCCCTCCACCTGGTCTTCCAGAGACTTCCACTGCACCCGGGGCACCAGGCCTCTGTCTCCAACCACCACCCACCCCTCCTCTCCCTGACTCCTGGGTTCCTCTCATTAGGAGAGGGTTTTCTTGAAGTTGTCTCCCACTCATGGGCCAGATAAAATGATTAGAAAACAAGCCAAAGCTGCAGCCCCTTGTCTATCCTGACTCTCAGGAGCCCACACCTGTTCCTTGGACCTGGCCGGTTCAGCAAGTTCCATTTTCTGCAACTGTGAGCCCCTGAGGGGTGATGATTGGCTGACCTGGGCAGCCTTACCGTGCCGGCCAGCCCTCCCCAGGTGTGCCTGGGTTGAGATCACTATAAATACCACTCCAGGCAGCAAGAGCCCCTGCAGCCGTGCCTGACGCCATTTTCTCTGCCCTGTCAGCAGTCTCGGGGCTGGGCTGGTGGGAGGGGGTGAGAGGCCACGGCTTTGTGGGTGGCCCAGTGTGAGTGGGGCTCTGCTGGACTTTCTGCAGCAGTTGCCAGGCTGCCACCTGCTAAAGAAGAAGATGTGTCACCCATACCTGCTGCTGGAATTTCTCCCTGGGCAGAGGTGAGGAAGGAAAAAAGCAGTGGGGGCAGGGACAGGACGGGTATCTCAGGCAGGGAAATGGAAATCTTCCAGAAGAGCACCCAGGGCCAGGACCATCCTGGCTGGCCTGCAGGCACCAAGTCGGCCGGCATGCTGTCACTCGTGTGGCTCTATGGCCCTCCCTCTAGGCTTTCAAGTCCTTGTCTATATTCAGGTGTTTTACCTGGGATGGGTGGGAATAGTTCAGCAGCAACTGGCCTGGGGCTCAGCTCACGTTTACTCACAGATGCCTCGGCACGGTGCCCCAGCTTTGCAATGAGGACGCTTGTTGCGTGGGGGCTGCTGGCTGAATGGGAGACGATTCCCCACCACTGACCAACTTCAGAATTGTTTACAACTGGAGCAAGTGCCCTGATACGGTTTTCCTCTGTGGAACTGGTGGGTTCTGTGTTTTTTTTCTCTTTTTCGTTTTGGGTTCAAGGTAGATTTTATTCCTCTTTTTTGTATTTACAGATATAAGCATGGAAATAATTTATTCATATAAATACATGTATGTGAAGGGAATAATTGTTTTTTCTATTGTTTAAATTTTATTTCTTTTTAATTTTGAATTTTATTTTATATTTTTATACAGCAGGTTCTTATTGGTTATCTATTTTATACATATAAATGTATACATGTCAATCCCAGTCTCTCAACTCCTCCCACCACCCCCCCAACAGCTTTCCCCCCTTGTTGTCCATACGTTTGTTGTCTACATCTGTTGCTCTATTTATGCCTTGCAAAATGGTTAATCTGTACAGGTTTTCTAGGTTCCACATATATGCATGAATATACAAGATTTGTTTTTCTCTTTCTGACTTACTTCACTCTGTATGACAGTCTCTAGATGCATCGACGTCTCTACAAATGACCCAATTTCATTCCTTTTCGTGGCTTAGTAATATTCCATTTTATATATGTACCACGGCTTTATGCATTCGTCTGTCTGTGGGCATTTAGGTTGCTTCCATTACCTCGATATTGTAAATAGTGATGCAATGAACATTGCGGTGAATGTCTCTTTTTGATTTATGGTTTTGTCTGGGTATATGTCCAGTACTGGGATTGCTGTATCATATGGTAATTCTATTGTTAGTTTCTTAAGAAATTCCATATTGTTCTCCATAGTGACTGTATCAATTTATATTCCCAACAATAGTGGAAGAGGGTTCCTTTTCTCCACACCCTTTCCAGCATTTTTTGCTTGTAGATTTTCTATGATGCCTATTCTACCAGGTGTGAGGTGATACCTCATTGTTGAATCCATTTCGTTGAGCAAGGGGTAGGTCTTGTCTATTCCATATTTGGCTTATGGAACGGTATCTGTGCTAATTTCAAACTCTGGTTTAATGCAGCACCCCAACTCACCTTCCGCCTTAAGCAAGCATAAGTTAGTTTTCTAACTTGAGACCCTGTTCTGTTTTGTAATTCAGTTCCTGTGTAGCCAAGTTCACATTCCATGTATTAGTGATACCTTATGATGTTTCTTTTTCTGTGTGACTTATTTCAGTTAGAATCATCGTGCCTCAATCCACTCATTATGCTGGTACAGGCCTGGTGACATAGATTTCATTGCTGAGTGGTATTCTGTTGTACATAAGTACCGCAACTTCTTTATCCATTATTTGCTCTCTGGGATATTTAACTTGTGCCGTAGAAGAGATTCCAGTAAAAAGAACCGTCCCAACCTTTGGGGTGGCTGTGTCTTTTTGATTTTAATTTCCCTAAGCTATAGGACCATAAGTGGAAGTGCCCTAGGCTCTGTTGCTTTGTTTTTTAGATGTTTCAGGAAACACCATACACTTCTCCCGAGTGGCTGTTGGCAATTTACATCCCGCCCGTCAGCATAACAAGGCTCCCAGTTCTCCATGGCCTGTCCTGCCTTTCTGGATTTTACACTTTTTTCAGATGGCCCTTTTGACCGGGGGGAAGTGAGACTTCATTGTAGTGCAGATTTCCTTTGCAACCTTGCTTGGTTGGCCAAAAAGGGCGTATGCGTTTTTTCCTGAATATATTCAGGAAAAAACGCATACGCCCTTTTTGGCCAAGTGCATCATTGTGGACGTTCTGCCTCTTTTCCTATGCTTTAAATGCAATTCCAGTCTACCTCCTGAAATCGGTTTCCTGCAATTCTGCCCCGCTTTCAAGTCCTCTTGGCAGCCTTACTTCAGTATATTTTTGGACGATAGCTGTCATTTATAACTCTGCAGGTTTGTGAATTACAGTGCCCCTGAGCTCCTTTCTTCAAGTCGCTTTCTCGTGAGCTGGCCGCAACACCGCAGGATGGCTTCAGGCCCTAATCTGGTTCCGGCACGGCACGCTGAGCCTTTGGTTAATTCCTCTTCCTGGTGGGAAATGAGAGTTAAATTTGCCCGTCCAGACACCTCCAGCTAGTCTGTCATTGGTTCTCCCTATTCCTGTTCATCTTCCGCAGAAATTGCAAACTGGGCCAAACAGGAGGTTAAAGGCACTGACTCTCCAAGTCGGGAGAGTGTTAGTAAAGCGTCTGGAATGTTGCACCCGAGTACCAGGGGACGAAAACTGACACATATTGGAACACGTCTCCCGATCACACGGTTGATCATACTCTGGGTTCCACATGCATGTTTTAGCTGAAGGAAGAATACCTTAAACCTGGAGAGTTGAGACCCGTGGAATGGGTACCATGCAATATGACTTCAAAGGGTCTTCATTTGCTCACCGAACCTCTCCAATCCTATCACTGCTGCGTTTATGCCCCTGTACACACACTTGATTCTCTTTCAGAGACATAGCAATCCATAGGTTTTAAGATACTTCCTAGTCAGGTACACTCTTAGGCATTTAATATGGGGTGTTGAGTCCATTTCGTTGAGCAAGGAGTAGCTCTTGTCTATTCCATATTTGGCTTAAGGAACTTTATCTGTGCTCATTTCAATCTCTGGTTTTATGCAGCACCCCAACTCACCTTTCCCCTTAAGCAAGCATAAGTTGGGTTTCTTAATTTGAGACCCTGTTCTGTTTTGTAATTCAGTTCCTGTGTAGCCAAGGTTACATTCCGTGTATTAGTGATATCTTATGATGTTTCTTTTTCTGTGTGACTTATTTCAGTTAGAATCATCATACCTGAATCCACTCATTATGCTGCTACGGGCCTGATGACATAGATTTCATTGCTGAGTGATACTGCATTGTACGTAAGTACCACAACTTCTTTATCCATTTTTCACTTTCTGCGATATTGAACTTGTACCGTAAACCAGGTTCTTGTAAACAGAGCCGTCCCAACCTTTGGGGTGGCTGTGTCTTTTTGATTTTAATTTCCCTAAGCTATAGGACCATAAGTGGAAGTGCCCTAGGCTCTGTTGCTTTGTTTTTTAGATGTTTCAGGAAACACCATACACTTCTCCCGAGTGGCTGTTGGCAATTGACATCCCGCCCATCAGCATAACAAGGCTCCCAGTTCTCCATGGCCTGTCCTGCCTTTCTGGATTTTACACTTTTTTCAGATGGCCCTTTTGACCGGGGGGAAGTGAGACTTCATTGTAGTGCAGATTTCCTTTGCAAGCTTGCTTGGTTGGCCAAAAAGGGCGTATGCGTTTTTTCCTGAATATATTCAGGAAAAAACGCATACGCCCTTTTTGGCCAAGTGCATCATTGTGGACGTTCTGCCTCTTTTCCTATGCTTTAAATGCAATTCCAGTCTACCTCCTGAAATCGGTTTCCTGCAATTCTGCCCCGCTTTCAAGTCCTCTTGGCAGCCTTACTTCAGTATATTTTTGGACGATAGCTGTCATTTATAACTCTGCAGGTTTGTGAATTACAGTGCCCCTGAGCTCCTTTCTTCAACTCGCTTTCTCGTGAGCTGGCCGCAACACCGCAGGATGGCTTCAGGCCCTAATCTGGTTCCGGCACGGCACGCTGAGCCTTTGGTTAATTCCTCTTCCTGGTGGGAAATGAGAGTTAAATTTGCCCGTCCAGACACCTCCAGCTAGTCTGTCATTGGTTCTCCCTATTCCTGTTCATCTTCCGCAGAAATTGCAAACTGGGCCAAACAGGAGGTTAAAGGCACTGACTCTCCAAGTCGGGAGAGTGTTAGTAAAGCGTCTGGCATGTTGCACCCGAGTACCAGGGGACGAAAACTGAGACATATTGGAACACGTCTCCCGATCACACGGTTGATCATACTCTGGGTTCCACATGCATGTTTTAGCTGAAGGAAGAATACCTTAAACCTGGAGAGTTGAGACCCGTGGAATGGGTACCATGCAATATGACTTCAAAGGGTCTTCATTTGCTCACCGAACCTCTCCAATCCTATCACTGCTGCGTTTATGCCCCTGTACACACACTTGATTCTCTTTCAGAGACATAGCAATCCATAGGTTTTAAGATACTTCCTAGTCAGGTACACTCTTAGGCATTTAATATGGGGTGTTGAGTCCATTTCGTTGAGCAAGGAGTAGCTCTTGTCTATTCCATATTTGGCTTAAGGAACTTTATCTGTGCTCATTTCAATCTCTGGTTTTATGCAGCACCCCAACTCACCTTTCCCCTTAAGCAAGCATAAGTTGGATTTCTAAATTTGAGACCCTGTTCTGTTTTGTAATTCAGTTCCTGTGTAGCCAAGTTTACATTCCGTGTATTAGTGATATCTTATGATGTTTCTTTTTCTGTGTGACTTATTTCAGTTAGAATCATCATACCTGAATCCACTCATTATGCTGCTACGGGCCTGATGACATAGATTTCCTTGCTGAGTGATACTGCATTGTACGTAAGTACCACAACTTCTTTATCCATTTTTCACTTTCTGCGATATTGAACTTGTACCGTAAACCAGGTTCTTGTAAACAGAGCCGTCCCAACCTTTGGGGTGGCTGTGTCTTTTGATTTTAATTTCCCTAAGCTATAGGACCATAAGTGGAAGTGCCCTAGGCTCTGTTGCTTTGTTTTTTAGATGTTTCAGGAAACACCATACACTTCTCCCGAGTGGCTGTTGGCAATTGACATCCCGCCCATCAGCATAACAAGGCTCCCAGTTCTCCATGGCCTGTCCTGCCTTTCTGGATTTTACACCTTTTTCAGATGGCCCTTTTGACCGGGGGGAAGTGAGACTTCATTGTAGTGCAGATTTCCTTTGCAAGCTTGCTTGGTTGGCCAAAAAGGGCGTATGCGTTTTTTCCTGAATATATTCAGGAAAAAACGCATACGCCCTTTTTGGCCAAGTGCATCATTGTGGACGTCCTGCCTCTTTTCCTATGCTTTAAATGCAATTCCAGTCTACCTCCTGAAATCGGTTTCCTGCAATTCTGACCCGCTTTCAAGTCCTCTTGGCAGCCTTACTTCAGTATATTTTTGGACGATAGCTGTCATTTATAACTCTGCATGTTTGTGAATTACAGTGCCCCTGAGCTCCTTTCTTCAACTCGCTTTCTCGTGAGCTGGCCGCAACACCGCAGGATGGCTTCAGGCCCTAATCTGGTTCCGGCACGGCACGCTGAGCCTTTGGTTAATTCCTCTTCCTGGTGGGAAATGAGAGTTAAATTTGCCCGTCCAGACACCTCCAGCTAGTCTGTCATTGGTTCTCCCTATTCCTGTTCATCTTCCACAGAAATTGCAAACTGGGCCAAACAGGAGGTTAAAGGCACTGACTCTCCAAGTCGGGAGAGTGTTAGTAAAGCGTCTGGAATGTTGCACCCGAGTACCAGGGGACGAAAACTGACACATATTGGAACACGTCTCCCGATCACACGGTTGATCATACTCTGGGTTCCACATGCATGTTTTAGCTGAAGGAAGAATACCTTAAACCTGGAGAGTTGAGACCCGTGGAATGGGTACCATGCAATATGACTTCAAAGGGTCTTCATTTGCTCACCGAACCTCTCCAATCCTATCACTGCTGCGTTTATGCCCCTGTACACACGCTTGATTCTCTGTCGGAGACATAGCAGTCCATAGCTTTTAAGATACTTCCTAGTCAGGTACATTCTTAGGCGTTTAATATGGGCTTTTGAGTCCATTTCGTTGAGCAAGGAGTAGCTCTTGTCTATTCCATATTTGGCTTAAGGAACTTTTTCTGTGCTCATTTCAATCTCTGGTTTTATGCAGCACCCCAACTCACCTTTCCCCTTAAGCAAGCATAAGTTGCGTTTCTAAATTTGAGACCCTGTTCTGTTTTGTAATTCAGTTCCTGTGTAGTCAAGTTTACATTCCGTGTATTAGTGATATCTTATGATGTTTCTTTTTCTGTGTGACTTATTTCAGTTAGAATCATCGTACCTGAATCCACTCATTATGCTGCTACGGGCCTGATGACATAGATTTCCTTGCTGAGTGATATTGCATTGTACGTAAGTACCACAACTTCTTTATCCATTTTTCACTTTCTGCGATTTTGAACTTGTACCGTAAACCAGGTTCTTGTAAACAGAGCCGTCCCAACCTTTGGGGTGGCTGTGTCTTTTGATTTTAATTTCCCTAAGCTATAGGACCATAAGTGGAAGTGCCCTAGGCTCTGTTGCTTTGTTTTTTAGATGTTTCAGGAAACACCATACACTTCTTCCGAGTGGCTGTTGGCAATTTACATCCCGGCCATCAGCATAACAAGGCTCCCAGTTCTCCATGGCCTGTCCTGCCTTTCTGGATTTTACACTTTTTTCAGATGGCCCTTTTGACCGGGGGGAAGTGAGACTTCATTGTAGTACAGATTTCCTTTGCAAGCTTGCTTGGTTGGCCAAAATGGGCGTATGCGTTTTTTCCTGAATATATTCAGGAAAAAACGCATACGCCCTTTTTGGCCAAGTGCATCATTGTGGACGTTCTGCCTCTTTTCCTATGCTTTCAATGCAATTCCAGTCTACCTCCTGAAATCGGTTTCCTGCAATTCTGCCCCAAGTTCAAGTCCTCTTGGCAGCCTTACTTCAGTATATTTTTGGACGATAGCTGTCATTTATAACTCTGCAAGTTTGTGAATTACAGTGCCCCTGAGCTCCTTTCTTCAACTCGCTTTCTCGTGAGCTGGCCGCAACACCGCAGGATGGCTTCAGGCCCTAATCTGGTTCCGGCACGGCACGCTGAGCCTTTGGTTAATTCCTCTTCCTGGTGGGAAATGAGAGTTAAATTTGCCCGTCCAGACACCTCCAGCTAGTCTGTCATTGGTTCTCCCTATTCCTGTTCATCTTCCGCAGAAATTGCAAACTGGGCCAAACAGGAGGTTAAAGGCACTGACTCTCCAAGTCGGGAGAGTGTTAGTAAAGCGTCTGGCATGTTGCACCCGAGTACCAGGGGACGAAAACTGACACATATTGGAACACGTCTCCCGATCACACGGTTGATCATTCTCTGGGTTCCACATGCATGTTTTAGCTGAAGGAAGTATCCGTTAAACCTCGAGAGTTGAGACCCATGGAATGGGTACCATGCAATATGACTTCAAAGGTCTTCATTTGCTCACCGAACCTCACCAATCTTATGAGCCCCAAGTGTCCAGCCTTATGTGTCACCCAGCTCTGGGTGTAGATGTGGTAAATGCAGGTTGCATCAGAAGCGTTGAATGATTACTTAAGTATTTCTCTCTATTTCACTGTCATTGTGTTTTGTTTAAGAAATTTATTTTTATTATGGTATTTACCTGATTTTCACTGCTTTAATGCAGCTGTACACACTCTTGATTCTCCTACAGAGATATATAAATCCATAGGTTTTATGATTCTTACTAGTCAGGTATATTCCTAGGCGTTGAATATGGGGTGTTGAGTCCATTTCGTTGAGCAAGGAGTAGCTCTTGTCTATTCCATATTTGGCTTAAGGAACTTTATCTGTGCTCATTTCAATCTCTGGTTTTATGCAGCACCCCAACTCACCTTTCCCCTTAAGCAAGCATAAGTTGGTTTTCTAAATTTGAGACCCTGTTCTGTTTTGGAATTCAGTTCCTGTGTAGCCAAGTTTACATTCCGTGTATTAGTGATACCTTATGATGTTTCTTTTTCTGTGTGACTTATTTCAGTTAGATTCATCGTACTTAGTCCACTCATTATGCTGCTACGGGCCTGATGACATAGATTTCATTGCTGAGTGATATTGCATTGTACGTAAGTACCACAACTTCTTTATCCATTTTTCACTTTCTGCGATATTGAACTTGTACCGTATATGAGGTTCTTGTAAACAGAGCCATCCCAAACTTTGGGGTGGCTGTGTCTTTTTGATTTTAATTGCCCTAAACTATAGTACCATAAGTGGAAGTGCCCTAGGCTCTGTTGCTTTGTTTTTTAGATGTTTCAGGAAACACCAAACACTTCTCCAGAGTGGCTGTTGGCAATTTACATCCTGCCCATCAGCATAAGATGGCTCCCAGTTCTCCATGGCCTGTCATGCCTTTATGGATTTTACACTTTTTTCAGATGGCCCTTTTGACCAGGGGGAATTCAGACTTCATTGTAGTGCAGATTTCCTTTGCAAGCTTGCTTGGTTGGCCAAAAAGGGCGTATGCGTTTTTTCCTGAATATATTCAGGAAAAAACACATACGCCCTTTTTGGGCAAGTCAGGTTTTTGAATTGCAGTGGCCCTTAGCTCCATTTTTCAGCTCTTAGTTTTGTGATCTTGCCCCATAACCACAGGATTCCTTGAAGCCCTATTCTTCTTCTGGGACACCTTGCTGTGCCTTTGCTTCATTCTTCTTACTGATGTGAAATTAGAGTGACATGTGCCCATTGAAAGCGCTACAGCTAGTTTCTCACTGGTTCCCCCTATTCCCATTCATCCTCCGCACTAACTGAAGACTGTGCGATACCAGAACTTAAAGGCATTGACTCTCCATGTGGGGATGTTGTTAGTAAAGCGGCTGGAATGTCGATCCGGAGCCCCAGGAGAGGAAAAATGTGGTGTGTTTTAGAAACCTTTCCCGATCATATGGTATACCAGTCGCTGGGTTTCCCAAGCATGGTTTAGCTGTAGGAAGATTCCCTTCAACCTGGAGTGTTGGGACCCTTGGAATGAGTAGCATGAAGTATTGCATTAAACTTTCGGCAGTTGCTCACCGAAGCTCACCAATCCTCTCAGCCCCAAGTGTCCAGCCTTATGTCTTATCCAGCTGTGGGTTTATATGTGGTCAATCCAGGTTGCATCACAGCCCCTGAGCGAATTTTGTAAGAATTTTTCTCTCTTTCATTGTTTCTGCGTTTTGTTTTTAAAATTTATTTCTATAATGGGGTTTAGCTCATTTTCACTGCTGTGTTTGTGCCGCTCTGCACACACTTGATTCCCTTATGGAGATATATCAATACATGGGTTTTAAGATTCTTATTACTCAGATATATTTCTCTGCGGTGTATAGGGTGTGTTGAGGCCAGTTCATTGAGCAAGGTGTAGATCTTGTCTAATACCTATTTGGTTTCTTGAACGGTATCTGTGCTAATTTCAAACTCTGGTTTTATGCATCACCCCACCTCTCCTTTCCCCTTAAGCTGACATAAGTGTGTTTTCTAAATGTGAGACACTGTTCTGTTCTGTAATTCATTTCTTGTGCAGCCATATTTACCCTCCCTCTATAAGTGATATCTTATGATATGTTTCTTTTTCTGTTTGACTTATTTCAAGTAGTATTATCGGACCTAAATCCACTCTTTATCCTTCTACTAGCCTTATTACATTGATTTCATGGTGAAGAGATATTCCATTGTACATAAGTACCACATCTTCTTTATCCATTGTTCTCTTTCCTGGGATATTTAAGGTGTACTGAAGTTGAGGTTCTTGTAAACAGAGTAGCCCTAAACTGTGGTGTGCTTGTGTCTTGTTGATTTTTAGACTTCCCTAGATATACTCCCATGATTGGAAGTGTCCTATGCTCTGTAGCTCTGTTTTTAGATGATTTAGGAACCACCATACACTTCTCCAGAGTGGCTCTCGGCAGTTCACACACTGCCCATCAGCGTATAAAGGCTCCCTGTTCTCCATGGCCTGTCCTGCATTTCTGGTTTTTACAATTTTTTAGGATGGCCCTTTTGACCGGTGGGAAATGAGACTTCTTTGTTGTGCACATTTGCATTGCTTGCTTGCTTCGTTGCCCATAAAGTGCGTATGCGTTTTTTCCTGGATATAATCAGGAAAAATCGCATACGCCCTTTTGGGCCAACTGCATCATTGTCGAAATTCTGCCGCTTTTCATGTGCGTTAAAGACGAGTCCAATCTATCTCTTGAAATCTGTTTCTTGCAATTCTGTCTTGCATTCAGATCCTCTTCTTTGCCTTACCTCAACATATTTTTGGACGTTAGTTTTCATTTATAACTCTGCAGGTTTGTGAATTGCAGTGACCCTGAGCTCCATGTTTTAAGTTGCTCTTTTGTGAGCTGGCCTCAAACCCGCAGGATTGCTTCAGGCCCTATTTTGGCTCCGGCGAGGCAGGCTGAGCCTTTTTTTAATTCTTATTCTTAATGGGAAATTAGAGTGATATGTGCCCGTCCAAACCCCTACAACTCTTCTCTCATTGGTTCCCCCTCTTCCCGTTCATCCTCCTCACAATTTGCAAAATGTGTGAAACAGAAGTTTAAATGTGCTGATTCTCCAAGTGGGGAGCTTCTAAGTAACGTGGCTGGAATGGTGAACAGGAGCACCAGGAGAGGATAAATGAGGTGCATTTTAGACACATCTCCCGATCACATGGTGTACAGTCCTCTGGGTTTTCCATGCATGTTTTAGCTGTAGGAAGATCCCTTGAACCTGCAGATTTGGGACCCATTGAATGGGTACTAGGTAGTATTACTTTAAAGGGTGTGCATTTCCTCACCCAACCTCACATTTCTCTTAGTGCAAACAGTTTCCAGCCTTATGTCTCATCCTGCTGTGGGTCTAGATGTGTTCAATCCATGTTGCATCACCGTCCCTGAGGAAAAGTTGTAAGAGGTTTTCTCTGTCTCTCTGTCGTTTATTTTTTTCAATTTATTACTATATTGGTTACAGCTGATTTTCAAAGCTCTGTTTCTTGCTGCTGTACATCCACTTGATTCACGTACAGAGAGACATCAATAAATTCTTTTTCAGATTCTTACCAGTCGTATATATTCTTTTCCGGTGACTTGAGTGTGCTGAGTGCAGTTCTTTTAGCTACCGTGTAGGCCTTGTTGATTATCAGTTTGGTATTTGGAATGGTATCTTTGCTAATTTCAACCTCCTGGATGATGCCTCACCCCTCCCCACCTTTCCCGTTTAGCAGCCTTATGCGTGTTTTCTACATATTTGACTATGTTTTTGTTTTGTAATTTATTTCATGTGTAGCCATTTTGGATTCCACCTTTAAGTGATATCTTATGATATGTGTCTTCTTCTTTTTGAATTCTGTCACTTAGAATGATCATACGTAACTCCTCCGGAGTTGTTACAGCTGGCCATATTTCATTGATTTCCAGGCTGAATAATATTCCACTCTACCTAAGTACCACATCTCTATCCATTTTTTCCCTCCAGAGACATTTAAGTTATATCCTAGTCGAGGATCTTTTAAACAGAGAGGGGGTAAACATTGGGGTGCCTGTGTCCTCTCGATTTTTGTTTTTCCCAAGATATACGCCCATGAGTGCAAGTGCCCTATGCTCTGTAGCTCATTGTTTAGATGCTTTAGTAAACACAATACACTTCTCCAGAATGGCCGTTGGCAATATACATTTCCACTATAAGTCTCACAGGGCTCCCTCTTCTCCTTGCCCTGTCCTGCATTTCTGTTGTTTACGCTTTATGAGGATGGCTCTTCTGACTGATGCGAAGTGATGTCTTTTGTAGTATTGACTTCCAGTGCCCACCTGTTTGGTTGGCTAAAAAGGTGTACGCTCTTTTCTTGAATATATACACAAAAAAACGCATACACCCTTTTTGGCCAACTGCAATGTTGGCAATGTTCAGCTCCTTTTCTTGTGCTTAATGGCGAGTCCTTTCTACCTCCTCAAATCCCTTTCCTGCCATTCTCCCTTGCTTACAAGTCCTTTTCTCTGACTTTCCTCAAGACATTTTTCAGTGATGGATATTTTCAACTCTGCAGTTTTGTGAATTTTACTGCCCCTGAGTTCTATTGTTCAACTTGTGTTTATGGGAACTGGCCACAAAGCAGCGGGATTTCCTCAAGCCCTATACTGTTTCCATGGGCAACCCTAGCCTTTGGTCAATTCGTCTTCCTGATTGGAAATTAGAGTGACATGTGCCTGTCTGAACACGTAGGACTTGTCTCTCATTGTTCCTCATCCTTCCGCTTCATCCTCTGGACAAATTCCAAACTGTACGCAACAGGATGTTGACAGTGCTGACATCTCCAAGTGGGGAGACTGTTAGTAAAGACGCTGGAGGGGTGAACCCGAGCACCAGGAGATGAGGAGATGAGATGCCTTTTCCAAACTCTTCCCGATCAGACGGTATACCATCCTCTGGGTGTGACAGACATGTTTTAGCAGTAGGAAGAGTCCCATTCATGTAAGGAGAACACCAGGGCTTTTTCAAAATCAGTGTCTCCCCGAAACCCAAACTGGGGAATTTTTTAAGCTACGGCTACACATATGTTCATTAAGGGCCTTGGGAAGTAGGCAGAGTCCAAACTTTAGATGATTGAAGTCTTCAGGGTCAGAAGCACTCACCACCAGCTTCCCTTAGGTTACACTTTAACTGTCATTGATAGATGATGTCAATAAAAATATCTATTCTTTTTCAGATTATTTCCCCTTATAGGTTATTGCAAAATGTTGAGTGTAGTTCCCTGTGCTATACAGTAGTTCCTTGTTGATGATCTATTTTATACATAGCAGTGTGTATGTGTTAATCCCAAACTGTTAATTTATCCCTCCTCCCACCTTTCCCCTTTGGTAATAATAAATTATAAGATTTTATACTTCTCAGAAATGGGGGAGCTGAAAGAGAGGTATCATTTTCAATGGAAAAGCATTTAAAACAAGATTGAAGGTTTAACCAAGATTATTAGATGTACATCCTTGGAAAGAAATCACTTCATTTCTCTAATATTGAGCTGACAAATAAGACAAACCTTTTCACTGAACTTGCTTATAATAAAGTGATGGAAATATCCAATGGAAGTGTTAGAAACATCTTATTTTACCCGAGCCTTATACACTGTTCTATGTTAACTACACTTTGGCTCACACATCTGTTCATTGAGGTTACAATAGTCTCAATTTCTGTTACTGATCCTCCAGAGTGGACCCCAACAAGTGTCCCCCTGCCCAGTGTCATTGGGGCCAACAGATCGAGACTGAGTTTGGTTCACAAGCCAAGGAAACTTTATATTTTGATCAGAGAATGGAGAGGTGAGAGCATGTACTACCCTGTGGGCTGTGGGCTGGGCTGCTGTGTAGAGATCCTGTCAGAGTCAGTGGGAGGGAGGGGGCGGAGCTCTCGAGGGCCGGGTTGGCTGTAGCTCAGGCTCTATATCGCGGAGTCTGCACTGGGCCCCAGGAGCTGAGGTGTCGACCCAGCCATTCTGCACTAGGAAATCTGGTCTGAAGTGCCGGGTGTGGAACCTCTGCATGCGGGACCCTAGGAGCACGTGAAATTAGACAAAGCACAAAGGATAAAAAAGGTTAGACTTGACTTTATTGCCCAGATTCTATTTTTATCTCCCAGGGATTTTTAATGGGCTTTGCTGGGGACAAACCCCCCCTCTGCCTTTTGTCCCGTTCCTCATTCTTGGAGTGCTGAGGGTGCAGACCCTTCTTCTGTAACTGCTGAGTGCTGAGTTGGGAGCCCTCATACCCTGGGGCGAGGGTCAGAGCTTCTCCCCAGCAGCCTCCAGGTGACGTTGATTGTCCCCAGGCCCCCTGCCTCCCTGCTCGTCCACCTGAGCACCAGCATTGGAAGTGTTATAGATTCTAATGACCTTCAAGGGTCCAGGAAAGAGATGTGCAGAGACGCTGTGGGGGCCGGTTTCACCCCGCCCCACATTTGTTCGGCCACCTTAGGCCGACCGTTTCTGCCAGCCTAGATGCTCTGACCAGTAGTCTGCGCTTTCTTCAATTAGGCCCCTGAATTAACGTACAAACAGCACCAGGTGTCAGAGCCCTGCCCGCTCAACTCCCAGACAGTCCAGGGTCAGTGGTGATCAAGGACCATGATGGCCACTGAGTCAACAGCCTTTTGAAGTAAACAAGAGTCCAGCCGGTCTTACTGGCCACCATCATCACGGTGTCTGTAGGCTTTTCTATGGTGACAGTGTGATATACGGTTCCCCCGCCAAGATTATTAGCTCCCCTCTGGGTGCAGTAAGTCCGGCAAGCAGTAGTCTACTCTTTTGGGGCACACTCTTGTTGTTTTATGAGAGAAACTCCAGGTCAAGTGATGTTCACACGAGTCGTCATGGTGCCCTGTTGCCCCCGGTTATCTCTCTGGATGTTGGAGTTGGAGGGCCTCCTCACTCGAGGTCGGTGTGCCCACGGAGCGAACCCTGCAACTTCAGGGCATGGTTGGTGGTTAGGATCACCACGTGGGGTCCTTTTCCCTTAGGAGGGAGGTGGCCTTTTGGGCTGCTGATTTCCAGGGTTTTAGATACCGCCAGTATCTTGGCCAGATGTGGCAGTGGGCCAAGCCCCTTGGTGACCATAGTTTATCCTACCTGGATGGCATTCTTGCATTGTTCCATTTCAAGTGGTCCCAGGTTTTGCACTAATTCTCCAATGGCGATTCACCTTTCACCGGGAATGTAAAGGTCAAAGGGTTTAGCTAAATTAGGGAGTTCCAGGGCAAGGGTCTGAATTGACTGCTCTTTCCATTCTTGAAAGGCCACTTCTGGATTCTATTCAAAAGGATCATCATCTTTTCCTTTCAGTGTTTCATATAGAGGCCCAGCTAGTAGACTGTAGTTAGGGATCCAGAAGCAGCAAACCCTGGCCTCCCCAGGAACCCCTAAGCTGTCTTCTAGTTTTAGAAAGGGGTAAGGCTGAAAATGGTTTCTTCCCTTTCCTGGGATGGACTTCTCCAACCTTCTGTGAGAATGAAGCCCAGGCAGGTCACGGCAGTCTGTGATATTTGAGCTTTTTCTTGGACAACTTCTATCCTTTATTGGCTTGGTAGTTCAGAGGCCTCCTTAGTAGGGCTGGCGATCAGAATGTCGTCTGCATATTGAAGGAGGGTTTCCTTTTCCAGAGGTAGAACTTTTAGGTCTTTAGCTAAGCTTTCCCCAAAGATGGTGTGGGAATTTTTGCACCCTTGGGGCCAGACGGCCCGGAAGTATTGTTTTAGTTGTATGTTGAGTCCTGCCACTCACAAGCCAAAATTTCTTGTGACTCTGGGACTAATGGAATACAAAAGAAGGCATCATTGAAGACTAATACAGAATACCATGTCCTGGTGGTTGGTAGAATGACCAGCAGGGTGTAGGAATTAGGAGCAACTGGAGGTATATCCTCGGTGGCTTCACTGACTGTCCTGACATCCTTTACCAGGTCCCCAGCAGCCCATGGGGCTCTCGTGGTCAGACCAATCCCAGAATATGGAGCTCACCTGGGCAGGTACCCCACCTCCACCCCAGCCCACAGGGCTCTCGTGGTCAGGCCCCTCCCAGGATACAGAGCTACCCTTGCAGGTACTGTGGCAGGGCTGGGCACACAGGAACCGTGCACATAGCCCTCATTGCAGAGCACCCCCAGCTCACCTGTCGCTCAGAGCTGACACAGAGCACCTCAGAGCAGGACTTGAACTAACAAACAGCAGCTGCGACAGGTCTGTGACCCTGGGCATCACTCCGTGAGGCCTCCCTCCACCTGGTCTTCCAGAGACTTCCACTGCACCCGGGGCACCAGGCCTCTGTCTCCAACCACCACCCACCCCTCCTCTCCCTGACTCCTGGGTTCCTCTCATTAGGAGAGGGTTTTCTTGAAGTTGTCTCCCACTCATGGGCCAGATAAAATGATTAGAAAACAAGCCAAAGCTGCAGCCCCTTGTCTATCCTGACTCTCAGGAGCCCACACCTGTTCCTTGGACCTGGCCGGTTCAGCAAGTTCCATTTTCTGCAACTGTGAGCCCCTGAGGGGTGATGATTGGCTGACCTGGGCAGCCTTACCGTGCCGGCCAGCCCTCCCCAGGTGTGCCTGGGTTGAGATCACTATAAATACCACTCCAGGCAGCAAGAGCCCCTGCAGCCGTGCCTGACGCCATTTTCTCTGCCCTGTCAGCAGTCTCGGGGCTGGGCTGGTGGGAGGGGGTGAGAGGCCACGGCTTTGTGGGTGGCCCAGTGTGAGTGGGGCTCTGCTGGACTTTCTGCAGCAGTTGCCAGGCTGCCACCTGCTAAAGAAGAAGATGTGTCACCCATACCTGCTGCTGGAATTTCTCCCTGGGCAGAGGTGAGGAAGGAAAAAAGCAGTGGGGGCAGGGACAGGACGGGTATCTCAGGCAGGGAAATGGAAATCTTCCAGAAGAGCACCCAGGGCCAGGACCATCCTGGCTGGCCTGCAGGCACCAAGTCGGCCGGCATGCTGTCACTCGTGTGGCTCTATGGCCCTCCCTCTAGGCTTTCAAGTCCTTGTCTATATTCAGGTGTTTTACCTGGGATGGGTGGGAATAGTTCAGCAGCAACTGGCCTGGGGCTCAGCTCACGTTTACTCACAGATGCCTCGGCACGGTGCCCCAGCTTTGCAATGAGGACGCTTGTTGCGTGGGGGCTGCTGGCTGAATGGGAGACGATTCCCCACCACTGACCAACTTCAGAATTGTTTACAACTGGAGCAAGTGCCCTGATACGGTTTTCCTCTGTGGAACTGGTGGGTTCTGTGTTTTTTTTCTCTTTTTCGTTTTGGGTTCAAGGTAGATTTTATTCCTCTTTTTTGTATTTACAGATATAAGCATGGAAATAATTTATTCATATAAATACATGTATGTGAAGGGAATAATTGTTTTTTCTATTGTTTAAATTTTATTTCTTTTTAATTTTGAATTTTATTTTATATTTTTATACAGCAGGTTCTTATTGGTTATCTATTTTATACATATAAATGTATACATGTCAATCCCAGTCTCTCAACTCCTCCCACCACCCCCCCAACAGCTTTCCCCCCTTGTTGTCCATACGTTTGTTGTCTACATCTGTTGCTCTATTTATGCCTTGCAAAATGGTTAATCTGTACAGGTTTTCTAGGTTCCACATATATGCATGAATATACAAGATTTGTTTTTCTCTTTCTGACTTACTTCACTCTGTATGACAGTCTCTAGATGCATCGACGTCTCTACAAATGACCCAATTTCATTCCTTTTCGTGGCTTAGTAATATTCCATTTTATATATGTACCACGGCTTTATGCATTCGTCTGTCTGTGGGCATTTAGGTTGCTTCCATTACCTCGATATTGTAAATAGTGATGCAATGAACATTGCGGTGAATGTCTCTTTTTGATTTATGGTTTTGTCTGGGTATATGTCCAGTACTGGGATTGCTGTATCATATGGTAATTCTATTGTTAGTTTCTTAAGAAATTCCATATTGTTCTCCATAGTGACTGTATCAATTTATATTCCCAACAATAGTGGAAGAGGGTTCCTTTTCTCCACACCCTTTCCAGCATTTTTTGCTTGTAGATTTTCTATGATGCCTATTCTACCAGGTGTGAGGTGATACCTCATTGTTGAATCCATTTCGTTGAGCAAGGGGTAGGTCTTGTCTATTCCATATTTGGCTTATGGAACGGTATCTGTGCTAATTTCAAACTCTGGTTTAATGCAGCACCCCAACTCACCTTCCGCCTTAAGCAAGCATAAGTTAGTTTTCTAACTTGAGACCCTGTTCTGTTTTGTAATTCAGTTCCTGTGTAGCCAAGTTCACATTCCATGTATTAGTGATACCTTATGATGTTTCTTTTTCTGTGTGACTTATTTCAGTTAGAATCATCGTGCCTCAATCCACTCATTATGCTGGTACAGGCCTGGTGACATAGATTTCATTGCTGAGTGGTATTCTGTTGTACATAAGTACCGCAACTTCTTTATCCATTATTTGCTCTCTGGGATATTTAACTTGTGCCGTAGAAGAGATTCCAGTAAAAAGAACCGTCCCAAACTTTGGGGTGGCTGTGTCTTTTTGATTTTAATTTCCCTAAGCTATAGGACCATAAGTGGAAGTGCCCTAGGCTCTGTTGCTTTGTTTTTTAGATGTTTCAGGAAACACCATACACTTCTCCCGAGTGGCTGTTGGCAATTGACATCCCGCCCATCAGCATAACAAGGCTCCCAGTTCTCCATGGCCTGTCCTGCCTTTCTGGATTTTACACTTTTTTCAGATGGCCCTTTTGACCGGGGGGAAGTGAGACTTCATTGTAGTGCAGATTTCCTTTGCAAGCTTGCTTGGTTGGCCAAAAAGGGCGTATGCGTTTTTTCCTGAATATATTCAGGAAAAAACGCATACGCCCTTTTTGGCCAAGTGCATCATTGTGGACGTTCTGCCTCTTTTCCTATGCTTTCAATGCAATTCCAGTCTACCTCCTGAAATCGGTTTCCTGCAATTCTGCCCCGCTTTCAAGTCCTCTTGGCAGCCTTACTTCAGTATATTTTTGGACGATAGCTGTCATTTATAACTCTGCAGGTTTGTGAATTACAGTGCCCCTGAGCTCCTTTCTTCAACTCGCTTTCTCGTGAGCTGGCCGCAACACCGCAGGATGGCTTCAGGCCCTAATCTGGTTCCGGCACGGCACGCTGAGCCTTTGGTTAATTCCTCTTCCTGGTGGGAAATGAGAGTTAAATTTGCCCGTCCAGACACCTCCAGCTAGTCTGTCATTGGTTCTCCCTATTCCTGTTCATCTTCCGCAGAAATTGCAAACTGGGCCAAACAGGAGGTTAAAGGCACTGACTCTCCAAGTCGGGAGAGTGTTAGTAAAGCGTCTGGAATGTTGCACCCGAGTACCAGGGGACGAAAACTGACACATATTGGAACACGTCTCCCGATCACACGGTTGATCATACTCTGGGTTCCACATGCATGTTTTAGCTGAAGGAAGAATACCTTAAACCTGGAGAGTTGAGACCCGTGGAATGGGTACCATGCAATATGACTTCAAAGGGTCTTCATTTGCTCACCGAACCTCTCCAATCCTATCACTGCTGCGTTTATGCCCCTGTACACACGCTTGATTCTCTTTCAGAGACATAGCAATCCATAGGTTTTAAGATACTTCCTAGTCAGGTACACTCTTAGGCATTTAATATGGGGTGTTGAGTCCATTTCGTTGAGCAAGGAGTAGCTCTTGTCTATTCCATATTTGGCTTAAGGAACTTTATCTGTGCTCATTTCAATCTCTGGTTTTATGCAGCACCCCAACTCACCTTTCCCCTTAAGCAAGCATATGTTGGGTTTCTAAATTTGAGACCCTGTTCTGTTTTGTAATTCAGTTCCTGTGTAGCCAAGGTTACATTCCGTGTATTAGTGATATCTGATGATGTTTCTTTTTCTGTGTGACTTATTTCAGTTAGAATCATCGTACCTGAATCCACTCATTATGCTGCTACGGGCCTGATGACATAGATTTCACTGCTGAGTGATATTGCATTGTACGTAAGTACCACAACTTCTTCATCCATTTTTCACTTTCTGCGATATTGAACTTGTACCGTAAACCAGGTTCTTGTAAACAGAGCCGTCCCAACCTTTGGGGTGGCTGTGTCTTTTGATTTTAATTTCCCTAAGCTATAGGACCATAAGTGGAAGTGCCCTAGGCTCTGTTGCTTTGTTTTTTAGATGTTTCAGGAAACACCATACACTTCTCCCGAGTGGCTGTTGGCAATTGACATCCCGCCCATCAGCATAACAAGGCTCCCAGTTCTCCATGGCCTGTCCTGCCTTTCTGGATTTTACACTTTTTTCAGATGGCCCTTTTGACCGGGGGGAAGTGAGACTTCATTGTAGTGCAGATTTCCTTTGCAAGCTTGCTTGGTTGGCCAAAAAGGGCGTATGCGTTTTTTCCTGAATATATTCAGGAAAAAACGCATACGCCCTTTTTGGCCAAGTGCATCATTGTGGACGTTCTGCCTCTTTTCCTATGCTTTAAATGCAATTCCAGTCTACCTCCTGAAATCGGTTTCCTGCAATTCTGCCCCGCTTTCAAGTCCTCTTGGCAGCCTTACTTCAGTATATTTTTGGACGATAGCTGTCATTTATAACTCTGCAGGTTTGTGAATTACAGTGCCCCTGAGCTCCTTTCTTCAACTCGCTTTCTCGTGAGCTGGCCGCAACACCGCAGGATGGCTTCAGGCCCTAAACTTGTTCCGGCACGGCACGCTGAGCCTTTGGTTAATTCCTCTTCCTGGTGGGAAATGAGAGTTAAATTTGCCCGTCCAGACACCTCCAGCTAGTCTGTCATTGGTTCTCCCTATTCCTGTTCATCTTCCGCAGAAATTGCAAACTGGGCCAAACAGGAGGTTAAAGGCACTGACTCTCCAAGTCGGGAGAGTGTTAGTAAAGCGTCTGGAATGTTGCACCCGAGTACCAGGGGACGAAAACTGACACATATTGGAACACGTCTCCCGATCACACGGTTGATCATACTCTGGGTTCCACATGCATGTTTTAGCTGAAGGAAGAATACCTTAAACCTGGAGAGTTGAGACCCGTGGAATGGGTACCATGCAATATGACTTCAAAGGGTCTTCATTTGCTCACCGAACCTCTCCAATCCTATCACTGCTGCGTTTATGCCCCTGTACACACGCTTGATTCTCTTTCAGAGACATAGCAATCCATAGGTTTTAAGATACTTCCTAGTCAGGTACACTCTTAGGCATTTAATATGGGGTGTTGAGTCCATTTCGTTGAGCAAGGAGTAGCTCTTGTCTATTCCATATTTGGCTTAAGGAACTTTATCTGTGCTCATTTCAATCTCTGGTTTTATGCAGCACCCCAACTCACCTTTCCCCTTAAGCAAGCATAAGTTGGGTTTCTAAATTTGAGACCCTGTTCTGTTTTGTAATTCAGTTCCTGTGTAGCCAAGGTTACATTCCGTGTATTAGTGATATCTTATGATGTTTCTTTTCCTGTGTGACTTATTTCAGTTAGAATCATCGTACCTGAATCCACTCATTATGCTGCTACGGGCCTGATGACATAGATTTCATTGCTGAGTGATACTGCATTGTACGTAAGTACCACAACTTCTTTATCCATTTTTCACTTTCTGCGATATTGAACTTGTACCGTAAACCAGGTTCTTGTAAACAGAGCCGTGCCAACTTTTGGGGTGGCAGTGTCTTTTTGATTTTAATTTCCCTAAGCTATAGGACCATAAGTGGAAGTGCCCTAGGCTCTGTTGCTTTGTTTTTTAGATGTTTCAGGAAACACCATACACTTCTCCCGAGTGGCTGTTGGCAATTTACATCCCGCCCATCAGCATAACAAGGCTCCCAGTTCTCCATGGCCTGTCCTGCCTTTCTGGATTTTACACTTTTTTCAGATGGCCCTTTTGACCAGGGGGAAGTGAGACTTCATTGTAGTGCAGATTTCCTTTGCAAGCTTGCTTGGTTGGCCAAAAAGGGCGTATGCGTTTTTTCCTGAATATATTCAGGAAAAAACGCATACGCCCTTTTTGGCCAAGTGCATCATTGTGGACGTTCTGCCTCTTTTCCTATGCTTTAAATGCAATTCCAGTCTACCTCCTGAAATCGGTTTCCTGCAATTCTGCCCCGCTTTCAAGTCCTCTTGGCAGCCTTACTTCAGTATATTTTTGGACGATAGCTGTCATTTATAACTCTGCAGGTTTGTGAATTACAGTGCCCCTGAGCTCCTTTCTTCAACTCGCTTTCTCGTGAGCTGGCCGCAACACCGCAGGATGGCTTCAGGCCCTAATCTGGTTCCGCCACGGCACACTGAGCCTTTGGTTAATTCCTCTTCCCGGTGGGAAATGAGAGTTAAATTTGCCCGTCCAGACACCTCCAGCTAGTCTGTCATTGGTTCTCCCTATTCCTGTTCATCTTCCGCAGAAATTGCAAACTGGGCCAAACAGGAGGTTAAAGGCACTGACTCTCCAAGTCGGGAGAGTGTTAGTAAAGCGTCTGGAATGTTGCACCCGAGTACCAGGGGACGAAATCTGAGACATATTTGAACACGTCTCCCGCTCACATGGTTGATCATACTCTGGGTTCCACATGCATGTTTTAGCTGAAGGAAGAATACCTTCAACCTGGAGAGTTGAGACCCGTGGAATGGGTACCATGCAATATGACTTCAAAGGGTCTTCATTTGCTCACCGAACCTCTCCAGTCCTATCACTGCTGCGTTTATGCCCCTGTACACACGCTTGATTCTCTTTCAGAGACATAGCAATCCATAGGTTTTAAGATACTTCCTAGTCAGGTACACTCTTAGGCATTTAATATGGGGTGTTGAGTCCATTTCGTTGAGCAAGGAGTAGCTCTTGTCTATTCCATATTTGGCTTAAGGAACTTTATCTGTGCTCATTTCAATCTCTGGTTTTATGCAGCACCCCAACTCACCTTTCCCCTTAAGCAAGCATAAGTTGGTTTTCTAAATTTGAGACCCTGTTCTGTTTTGTAATTCAGTTCCTGTGTAGCCAAGTTTACATTCCGTGTATTAGTGATATCTGATGATGTTTCTTTTTCTGTGTGACTTATTTCAGTTAGAATCATCGTACCTGAATCCACTCATTATGCTGCTACGGGCCTGATGACATAGATTTCATTGCTGAGTGATATTGCATTGTACGTAAGTACCACAACTTCTTCATCCATTTTTCACTTTCTGCGATATTGAACTTGTACCGTAAACCAGGTTCTTGTAAACAGAGCCGTCCCAACCTTTGGGGTGGCTGTGTCTTTTGATTTTAATTTCCCTAAGCTATAGGACCATAAGTGGAAGTGCCCTAGGCTCTGTTGCTTTGTTTTTTAGATGTTTCAGGAAACACCATACACTTCTCCCGAGTGGCTGTTGGCAATTGACATCCCGCCCATCAGCATAACAAGGCTCCCAGTTCTCCATGGCCTGTCCTGCCTTTCTGGATTTTACACTTTTTTCAGATGGCCCTTTTGACCGGGGGGAAGTGAGACTTCATTGTAGTGCAGATTTCCTTTGCAAGCTTGCTTGGTTGGCCAAAAAGGGCGTATGCGTTTTTTCCTGAATATATTCAGGAAAAAACGCATACGCCCTTTTTGGCCAAGTGCATCATTGTGGACGTTCTGCCTCTTTTCCTATGCTTTAAATGCAATTCCAGTCTACCTCCTGAAATCGGTTTCCTGCAATTCTGCCCCGCTTTCAAGTCCTCTTGGCAGCCTTACTTCAGTATATTTTTGGACGATAGCTGTCATTTATAACTCTGCAGGTTTGTGAATTACAGTGCCCCTGAGCTCCTTTCTTCAACTCACTTTCTCGTGAGCTGGCCGCAACACCGCAGGATGGCTTCAGGCCCTAAACTTGTTCCGGCACGGCACGCTGAGCCTTTGGTTAATTCCTCTTCCTGGTGGGAAATGAGAGTTAAATTTGCCCGTCCAGACACCTCCAGCTAGTCTGTCATTGGTTCTCCCTATTCCTGTTCATCTTCCGCAGAAATTGCAAACTGGGCCAAACAGGAGGTTAAAGGCACTGACTCTCCAAGTCGGGAGAGTGTTAGTAAAGCGTCTGGAATGTTGCACCCGAGTACCAGGGGACGAAAACTGACACATATTGGAACACGTCTCCCGATCACACGGTTGATCATACTCTGGGTTCCACATGCATGTTTTAGCTGAAGGAAGAATACCTTCAACCTGGAGAGTTGAGACCCGTGGAATGGGTACCATGCAATATGACTTCAAAGGGTCTTCATTTGCTCACCGAACCTCTCCAATCCTATCACTGCTGCGTTTATGCCCCTGTACACACGCTTGATTCTCTTTCGGAGACATAGCAATCCATAGGTTTTAAATTACTTACTAGTCAGGTACATTCTTAGGCGTTTAATATGGGGTGTTGAGTCCATTTCGTTGAGCAAGGAGTAGCTGTTTCTATTCCATATTTGGCTTAGGAACTTTATCTGTGCTCATTTCAATCTCTGGTTTTATGCAGCACCCCAACTCACATTTCCGCTTTAGCAAGCATAAGTTGGTTTTCTACATTTGAGACCCTGTTCTGTTTTGTAATCCAGTTCTTGTGTAGCAAGTTTACATTACGTGTATTAGAGATATCTTATGATGTTTCTTTTTCTGTGTGACTTATTTCACTTAGAAGCATCAACCTGAATCCACTCCTTATGCTGCTACGGGCCTGATGACATAGATGTCATTGCTGAGTGATATTGCATTGTAAGTAAGTACCACAACTTCTTTATCCATTTTGAGCTTTCTGCGATATTGAACTTGTACTGTAAACGAGCCGTCCCAAACTTTGGGGTGGCTGTGTCTTTTTGATTTTAATTTCCCTAAGCTATAGGACCATAAGTGGAAGTGCCCTAGGCTCTGTTGCTTTGTTTTTTAGATGTTTCAGGAAACACCATACACTTCTCCCGTGTGGCTGTTGGCAATTTATATCCCACCCATCAGCATAACCATGCTCCCAGTTCACCATGGCCTCTCCTGCCTTTCTGGATTCTACACTTTTTTCACATGGCCCTTTTGACCGGGGGGAAGTGAGACTTCATTGTAGTGCAGATTTCCTTTGCAAGCTTGCTTGGTGGCCAAAAAGGGCGTATGCGTTTTTTCCTGAATATATTCAGGAAAAAACGCATACGCCCTTTTTGGCCAAGTGCATCATTGTGGACGTTCTGCCTCTTTTCCTATGCTTTAAATGCAATTACAGCCTACCTCCTGAAATCGGTTTCCTGCAATTCTGCCCCGCTTTCAAGTCCTCTTGGCAGCCTTACTTCAGTATATTTTTGGACGAAAGCCGTCATTTATAACTCTGCAGGTTTGTGAATTACAGTGCCCCTGAGCTCCTTTCTTCAACTCGCTTTCTTGTGAGCTGGCCGCAGCACCGCAGGATTGCTTCAGGCCCTAATCTGGTACCGGCACGGCATGCTGAGCCTTTGGTTAATTCCTCTTCCTGGTGGGAAATGAGAGTTAAATTTGCCCGTCCAGACACCTCCAGCTAGTCTCTCATTGGTTCTCCCTATTCCTGTTCATCTTCCGCAGAAATTGCAAACTGGGCCAAACAGGAGGTTAAAGGCACTGACTCTCCAAGTCGGGAGAGTGTTAGTAAAGCGTCTGGAATGTTGCACCCGAGTACCAGGGGACGAGAACGGAGACATATTTGAACACGTCTCCCGAGCACACGTTTGATCATACTCTGGGTTCCACATGCATGGTTTAGCTGAAGGAAGAATCCCTTAAAGCTGGAGAGTGGAGACCCGTGGAATGGGTACCATGCAATATGACTTCAAAGGTTCTTCATTTGCTCACCGAACCTCTCCAATCCTATCACTGCTGCTTTTATGCCAGTGTACACATGCTTGATTCTCTTTTGGAGACATAGCAATCCATAGGTTTTAAGATACTTACTAGTCAGGTATATTCTTAGGCGTTTAATATGGGGTGTTGAGTCCATTTCGTTGAGCAAGGAGTAGCTCTTGTTTATTCCATATTTGGCTTATGGAACGGTATCTGTGCTAATTTCAATCTCTGGTTTTATGCAGCACCCCAACTCACCTTTCCCCTTAAGCAAGCATAAGTTGGTTTTCTAAATTTGAGACCCTGTTCTGTTTTGTAATCCAGTTCTTGTGTAGCCAAGTATACATTCAGTGTATTAGTGATATCTTATGATGTTTCTTTTTCTGTGTGACTTATTTCAGTTAGAAGCATCATACCTGAATCCACTCATTATGCTGCTACGGGACTGATGACATAGATGTCATTGCTGAGTGATATTGCATTGTACGTAAGTACCACAATTTCTTTATCCATTTTTCACTTTCTGTGATATTGAACTTATACCGTAAATGAGGTTCTTGTAAACAGAGCCGTCCCAAACTTTGGGGTGGCTGTGTCTTTTTGATTTTAATTTCCCTAAGCTATAGGACCATAAGTGGAAGTGCCCCAGGCTCTGTTGCTTTGTTTTTTAGATGTTTCAGGAAACACCATACACTTCTCCCGAGTGGCTGTTGGCAATTTACATCCCGCCCATCAGCATAACAAGGCTCCCAGTTCTCCATGGCCTGTCCTGCCTTTCTGGATTTTACACTTTTTTCAGATGGCCCTTTTGACCGGGGGGAAGTGAGACTTCATTGTAGTGCAGATTTCCTTTGCAAGCTTGCTTGGTTGGCCAAAAAGTGCGTATGCGTTTTTTCCTGAATATATTCAGGAAAAAACGCATACGCACTTTTTGGCCAAGTGCATCATTGTCGACGTTCTGCCTCTTTTCCTATGCTTTAAATGCAATTCCAGCCTACCTCCTGAAATCGGTTTCCTGCAATTCTGCCCCGCTTTCAAGTCCTCTTGGCAGCCTGACTTCAGTATATTTTTGGACGATAGCTGTCATTTATAACTCTGCATGTTTGTGAATTACAGTGCCCCTGAGCTCCCTTCTTCAAGTCGCTTTCTTGTGAGCTGGCCGCAACACCACAGATTGCTTCAGGCCCTAATCTGGTTCCGGCACGGCACGCTGACCCTTAGGTTAATTCCTCTTCCTGGTTGGAAATGAGAGTTAAATTTGCCCGTCCAGACACATCCAGCTAATCTCTCATTGGTCCTCCCTATTCCTGTTCATCTTCCGCAGAAATTGCAAACTGGGCCAAACAGGAGGTTAAAGGCACTGACTCTCCAAACCGAGAGAGTGTTAGTAAAGCGTCTGGAATGTTGCACCCGATTACCAGGGGATGAGAACTGAGACATATTGGAACACGTTTCCCGATCACACGGTTGATGATACTCTGGATTCCACATGCATGTTTTAGCTGTAGGAAGAATCCCTTAAACCTGGAGAGTTGAGACCCGTGGAATGGGTACCATGCAATATGACTTCAAAGGGTCTTCATTTGCTCACCGAACCTCTCCAGTCCTATCACTGCTGCGTTTATGCCCCTGTACACACGCTTGATTTTCTTTCGGAGACATAGCAATCCATAGGTTTTAAATTACTTACTAGTCAGGTACATTCTTAGGCGTTTAATATGGGGTGTTGAGTCCATTTCGTTGAGCAAGGAGTAGCTGTTTCTATTCCATATTTGGCTTAGGAACTTTATCTGTGCTCATTTCAATCTCTGGTTTTATGCAGCACCCCAACTCACCTTTCCCCTTAAGCAAGCATATGTTGGTTTTCTAAATTTGAGACCCTCTTTTGTTTTGTAATCCAGTTCTTGTGTAGCCAAGTTTACATTCCGTGTATTAGTGATATCTTATGATGTTTCTTTTTCTGTGTGACTTATTTCAGTTAGAAGCATCATACCTGAATCCACTCATTATGCTGCTACGGGCCTGATGACATAGATGTCATTGCTGAGTGATATTGCATTGTACGTAAGTACCACAACTTCTTTATCCATTTTGCGCTTTCTGCGATATTGAACTTGTACCGTAAACGAGCCGTCCCAAACTTTGGGGTGGCTGTGTCTTTTTGATTTTAATTTCCCTAAGCTATAGGACCATAAGTGGACGTGCCCCAGGCTCTGTTGCTTTGTTTTTTAGATGTTTCAGGAAACACCATACACTTCTCCCCAGTGGCTGTTGGCAATTTACATCCCGCCCATCATCATAACAAGGCTCCCAGTTCTCCATGGCCTGTCCTGCCTTTCTGGATTTTACACTTTTTTCAGATGGCCCTTTTGAGCAGGGGGAAGTGAGACTTCATTGTAGTGCAGATTTCCTTTGCAAGCTTGCTTGGTTGCCCAAACGGTGCGTATGCGTTTTTTCCTGAATATATTCAGGAAAAAACACATACACCCTTTTTGGCCAAGTGCATCATTGTCGACGTTCTGCCTCTTTTCCTATGCTTTAAATGCAATTCCAGTCTACCTCCTGAAATCGGTTTCCTGCAATTCTGCCCCGCTTTCAAGTCCTCTTGGCAGCCTTACTTCAGTATATTTTTGGAAAATAGCTGTCATTTATAACTCTGCAGGTTTGTGAATGACAGTGCCCCTGAGCTCCTTTCTTCAACTCACTTTCTTGTGAGCTGGCCGCAACACCGCAGGATTGCTTCAGGCCCTAATCTGGTTCCGGCACGGCACGCTGAGCCTTTGGTTAATTCCCTTCCTGGTGGGAAATGAGAGTTAAATTTGCCCGTCCAGACACCTCCAGCTAGTCTCTCATTGGTTCTCCCTAATCCTGTTCATCTTCCGCAGAAATTGCAAACTGGGCCAAACAGGAGGTTAAAGGCACTGACTCTCCAAGTCGGGAGAGTGTTAGTTAAGTGTCTGGAATGTGGCACCCGAGCACCAGGGGACGAGAACGGAGACATATTTGAACACGTCTCCCGATCACACGTTTGATCATACTCTGGGTTCCACAGGCATGGTTTAGCTGAAAGAAGAATCCCTTAAAGCTGGAACGTGGAGACCCGTGGAATGGGTACCATACAATATGACTTCAAGGGGTCTTCATTTGCTCACGGAACCTCTCCAATCCTATCACTGCTGCGTTTATGCCAGTGTACACACGCTTGATTCTCTTTCGGAGTCATAGCAATCCATAGGTTTTAAGATACTTAGTAGTCAGGTACATTCTTAGGCGTTTAATATGGGGTGTTGAGTCCATTTCATTGAGCAAGGAGTAGCTCTTGTCTATTCCATATTTGGCTTAAGGAACTTTATCTGTGCTCATTTCAATCTCTGGTTTTATGCAGCACCCCAACTCACCTTTCCCCTTAAGCAAGCATAAGTTGGTTTTCTAAATTTGAGACCCTGTTC
The DNA here is from genome assembly GCF_949774975.1 of Lagenorhynchus albirostris. Taxonomy (NCBI): domain Eukaryota; kingdom Metazoa; phylum Chordata; class Mammalia; order Artiodactyla; family Delphinidae; genus Lagenorhynchus; species Lagenorhynchus albirostris. The sequence goes on along the minus strand of NW_026783369.1, from coordinate 719,499 downwards.
TGTTTTGTAATCCAGTTCCTGTGTAGCCAAGTTTACATTCTGTGTATTAGTGATATCTTATGATGTTTCTTTTTCTGTGTGACTTATTTCAGTTAGAATCATCATACCTGAATCCACTCATTATGCTGCTATGGGCCTGATGACATAGATTTCATTGCTGAGTGATATTGCATTGTACGTAAGTACCACAAATTCTTTATCCATTTTTCACTTTCTGTGATATTGAACTTGTACAGTAAACGAGGTTCTTGTAAACAGAGCCGTCCCAAACTTTGGGGTGACTGTGTCTTTTTGATTTTAATTTCCCTAAGCTATAGGACCATAAGTGGAAGTGCCCCAGGCTCTGTTGCTTTGTTTTTTAGATGTTTCAGGAAACACCATACACTTCTCCCGAGTGGCTCTTGGCAATTTACATCCCGCCCATCAGCATAACAAGGCTCCCAGTTCTCCATGGCCTGTCCTGCCTTTCTGGATTTTACACTGTTTTCAGATGGCCCTTTTGACCAGGGGGAAGTGAGACTTCATTGTAGTGCAGATTTCCTTTGCAAGCTTGCTTGGTTGTCCAAAAAGGGCGTATGCGTTTTTTCCTGAATATATTCAGGAAAAAACGCATACGCCCTTTTTGGCCAAGTGCATCATTGTCGGCGTTCTGCCTCTTTTCCTATGCTTTAAATGCAATTCCAGTCTACCTCCTGAAATCGGTTTCCTGCAATTCTGCCCCGTTTTCAAGTCCTCTTGGCAGCCTTACTTCAGTATATTTTTGGACGATAGCTGTCATTTATGACTCTGCAGGTTTGTGAATTACAGTGCCCCTGAGCTCCTTTCTTCAACTCGCTTTCTTGTGAGCTGGCCGCAACACCGCAGGATTGCTTCAGGCCCTAATCTGGTTCCGGCACGGCACGCTGAGCCTTTGGTTAATTCCTCTTCCTGGTGGGAAATGAGAGTTAAATTTGCCCGTCCAGACACCTCCAGCTAGTCTCTCATTGGTTCTCCCTATTCCTGTTCATCTTCCGCAGAAATTGCAAACTGGGCCAAACAGGAGGTTAAAGGCACTGACTCTCCAAGTCGGGAGAGAGTTAGTAAAGCGTCTGGAATGTTGCACCCGAGTACCAGGGGACGAGAACGGAGACATATTTGAACACGTCTCCCGATCACACGTTTGATCATACTCTGGGTTCCACATGCATGGTTTAGCTGAAGGAAGAATCCCTTAAAGCTGGAGAGTGGAGACCCGTGGAATGGGTACCATGCAATATGACTTCAAAGGGTCTTCATTTGCTCACCGAACCTCTCCAATCCTATCACTGCTGCGTTTATGCCAGTGTACACACGCTTGATTCTCTTTCCGAGACATAGCAATCCATAGGTTTTAAGATACTTACTAGTCAGGTACATTCTTAGGCGTTTAATATGGGGTGTTGAGTCCATTTCGTTGAGCAAGGAGTAGCTCTTGTCTATTCCATATTTGGCTTAAGGAACTTTATCTGTGCTCATTTCAATCTCTGGTTTTAAGCAGCACCCCAACTCACCTTTCCCCTTAAGCAAGCATAAGTTGGTTTTCTAAATTTGAGACCCTGTTCTGTTTTGTAATCCAGTTCCTGTGTAGCCAAGTTTACATTCTGTGTATTAGTGATATCTTATGATGTTTCTTTTTCTGTGTGACTTATTTCAGTTAGAATCATCATACCTGAATCCACTCATTATGCAGCTACGGGCCTGATGACATAGATGTCATTGCTGAGTGATATTGCATTGTACGTAAGTACCACAACTTCTTTATCCATTTTTCACTTTCTGCGATATTGAACTTGTACCGTAAACGAGGTTCTTGTAAACAGAGACGTCCCAAACTTTGGGGTGGCTGTGTCTTTTTGATTTTAATTTCCCTAAGCTATAGGACCATAAGTGGAAGTGCCCTAGGCTCTGTTGCTTTGTTTTTTAGATGTTTCAGGAAACACCATACACTTCTCCCGAGTGGCTGTTGGCAACTTACATCCCGCCCATCAGCATAACAAGGCTCCCAGTTCTCCATGGCCTGTCCTGCCTTTCTGGATTTTACACTTTTTTCAGATGGCCCTTTTGACCGGGGGGAAGTGAGACTTCATTGTAGTGCAGATTTCCTTTGCAAGCTTGCTTGGTTGGCCAAAAAGGGCGTATGCGTTTTTTCCTGAATATATTCAGGAAAAAACGCATACGCCCTTTTTGGCCAAGTGCATCATTGTGGACGTTCTGCCTCTTTTCCTATGCTTTAAATGCAATTCCAGTCTACCTCCTGAAATCGGTTTCCTGCAATTCTGCCCCGCTTTCAAGTCCTCTTGGCAGCCTGACTTCAGTATATTTTTGGACGATAGCTGTCATTTATAACTCTGCAGGTTTGTGAATTACAGTGCCCCTGAGCTCCTTTCTTCAACTCGCTTTCTTGTGAGCTGGCCGCAACACCGCAGGATTGCTTCAGGCCCTAATCTAGTTCCGGCACGGCACGCTGAGCCTTTGTTTAATTCCTCTTCCTGGTGGGAAATGAGAGTTAAATTTGCCCGTCCAGACACCTCCAGCTAGTCTCTCATTGGTTCTCCCTATTCCTGTTCATCTTCCGCAGAAATTGCAAACTGGGCCAAACAGGAGGTTAAAGGCACTGACTCTCCAAGTCGGGAGAGAGTTAGTAAAGCGTCTGGAAGGTTGCACCCGAGTATCAGGGGACGAGAACGGAGACATATTTGAACACGTCTCCCGATCACACGGTTGATCACACTCTGGGTTCCACATGCATGGTTTAGCTGAAGGAAGAATCCCTTAAACCTGGAGAGTTGAGACCCGTGGAATGGGTACCATGCAATATGACTTCAAAGGGTCTTCATTTGCTCACCGAACCTCTCCAATCCTATCACTGCTGCGTTTATGCCAGTGTACACACGCTTGATTTTCTTTCGGAGACATAGCAATCCATAGGTTTTAAATTATTTACTAGTCAGGTACATTCTTAGGCGTTTAATATGGGGTGTAGAGTCCATTTCGTTGAGCAAGGAGTAGCTCTTTCTATTCCATATTTGGCTTAAGGAACTTTATCTGTGCTCATTTCAATCTCTGGTTTTATGCAGCACCCCAACTCACCTTTCCCCTTAAGCAAGCATAAGTTGGTTTTCTAAATTTGAGACGCTGTTTTGTTTTGTAATCCAGTTGTTGTGTAGCCAAGTTTACATTCCGTGTATTAGTGATATCTTATGATGTTTCTTTTTCTGTGTGACTTATTTCAGTTAGAAGCATCATACCTGAATCCACTCATTATGCTGCTACGGGCCTGATGACATAGATGTCATTGCTGAGTGATATTGCATTGTACGTAAGTACCACAACTTCTTTATCCATTTTGCGCTTTCTGCGATATTGAACTTGTACCATAAACGAGCCGTCCCAAACTTTGGGGTGGCTGTGTCTTTTTGATTTTAATTTCCCTAAGCTATAGGACCATAAGTGGAAGTGCCCTGGCTCTCTTGCTTTGTTTTTTAGATGTTTCAGGAAACACCATACACTTCTCCCGAGTGGCTCTTGGCAATTTACATCCCGCCCATCAGCATAACAAGGCTCCCAGTTCTCCATGGCCTGTCCTGCCTTTCTGGATTTTACTCTTTTTTCAGATGGCCCTTTTGACCAGGGGGAAGTGAGACTTCATTGTAGTGCAGATTTCCTTTGCAAGCTTGCTTGGTTGTCCAAAAAGTGCGTATGCGTTTTTTCCTGAATATATTCAGGAAAAAACGCATACGCCCTTTTTGGCCAAGTGCATCATTGTCGACGTTCTGCCTCTTTTCCTATGCTTTAAATGCAATTCCAGTCTACCTCCTGAAATCGGTTTCCTGCAATTCTGCCCCGCTTTCAAGTCCTCTTGGCAGCCTTACTTCAGTATATTTTTGGACGATAGCTGTCATTTATAACTCTGCAGGTTTGTGAATTACAGTGCCCCTGAGCTCCTTTCTTCAACTCGCTTTCTTGTGAGCTGGCCGCAACACCGCAGGATTGCTTCAGGCCCTAATCTGGTTCCGCCACGGCACGCTGAGCCTTTGGTTAATTCCTCTTCCTGGTGGGAAATGAGAGTTAAATTTGCCCGTCCAGACACCTCCAGCTAGTCTCTCATTGGTTCTCCCTATTCCTGTTCATCTTCCGCAGAAATTGCAAACTGGGCCAAACAGGAGGTTAAAGGCACTGACTCTCCAAGTCGGGAGAGAGTTAGTAAAGCGTCTGGAAGGTTGCACCCGAGTACCAGGGGATGAGAACGGAGACATATTTGAACACGTCTCCCGATCACACGTTTCATCATACTCTGGGTTCCACATGCATGGTTTAGCTGAAGGAAGAATCCCTTAAAGCTGGAGAGTTGAGACCCGTGGAATGGGTACCATGCAATATGACTTCAAAGGGTCTTCATTTGCTCACCGAACCTCTCCAATCCTATCACTGCTGCATTTATGCCAGTGTACACACACTTGATTCTCTTTCAGAGACATAGCAATCCATAGGTTTTAAGATACTTACTAGTCAGGTACATTCTTAGGCGTTTCATATGGGGTGTTGAGTCCATTTCGTTGAGCAAGGAGTAGCTCTTGTCTATTCCATATTTGGCTTAAGGAACTTTATCTGTGCTCATTTCAATCTCTGGTTTTATGCAGCACCCCAACTCACCTTTCCCCTTAAGCAAGCATAAGTTGGTTTTCTAAATTTCAGACCCTGTTCTGTTTTGTAATCCAGTTCCTGTGTAGCCAAGTTTACATTCTGTGTATTAGTGATATCTTATGATGTTTCTTTTTCTTTGTGACTTATTTCAGTTAGAATCATCATACCTGAATCCACTCATTATGCAGCTACGGGCCTGATGACATAGATGTCATTGCTGAGTGATATTGCATTGTACGTAAGTACCACAACTTCTTTATCCATTTTTCACTTTCTGCGATATTGAACTTGTACCGTAAACGAGGTTCTTGTAAACAGAGACGTCCCAAACTTTGGGGTGGCTGTGTCTTTTTGATTTTAATTTCCCTAAGCTATAGGACCATAAGTGGAAGTGCCCTAGGCTCTGTTGCTTTGTTTTTTAGATGTTTCAGGAAACACCATACACTTCTCCCGAGTGGCTGTTGGCAATTTACATCCCGCCCATCAGCATAACAAGGCTCCCAGTTCTCCATGGCCTGTCCTGCCTTTCTGGATTTTACACTTTTTTCAGATGGCCCTTTTGACCGGGGGGAAGTGAGACTTCATTGTAGTGCAGATTTCCTTTGCAAGCTTGCTTGGTTGGCCAAAAAGGGCGTATGCGTTTTTTCCTGAATATATTCAGGAAAAAACGCATACGCCCTTTTTGGCCAAGTGCATCATTGTGGACGTTCTGCCTCTTTTCCTATGCTTTAAATGCAATTCCAGTCTACCTTCTGAAATCGGTTTCCTGCAATTCTGCCCCGCTTTCAAGTCCTCTTGGCAGCCTGACTTCAGTATATTTTTGGACGATAGCTGTCATTTATAACTCTGCAGGTTTGTGAATTACAGTGCCCCTGAGATCCTTTCTTCAGCTCGCTTTCTTGTTAGCTGGCCGCAAGACTGCAGGATTGCTTCAGGCCCTAATCTGGTTCCGGCACGGCACGCTGAGCCTTTGGTTAATTCCTCTTCCTGGTGGGAAATGAGAGTTAAATTTGCCCGTCCAGACACCTCCAGCTCGTCTCTCATTGGTTCTCCCTATTCCTGTTCATCTTCCGCAGAAATTGCAAACTGGGCCAAACAGGAGGTTAAAGGCACTGACTCTCCAAGTCGGGAGAGTGTTAGTAAAGCATCTGGAATGTTGCACCCGAGTACCAGGGGACGAGAATGGAGACATATTTGAACACGTCTCCTAATCACACGTTTGATCATACTCTGGGTTCCACATGCATGGTTTAGCTGAAGGAAGAATCCCTTAAAGTTGGAGAGTTGAGACCCGTGGAATGGGTACCATGCAATATGACTGCAAAGGGTCTTCATTTGCTCACTGAACCTCTCCAATCATATCACTGCTGCGTTTATGCCAGTGTACACACGCTTGATTCTCTTTCGGAGACATAGCAATCCATAGGTTTTAAGATACTTACTAGTCAGGTACATTCTTAGGCGTTTAATATGGGGTGTTGAGTCCCTTTCGTTGAGCAAGGTGTAGCTCTTGTCTATTCCATATTTGGCTTAAGGAACTTTATCTGTGCTCATTTCAATCTCTGGTTTTATGCAGCACCCCAACTCACCTTTCCCCTTAAGAAAGTATAAGTTGGTTTTCTAAATTTGAGACTCTGTTCTGTTTTGTAATCCAGTTCTTGTGTAGCCAAGTATACATTCCGTGTATTAGTGATATCTTATGATGTTTCTTTTTCTGTGTGATTTATTTCAGTTAGAAGCATCATACCTGAATCCACTCATTATGCTGCTACGGGACTGATGACATAGATGTCATTGCTGAGTGATATTGCATTGTACGTAAGTACCACAACTTCTTTATCCATTTTGCGCTTTCTGCGATATTGAACTTGTACCATAAACGAGCCGTCCCAAACTTTGGGGTGGCTGTGTCTTTTTGATTTTAATTTCCCTAAGCTATAGGACCATAAGTGGAAGTGCCCTGGCTCTCTTGCTTTGTTTTTTAGATGTTTCAGGAAACACCATACACTTCTCCCGAGTGGCTGTTGGCAATTTACATCCCGCCCATCAGCATAACAAGGCTCCCAGTTCTCCATGGCCTGTCCTGCCTTTCTGGATTTTACACTTTTTTCAGATGGCCCTTTTGACCGGGGGGAAGTGAGACTTCATTGTAGTGCAGATTTCCTTTGCAAGCTTGCTTGGTTGTCCAAAAAGTGCGTATGCGTTTTTTCCTGAATATATTCAGGAAAAAACGCATACGCCCTTTTTGGCCCAGTGCATCATTGTCGACGTTCTGCCTCTTTTCCTATGCTTTCAATGCAATTCCAGTCTACCTCCTGAAATCGGTTTCCTGCAATTCTGCCCCGCTTTCAAGTCCTCTTGGCAGCCTTACTTCAGTATATTTTTGGACGATAGCTGTCATTTATAACTCTGCAGGTTTGTGAATTACAGTGCCCCTGAGCTCCTTTCTTCAACTCGCTTTCTTGTGAGCTGGCCGCAACACCGGAGGATTGCTTCAGGCCCTAATCTGGTTCCGCCACGTCACGCTGAGCCTTTGTTTAATTCCTCTTCCTGGTGGGAAATGAGAGTTAAATTTGCCCGTCCAGACACCTCCAGCTAGTCTCTCATTGGTTCTCCCTATTCCTGTTCATCTTCCGCAGAAATTGCAAACTGGGCCAAACAGGAGGTTAAAGGCACTGACTCTCCAAGTCGGGAGAGTGTTAGTAAAGCATCTGGAATGTTGCACCCGAGTACCAGGGGATGAGAACGGAGACATATTTGAACACGTCTCCCGATCACACGTTTCATCATACTCTGGGTTCCACATGCATGGTTTAGCTGAAGGAAGAATCCCTTAAACCTGGAGAGTGGAGACCCGTGGAATGGGTACCATGCAATATGACTTCAAAGGCTCTTCATTTTCTCACCGAAGCTCTCCAATCCTATCACTGCTGCATTTATGCCAGTGTACACACGCTTGATTCTCTTTCAGAGACATAGCAATCCATAGGTTTTAAGATACTTACTAGTCAGGTACATTCTTAGGCGTTTCATATGGGGTGTTGAGTCCATTTCGTTGAGCAAGGAGTAGCTCTTGTCTATTCCATATTTGGCTTAAGGAACTTTATCTGTGCTCATTTCAATCTCTGGTTTTATGCAGCACCCCAACTCACCTTTCCCCTTAAGCAAGCATAAGTTGGTTTTCTAAATTTCAGACCCTGTTCTGTTTTGTAATCCAGTTCCTGTGTAGCCAAGTTTACATTCTGTGTATTAGTGATATCTTATGATGTTTCTTTTTCTTTGTGACTTATTTCAGTTAGAATCATCATACCTGAATCCACTCATTATGCAGCTACGGGCCTGATGACATAGATGTCATTGCTGAGTGATATTGCATTGTACGTAAGTACCACAACTTCTTTATCCATTTTTCACTTTCTGCGATATTGAACTTGTACCGTAAACGAGGTTCTTGTAAACAGAGACGTCCCAAACTTTGGGGTGGCTGTGTCTTTTTGATTTTAATTTCCCTAAGCTATAGGACCATAAGTGGAAGTGCCCTAGGCTCTGTTGCTTTGTTTTTTAGATGTTTCAGGAAACACCATACACTTCTCCCGAGTGGCTGTTGGCAATTTATATCCCACCCATCAGCATAACCATGCTCCCAGTTCTCCATGGCCTGTCCTGCCTTTATGGATTCTACTCTTTTTTCAGATGGCCCTTTTGACAGGGGGGAAGTGAGACTTCATTGTAGTGCAGATTTCCTTTGCAAGCTTGCTTGGTTGGCCAAAAAGGGCGTATGCGTTTTTTCCTGAATATATTCAGGAAAAAACGCATACGCCCTTTTTGGCCAAGTGCATCATTGTGGACGTCCTGCCTCTTTTCCTATGCTTTCAATGCAATTCCAGTCTACCTCCTGAAATCGGTTTCCTGCAATTCTGCCCCGTTTTCAAGTCCTCTTGGCAGCCTTACTTCAGTATATTTTTGGACGATAGCTGTCATTTATAACTCTGCAGGTTTGTGAATTACAGTGCCCCTGAGCTCCTTTCTTCAACTCGCTTTCTCGTGAGCTGGCCGCAACACCGCAGGATGGCTTCAGGCCCTAATCTGGTTCCGGCACGGCACGCTGAGCCTTTGGTTAATTCCTCTTCCTGGTGGGAAATGAGAGTTAAATTTGCCCGTCCAGACACCTCCAGCTAGTCTCTCATTGGTTCTCCCTATTCCTGTTTATCTTCCGCAGAAATTGCAAACTGGGCCAAACAGGAGGTTAAAGGCACTGACTCTCCAAGTTGGGAGAGTGTTAGTAAAGCGTCTGGCATGTTGCACCCGAGTACCAGGGGACGAAAACTGAGACATATTGGAACACGTCTCCCGATCACACGGTTGATCATACTCTGGGTTCCACATGCATGTTTTAGCTGAAGGAAGAATACCTTAAACCTGGAGAGTTGAGACCCGTGGAATGGGTACCATGCAATATGACTTCAAAGGGTCTTCATTTGCTCACCGAACCTCTCCAATCCTATCACTGCTGCGTTTATGCCCCTGTACACACACTTGATTCTCTTTCAGAGACATAGCAATCCATAGGTTTTAAGATACTTCCTAGTCAGGTACACTCTTAGGCATTTAATATGGGGTGTTGAGTCCATTTCGTTGAGCAAGGAGTAGCTCTTGTCTATTCCATATTTGGCTTAAGGAACTTTATCTGTGCTCATTTCAATCTCTGGTTTTAGGCAGCACCCCAACTCACCTTTCCCCTTAAGCAAGCATAAGTTGGGTTTCTAAATTTGAGACCCTGTTCTGTTTTGTAATTCAGTTCCTGTGTAGCCAAGGTTACATTCCGTGTATTAGTGATATCTTATGATGTTTCTTTTCCTGTGTGACTTATTTCAGTTAGAATCATCGTACCTGAATCCACTCATTATGCTGCTACGGGCCTGATGACATAGATTTCATTGCTGAGTGATACTGCATTGTACGTAAGTACCACAACTTCTTTATCCATTTTTCACTTTCTGCGATATTGAACTTGTACCGTAAACCAGGTTCTTGTAAACAGAGCCGTCCCAACCTTTGGGGTGGCTGTGTCTTTTTGATTTTAATTTCCCTAAGCTATAGGACCATAAGTGGAAGTGACCTAGGCTCTGTTGCTTTGTTTTTTAGATGTTTCAGGAAACACCATACACTTCTCCCGAGTGGCTGTTGGCAATTTACATCCCGCCCATCAGCATAACAAGGCTCCCAGTTCTCCATGGCCTGTCCTGCCTTTCTGGATTTTACACTTTGTTCAGATGGCCCTTTTGACCGGGGGGAAGTGAGACTTCATTGTAGTGCAGATTTCCTTTGCAAGCTTGCTTGGTTGGCCAAAAAGGGCGTATGCGTTTTTTCCTGAATATATTCAGGAAAAAACGCATACGCCCTTTTTGGCCAAGTGCATCATTGTGGACGTTCTGCCTCTTTTCCTATGCTTTAAATGCAATTCCAGTCTACCTCCTGAAATCGGTTTCCTGCAAGTCTGCCCCAAGTTCAAGTCCTCTTGGCAGCCTTACTTCAGTATATTTTTGGACGATAGCTGTCATTTATAACTCTGCATGTTTGTGAATTACAGTGCCCCTGAGCTCCTTTCTTCAACTCGCTTTCTCGTGAGCTGGCCGCAACACCGCAGGATGGCTTCAGGCCCTAATCTGGTTCCGGCACGGCACGCTGAGCCTTTGGTTAATTCCTCTTCCTGGTGGGAAATGAGAGTTAAATTTGCCCGTCCAGACACCTCCAGCTAGTCTGTCATTGGTTCTCCCTATTCCTGTTCATCTTCCGCAGAAATTGCAAACTGGGCCAAACAGGAGGTTAAAGGCACTGACTCTCCAAGTCGGGAGAGTGTTAGTAAAGCGTCTGGCATGTTGCACCCGAGTACCAGGGGACGAAAACTGAGACATATTGGAACACGTCTCCCGATCACACGGTTGATCATACTCTGGGTTCCACATGCATGTTTTAGCTGAAGGAAGAATACCTTAAACCTGGAGAGTTGAGACCCGTGGAATGGGTACCATGCAATATGACTTCAAAGGGTCTTCATTTGCTCACCGAACCTCTCCAATCCTATCACTGCTGCGTTTATGCCCCTGTACACACACTTGATTCTCTTTCAGAGACATAGCAATCCATAGGTTTTAAGATACTTCCTAGTCAGGTACACTCTTAGGCATTTAATATGGGGTGTTGAGTCCATTTCGTTGAGCAAGGAGTAGCTCTTGTCTATTCCATATTTGGCTTAAGGAACTTTATCTGTGCTCATTTCAATCTCTGGTTTTATGCAGCACCCCAACTCACCTTTCCCCTTAAGCAAGCATAAGTTGGGTTTCTAAATTTGAGACCCTGTTCTGTTTTGTAATTCAGTTCCTGTGTAGCCAAGGTTACATTCCGTGTATTAGTGATATCTTATGATGTTTCTTTTTCTGTGTGACTTATTTCAGTTAGAATCATCGTACCTGAATCCACTCATTATGCTGCTACGGGCCTGATGACATAGATTTCATTGCTGAGTGATATTGCATTGTACGTAAGTACCACAACTTCTTTATCCATTTTTCACTTTCTGCGATATTGAACTTGTACCGTAAACCAGGTTCTTGTAAACAGAGCCGTCCCAACCTTTGGGGTGGCTGTGTCTTTTGATTTTAATTTCCCTAAGCTATAGGACCATAAGTGGAAGTGCCCTAGGCTCTGTTGCTTTGTTTTTTAGATGTTTCAGGAAACACCATACACTTCTCCCGAGTGGCTGTTGGCAATTGACATCCCGCCCATCAGCATAACAAGGCTCCCAGTTCTCCATGGCCTGTCCTGCCTTTCTGGATTTTACACTTTTTTCAGATGGCCCTTTTGACCGGGGGGAAGTGAGACTTCATTGTAGTGCAGATTTCCTTTGCAAGCTTGCTTGGTTGGCCAAAAAGGGCGTATGCGTTTTTTCCTGAATATATTCAGGAAAAAACGCATACGCCCTTTTTGGCCAAGTGCATCATTGTGGACGTTCTGCCTCTTTTCCTATGCTTTAAATGCAATTCCAGTCTACCTCCTGAAATCGGTTTCCTGCAATTCTGCCCCGCTTTCAAGTCCTCTTGGCAGCCTTACTTCAGTATATTTTTGGACGATAGCTGTCATTTATAACTCTGCAGGTTTGTGAATTACAGTGCCCCTGAGCTCCTTTCTTCAACTCGCTTTCTCGTGAGCTGGCCGCAACACCGCAGGATGGCTTCAGGCCCTAATCTGGTTCCGGCACGGCACGCTGAGCCTTTGGTTAATTCCTCTTCCTGGTGGGAAATGAGAGTTAAATTTGCCCGTCCAGACACCTCCAGCTAGTCTGTCATTGGTTCTCCCTATTCCTGTTCATCTTCCGCAGAAATTGCAAACTGGGCCAAACAGGAGGTTAAAGGCACTGACTCTCCAAGTCGGGAGAGTGTTAGTAAAGCGTCTGGAATGTTGCACCCGAGTACCAGGGGACGGAAACTGACACATATTGGAACACGTCTCCCGATCACACGGTTGATCATACTCTGGGTTCCACATGCATGTTTTAGCTGAAGGAAGAATACCTTAAACCTGGAGAGTTGAGACCCGTGGAATGGGTACCATGCAATATGACTTCAAAGGGTCTTCATTTGCTCACCGAACCTCTCCAATCCTATCACTGCTGCGTTTATGCCCCTGTACACACACTTGATTCTCTTTCAGAGACATAGCAATCCATAGGTTTTAAGATACTTCCTAGTCAGGTACACTCTTAGGCATTTAATATGGGGTGTTGAGTCCATTTCGTTGAGCAAGGAGTAGCTCTTGTCTATTCCATATTTGGCTTAAGGAACTTTATCTGTGCTCATTTCAATCTCTGGTTTTATGCAGCACCCCAACTCACCTTTCCCCTTAAGCAAGCATAAGTTGGGTTTCTAAATTTGAGACCCTGTTCTGTTTTGTAATTCAGTTCCTGTGTAGCCAAGGTTACATTCCGTGTATTAGTGATATCTTATGATGTTTCTTTTCCTGTGTGACTTATTTCAGTTAGAATCATCGTACCTGAATCCACTCATTATGCTGCTACGGGCCTGATGACATAGATTTCATTGCTGAGTGATACTGCATTGTACGTAAGTACCACAACTTCTTTATCCATTTTTCACTTTCTGCGATATTGAACTTGTACTGTAAACCAGGTTCTTGTAAACAGAGCCGTCCCAACCTTTGGGGTGGCTGTGTCTTTTTGATTTTAATTTCCCTAAGCTATAGGACCATAAGTGGAAGTGCCCTAGGCTCTGTTGCTTTGTTTTTTAGATGTTTCAGGAAACACCATACACTTCTCCCGAGTGGCTGTTGGCAATTGACATCCCGCCCATCAGCATAACAAGGCTCCCAGTTCTCCATGGCCTGTCCTGCCTTTCTGGATTTTACACTTTGTTCAGATGGCCCTTTTGACCGGGGGGAAGTGAGACTTCATTGTAGTGCAGATTTCCTTTGCAAGCTTGCTTGGTTGGCCAAAAAAGGCGTATGCGTTTTTTCCTGAATATATTCAGGAAAAAACGCATACGCCCTTTTTGGCCAAGTGCATCATTGTGGACGTTCTGCCTCTTTTCCTATGCTTTAAATGCAATTCCAGTCTACCTCCTGAAATCGGTTTCCTGCAATTCTGCCCCGCTTTCAAGTCCTCTTGGCAGCCTTACTTCAGTATATTTTTGGACGATAGCTGTCATTTATAACTCTGCAGGTTTGTGAATTACAGTGCCCCTGAGCTCCTTTCTTCAACTCGCTTTCTCGTGAGCTGGCCGCAACACCGCAGGATGGCTTCAGGCCCTAATCTGGTTCCGGCACGGCACGCTGAGCCTTTGGTTAATTCCTCTTCCTGGTGGGAAATGAGAGTTAAATTTGCCCGTCCAGACACCTCCAGCTAGTCTGTCATTGGTTCTCCCTATTCCTGTTCATCTTCCACAGAAATTGCAAACTGGGCCAAACAGGAGGTTAAAGGCACTGACTCTCCAAGTCGGGAGAGTGTTAGTAAAGCGTCTGGAATGTTGCACCCGAGTACCAGGGGACGGAAACTGACACATATTGGAACACGTCTCCCGATCACACGGTTGATCATACTCTGGGTTCCACATGCATGTTTTAGCTGAAGGAAGAATACCTTAAACCTGGAGAGTTGAGACCCGTGGAATGGGTACCATGCAATATGACTTCAAAGGGTCTTCATTTGCTCACCGAACCTCTCCAATCCTATCACTGCTGCGTTTATGCCCCTGTACACACACTTGATTCTCTTTCAGAGACATAGCAATCCATAGGTTTTAAGATACTTCCTAGTCAGGTACACTCTTAGGCATTTAATATGGGGTGTTGAGTCCATTTCGTTGAGCAAGGAGTAGCTCTTGTCTATTCCATATTTGGCTTAAGGAACTTTATCTGTGCTCATTTCAATCTCTGGTTTTATGCAGCACCCCAACTCACCTTTCCCCTTAAGCAAGCATAAGTTGGGTTTCTAAATTTGAGACCCTGTTCTGTTTTGTAATTCAGTTCCTGTGTAGCCAAGGTTACATTCCGTGTATTAGTGATATCTTATGATGTTTCTTTTCCTGTGTGACTTATTTCAGTTAGAATCATCGTACCTGAATCCACTCATAATGCTGTTACGGGACTGATGACATAGATTTCATTGCTGAGTGATACTGCATTGTACGTAAGTACCACAACTTCTTTATCCATTTTTCACTTTCTGCGATATTGAACTTGTACCGTAAACCAGGTTCTTGTAAACAGAGCCGTCCCAACCTTTGGGGTGGCTGTGTCTTTTTGATTTTAATTTCCCTAAGCTATAGGACCATAAGTGGAAGTGCCCTAGGCTCTGTTGCTTTGTTTTTTAGATGTTTCAGGAAACACCATACACTTCTCCCGAGTGGCTGTTGGCAATTGACATCCCGCCCATCAGCATAACAAGGCTCCCAGTTCTCCATGGCCTGTCCTGCCTTTCTGGATTTTACACTTTGTTCAGATGGCCCTTTTGACCGGGGGGAAGTGAGACTTCATTGTAGTGCAGATTTCCTTTGCAAGCTTGCTTGGTTGGCCAAAAAGGGCGTATGCGTTTTTTCCTGAATATATTCAGGAAAAAACGCATACGCCCTTTTTGGCCAAGTGCATCATTGTGGACGTTCTGCCTCTTTTCCTATGCTTTCAATGCAATTCCAGTCTACCTTCTGAAATCGGTTTCCTGCAATTCTGCCCCGCTTTCAAGTCCTCTTGGCAGCCTTACTTCAGTATATTTTTGGACGATAGCTGTCATTTATAACTCTGCAGGTTTGTGAATTACAGTGCCCTTGAGCTCCTTTCTTCAACTCGCTTTCTCGTGAGCTGGCCGCAACACCGCAGGATGGCTTCAGGCCCTAATCTGGTTCCGGCACGGCACGCTGAGCCTTTGGTTAATTCCTCTTCCTGGTGGGAAATGAGAGTTAAATTTGCCCGTCCAGACACCTCCAGCTAGTCTGTCATTGGTTCTCCCTATTCCTGTTCATCTTCCACAGAAATTGCAAACTGGGCCAAACAGGAGGTTAAAGGCACTGACTCTCCAAGTCGGGAGAGTGTTAGTAAAGCGTCTGGCATGTTGCACCCGAGTACCAGGGGACGAAAACTGAGACATATTGGAACACGTCTCCCGATCACACGGTTGATCATACTCTGGGTTCCACATGCATGTTTTAGCTGAAGGAAGAATACCTTAAACCTGGAGAGTTGAGACCCGTGGAATGGGTACCATGCAATATGACTTCAAAGGGTCTTCATTTGCTCACCGAACCTCTCCAATCCTATCACTGCTGCGTTTATGCCCCTGTACACACACTTGATTCTCTTTCAGAGACATAGCAATCCATAGGTTTTAAGATACTTCCTAGTCAGGTACACTCTTAGGCATTTAATATGGGGTGTTGAGTCCATTTCGTTGAGCAAGGAGTAGCTCTTGTCTATTCCATATTTGGCTTAAGGAACTTTATCTGTGCTCATTTCAATCTCTGGTTTTATGCAGCACCCCAACTCACCTTTCCCCTTAAGCAAGCATAAGTTGGGTTTCTAAATTTGAGACCCTGTTCTGTTTTGTAATTCAGTTCCTGTGTAGCCAAGGTTACATTCCGTGTATTAGTGATATCTTATGATGTTTCTTTTTCTGTGTGACTTATTTCAGTTAGAATCATCGTACCTGAATCCACTCATTATGCTGCTACGGGCCTGATGACATAGATTTCATTGCTGAGTGATATTGCATTGTACGTAAGTACCACAACTTCTTTATCCATTTTTCACTTTCTGCGATATTGAACTTGTACCGTAAACCAGGTTCTTGTAAACAGAGCCGTCCCAACCTTTGGGGTGGCTGTGTCTTTTGATTTTAATTTCCCTAAGCTATAGGACCATAAGTGAAGTGCCCTAGGCTCTGTTGCTTTGTTTTTTAGATGTTTCAGGAAACACCATACACTTCTCCCGAGTGGCTGTTGGCAATTGACATCCCGCCCATCAGCATAACAAGGCTCCCAGTTCTCCATGGCCTGTCCTGCCTTTCTGGATTTTACACTTTGTTCAGATGGCCCTTTTGACCGGGGGGAAGTGAGACTTCATTGTAGTGCAGATTTCCTTTGCAAGCTTGCTTGGTTGGCCAAAAAGGGCGTATGCGTTTTTTCCTGAATATATTCAGGAAAAAACGCATACGCCCTTTTTGGCCAAGTGCATCATTGTGGACGTTCTGCCTCTTTTCCTATGCTTTCAATGCAATTCCAGTCTACCTCCTGAAATCGGTTTCCTGCAATTCTGCCCCGCTTTCAAGTCCTCTTGGCAGCCTTACTTCAGTATATTTTTGGACGATAGCTGTCATTTATAACTCTGCAGGTTTGTGAATTACAGTGCCCCTGAGCTCCTTTCTTCAACTCGCTTTCTCGTGAGCTGGCCGCAACACCGCAGGGTGGCTTCAGGCCCTAATCTGGTTCCGGCACGGCACGCTGAGCCTTTGGTTAATTCCTCTTCCTGGTGGGAAATGAGAGTTAAATTTGCCCGTCCAGACACCTCCAGCTAGTCTGTCATTGGTTCTCCCTATTCCTGTTCATCTTCCGCAGAAATTGCAAACTGGGCCAAACAGGAGGTTAAAGGCACTGACTCTCCAAGTCGGGAGAGTGTTAGTAAAGCGTCTGGAATGTTGCACCCGAGTACCAGGGGACGAAAACTGAGACATATTGGAACACGTCTCCCGATCACACGGTTGATCATACTCTGGGTTCCACATGCATGTTTTAGCTGAAGGAAGAATACCTTAAACCTGGAGAGTTGAGACCCGTGGAATGGGTACCATGCAATATGATTTCAAAGGGTCTTCATTTGCTCACCGAACCTCTCCAATCCTATCACTGCTGCGTTTATGCCCCTGTACACACACTTGATTCTCTTTCAGAGACATAGCAATCCGTAGGTTTTAAGATACTTCCTAGTCAGGTACACTCTTAGGCATTTAATATGGGGTGTTGAGTCCATTTCGTTGAGCAAGGAGTAGCTCTTGTCTATTCCATATTTGGCTTAAGGAACTTTATCTGTGCTCATTTCAATCTCTGGTTTTATGCAGCACCCCAACTCACCTTTCCCCTTAAGCAAGCATAAGTTGGGTTTCTAAATTTGAGACCCTGTTCTGTTTTGTAATTCAGTTCCTGTGTAGCCAAGTTTACATTCCGTGTATTAGTGATATCTTATGATGTTTCTTTTCCTGTGTGACTTATTTCAGTTAGAATCATCGTACCTGAATCCACTCATTATGCTGCTATGGGCCTGATGACATAGATTTCATTGCTGAGTGATACTGCATTGTACGTAAGTACCACAACTTCTTTATCCATTTTTCACTTTCTGCGATATTGAACTTGTACCGTAAACCAGGTTCTTGTAAACAGAGCCGTCCCAACCTTTGGGGTGGCTGTGTCTTTTGATTTTAATTTCCCTAAGCTATAGGACCATAAGTGGAAGTGCCCTAGGCTCTGTTGCTTTGTTTTTTAGATGTTTCAGGAAACACCATACACTTCTCCCGAGTGGCTGTTGGCAATTGACATCCCGCCCATCAGCATAACAAGGCTCCCAGTTCTCCATGGCCTGTCCTGCCTTTCTGGATTTTACACTTTGTTCAGATGGCCCTTTTGACCGGGGGGAAGTGAGACTTCATTGTAGTGCAGATTTCCTTTGCAAGCTTGCTTGGTTGGCCCAAAAGGGCGTATGCGTTTTTTCCTGAATATATTCAGGAAAAAACGCATACGCCCTTTTTGGCCAAGTGCATCATTGTGGACGTCCTGCCTCTTTTCCTATGCTTTCAATGCAATTCCAGTCTACCTCCTGAAATCGGTTTCCTGCAATTCTGCCCCGTTTTCAAGTCCTCTTGGCAGCCTTACTTCAGTATATTTTTGGACGATAGCTGTCATTTATAACTCTGCAGGTTTGTGAATTACAGTGCCCCTGAGCTCCTTTCTTCAACTCGCTTTCTCGTGAGCTGGCCGCAACACCGCAGGATGGCTTCAGGCCCTAATCTGGTTCCGGCACGGCACGCTGAGCCTTTGGTTAATTCCTCTTCCTGGTGGGAAATGAGAGTTAAATTTGCCCGTCCAGACACCTCCAGCTAGTCTCTCATTGGTTCTCCCTATTCCTGTTTATCTTCCGCAGAAATTGCAAACTGGGCCAAACAGGAGGTTAAAGGCACTGACTCTCCAAGTTGGGAGAGTGTTAGTAAAGCGTCTGGCATGTTGCACCCGAGTACCAGGGGACGAAAACTGAGACATATTGGAACACGTCTCCCGATCACACGGTTGATCATACTCTGGGTTCCACATGCATGTTTTAGCTGAAGGAAGAATACCTTAAACCTGGAGAGTTGAGACCCGTGGAATGGGTACCATGCAATATGACTTCAAAGGGTCTTCATTTGCTCACCGAACCTCTCCAATCCTATCACTGCTGCGTTTATGCCCCTGTACACACACTTGATTCTCTTTCAGAGACATAGCAATCCATAGGTTTTAAGATACTTCCTAGTCAGGTACACTCTTAGGCATTTAATATGGGGTGTTGAGTCCATTTCGTTGAGCAAGGAGTAGCTCTTGTCTATTCCATATTTGGCTTAAGGAACTTTATCTGTGCTCATTTCAATCTCTGGTTTTAGGCAGCACCCCAACTCACCTTTCCCCTTAAGCAAGCATAAGTTGGGTTTCTAAATTTGAGACCCTGTTCTGTTTTGTAATTCAGTTCCTGTGTAGCCAAGGTTACATTCCGTGTATTAGTGATATCTTATGATGTTTCTTTTCCTGTGTGACTTATTTCAGTTAGAATCATCGTACCTGAATCCACTCATTATGCTGCTACGGGCCTGATGACATAGATTTCATTGCTGAGTGATACTGCATTGTACGTAAGTACCACAACTTCTTTATCCATTTTTCACTTTCTGCGATATTGAACTTGTACCGTAAACCAGGTTCTTGTAAACAGAGCCGTCCCAACCTTTGGGGTGGCTGTGTCTTTTTGATTTTAATTTCCCTAAGCTATAGGACCATAAGTGGAAGTGACCTAGGCTCTGTTGCTTTGTTTTTTAGATGTTTCAGGAAACACCATACACTTCTCCCGAGTGGCTGTTGGCAATTTACATCCCGCCCATCAGCATAACAAGGCTCCCAGTTCTCCATGGCCTGTCCTGCCTTTCTGGATTTTACACTTTGTTCAGATGGCCCTTTTGACCGGGGGGAAGTGAGACTTCATTGTAGTGCAGATTTCCTTTGCAAGCTTGCTTGGTTGGCCAAAAAGGGCGTATGCGTTTTTTCCTGAATATATTCAGGAAAAAACGCATACGCCCTTTTTGGCCAAGTGCATCATTGTGGACGTTCTGCCTCTTTTCCTATGCTTTAAATGCAATTCCAGTCTACCTCCTGAAATCGGTTTCCTGCAAGTCTGCCCCAAGTTCAAGTCCTCTTGGCAGCCTTACTTCAGTATATTTTTGGACGATAGCTGTCATTTATAACTCTGCATGTTTGTGAATTACAGTGCCCCTGAGCTCCTTTCTTCAACTCGCTTTCTCGTGAGCTGGCCGCAACACCGCAGGATGGCTTCAGGCCCTAATCTGGTTCCGGCACGGCACGCTGAGCCTTTGGTTAATTCCTCTTCCTGGTGGGAAATGAGAGTTAAATTTGCCCGTCCAGACACCTCCAGCTAGTCTGTCATTGGTTCTCCCTATTCCTGTTCATCTTCCGCAGAAATTGCAAACTGGGCCAAACAGGAGGTTAAAGGCACTGACTCTCCAAGTCGGGAGAGTGTTAGTAAAGCGTCTGG
Source organism: Lagenorhynchus albirostris (assembly GCF_949774975.1). Taxonomy (NCBI): domain Eukaryota; kingdom Metazoa; phylum Chordata; class Mammalia; order Artiodactyla; family Delphinidae; genus Lagenorhynchus; species Lagenorhynchus albirostris. Next base: position 699,486 of record NW_026783369.1, on the reverse strand, counting down.
CATGTTGCACCCGAGTACCAGGGGACGAAAACTGAGACATATTGGAACACGTCTCCCGATCACACGGTTGATCATACTCTGGGTTCCACATGCATGTTTTAGCTGAAGGAAGAATACCTTAAACCTGGAGAGTTGAGACCCGTGGAATGGGTACCATGCAATATGACTTCAAAGGGTCTTCATTTGCTCACCGAACCTCTCCAATCCTATCACTGCTGCGTTTATGCCCCTGTACACACACTTGATTCTCTTTCAGAGACATAGCAATCCATAGGTTTTAAGATACTTCCTAGTCAGGTACACTCTTAGGCATTTAATATGGGGTGTTGAGTCCATTTCGTTGAGCAAGGAGTAGCTCTTGTCTATTCCATATTTGGCTTAAGGAACTTTATCTGTGCTCATTTCAATCTCTGGTTTTATGCAGCACCCCAACTCACCTTTCCCCTTAAGCAAGCATAAGTTGGGTTTCTAAATTTGAGACCCTGTTCTGTTTTGTAATTCAGTTCCTGTGTAGCCAAGGTTACATTCCGTGTATTAGTGATATCTTATGATGTTTCTTTTTCTGTGTGACTTATTTCAGTTAGAATCATCGTACCTGAATCCACTCATTATGCTGCTACGGGCCTGATGACATAGATTTCATTGCTGAGTGATATTGCATTGTACGTAAGTACCACAACTTCTTTATCCATTTTTCACTTTCTGCGATATTGAACTTGTACCGTAAACCAGGTTCTTGTAAACAGAGCCGTCCCAACCTTTGGGGTGGCTGTGTCTTTTGATTTTAATTTCCCTAAGCTATAGGACCATAAGTGGAAGTGCCCTAGGCTCTGTTGCTTTGTTTTTTAGATGTTTCAGGAAACACCATACACTTCTCCCGAGTGGCTGTTGGCAATTGACATCCCGCCCATCAGCATAACAAGGCTCCCAGTTCTCCATGGCCTGTCCTGCCTTTCTGGATTTTACACTTTTTTCAGATGGCCCTTTTGACCGGGGGGAAGTGAGACTTCATTGTAGTGCAGATTTCCTTTGCAAGCTTGCTTGGTTGGCCAAAAAGGGCGTATGCGTTTTTTCCTGAATATATTCAGGAAAAAACGCATACGCCCTTTTTGGCCAAGTGCATCATTGTGGACGTTCTGCCTCTTTTCCTATGCTTTAAATGCAATTCCAGTCTACCTCCTGAAATCGGTTTCCTGCAATTCTGCCCCGCTTTCAAGTCCTCTTGGCAGCCTTACTTCAGTATATTTTTGGACGATAGCTGTCATTTATAACTCTGCAGGTTTGTGAATTACAGTGCCCCTGAGCTCCTTTCTTCAACTCGCTTTCTCGTGAGCTGGCCGCAACACCGCAGGATGGCTTCAGGCCCTAATCTGGTTCCGGCACGGCACGCTGAGCCTTTGGTTAATTCCTCTTCCTGGTGGGAAATGAGAGTTAAATTTGCCCGTCCAGACACCTCCAGCTAGTCTGTCATTGGTTCTCCCTATTCCTGTTCATCTTCCGCAGAAATTGCAAACTGGGCCAAACAGGAGGTTAAAGGCACTGACTCTCCAAGTCGGGAGAGTGTTAGTAAAGCGTCTGGAATGTTGCACCCGAGTACCAGGGGACGGAAACTGACACATATTGGAACACGTCTCCCGATCACACGGTTGATCATACTCTGGGTTCCACATGCATGTTTTAGCTGAAGGAAGAATACCTTAAACCTGGAGAGTTGAGACCCGTGGAATGGGTACCATGCAATATGACTTCAAAGGGTCTTCATTTGCTCACCGAACCTCTCCAATCCTATCACTGCTGCGTTTATGCCCCTGTACACACACTTGATTCTCTTTCAGAGACATAGCAATCCATAGGTTTTAAGATACTTCCTAGTCAGGTACACTCTTAGGCATTTAATATGGGGTGTTGAGTCCATTTCGTTGAGCAAGGAGTAGCTCTTGTCTATTCCATATTTGGCTTAAGGAACTTTATCTGTGCTCATTTCAATCTCTGGTTTTATGCAGCACCCCAACTCACCTTTCCCCTTAAGCAAGCATAAGTTGGGTTTCTAAATTTGAGACCCTGTTCTGTTTTGTAATTCAGTTCCTGTGTAGCCAAGGTTACATTCCGTGTATTAGTGATATCTTATGATGTTTCTTTTCCTGTGTGACTTATTTCAGTTAGAATCATCGTACCTGAATCCACTCATTATGCTGCTACGGGCCTGATGACATAGATTTCATTGCTGAGTGATACTGCATTGTACGTAAGTACCACAACTTCTTTATCCATTTTTCACTTTCTGCGATATTGAACTTGTACTGTAAACCAGGTTCTTGTAAACAGAGCCGTCCCAACCTTTGGGGTGGCTGTGTCTTTTTGATTTTAATTTCCCTAAGCTATAGGACCATAAGTGGAAGTGCCCTAGGCTCTGTTGCTTTGTTTTTTAGATGTTTCAGGAAACACCATACACTTCTCCCGAGTGGCTGTTGGCAATTGACATCCCGCCCATCAGCATAACAAGGCTCCCAGTTCTCCATGGCCTGTCCTGCCTTTCTGGATTTTACACTTTGTTCAGATGGCCCTTTTGACCGGGGGGAAGTGAGACTTCATTGTAGTGCAGATTTCCTTTGCAAGCTTGCTTGGTTGGCCAAAAAAGGCGTATGCGTTTTTTCCTGAATATATTCAGGAAAAAACGCATACGCCCTTTTTGGCCAAGTGCATCATTGTGGACGTTCTGCCTCTTTTCCTATGCTTTAAATGCAATTCCAGTCTACCTCCTGAAATCGGTTTCCTGCAATTCTGCCCCGCTTTCAAGTCCTCTTGGCAGCCTTACTTCAGTATATTTTTGGACGATAGCTGTCATTTATAACTCTGCAGGTTTGTGAATTACAGTGCCCCTGAGCTCCTTTCTTCAACTCGCTTTCTCGTGAGCTGGCCGCAACACCGCAGGATGGCTTCAGGCCCTAATCTGGTTCCGGCACGGCACGCTGAGCCTTTGGTTAATTCCTCTTCCTGGTGGGAAATGAGAGTTAAATTTGCCCGTCCAGACACCTCCAGCTAGTCTGTCATTGGTTCTCCCTATTCCTGTTCATCTTCCACAGAAATTGCAAACTGGGCCAAACAGGAGGTTAAAGGCACTGACTCTCCAAGTCGGGAGAGTGTTAGTAAAGCGTCTGGAATGTTGCACCCGAGTACCAGGGGACGGAAACTGACACATATTGGAACACGTCTCCCGATCACACGGTTGATCATACTCTGGGTTCCACATGCATGTTTTAGCTGAAGGAAGAATACCTTAAACCTGGAGAGTTGAGACCCGTGGAATGGGTACCATGCAATATGACTTCAAAGGGTCTTCATTTGCTCACCGAACCTCTCCAATCCTATCACTGCTGCGTTTATGCCCCTGTACACACACTTGATTCTCTTTCAGAGACATAGCAATCCATAGGTTTTAAGATACTTCCTAGTCAGGTACACTCTTAGGCATTTAATATGGGGTGTTGAGTCCATTTCGTTGAGCAAGGAGTAGCTCTTGTCTATTCCATATTTGGCTTAAGGAACTTTATCTGTGCTCATTTCAATCTCTGGTTTTATGCAGCACCCCAACTCACCTTTCCCCTTAAGCAAGCATAAGTTGGGTTTCTAAATTTGAGACCCTGTTCTGTTTTGTAATTCAGTTCCTGTGTAGCCAAGGTTACATTCCGTGTATTAGTGATATCTTATGATGTTTCTTTTCCTGTGTGACTTATTTCAGTTAGAATCATCGTACCTGAATCCACTCATAATGCTGTTACGGGACTGATGACATAGATTTCATTGCTGAGTGATACTGCATTGTACGTAAGTACCACAACTTCTTTATCCATTTTTCACTTTCTGCGATATTGAACTTGTACCGTAAACCAGGTTCTTGTAAACAGAGCCGTCCCAACCTTTGGGGTGGCTGTGTCTTTTTGATTTTAATTTCCCTAAGCTATAGGACCATAAGTGGAAGTGCCCTAGGCTCTGTTGCTTTGTTTTTTAGATGTTTCAGGAAACACCATACACTTCTCCCGAGTGGCTGTTGGCAATTGACATCCCGCCCATCAGCATAACAAGGCTCCCAGTTCTCCATGGCCTGTCCTGCCTTTCTGGATTTTACACTTTGTTCAGATGGCCCTTTTGACCGGGGGGAAGTGAGACTTCATTGTAGTGCAGATTTCCTTTGCAAGCTTGCTTGGTTGGCCAAAAAGGGCGTATGCGTTTTTTCCTGAATATATTCAGGAAAAAACGCATACGCCCTTTTTGGCCAAGTGCATCATTGTGGACGTTCTGCCTCTTTTCCTATGCTTTCAATGCAATTCCAGTCTACCTTCTGAAATCGGTTTCCTGCAATTCTGCCCCGCTTTCAAGTCCTCTTGGCAGCCTTACTTCAGTATATTTTTGGACGATAGCTGTCATTTATAACTCTGCAGGTTTGTGAATTACAGTGCCCTTGAGCTCCTTTCTTCAACTCGCTTTCTCGTGAGCTGGCCGCAACACCGCAGGATGGCTTCAGGCCCTAATCTGGTTCCGGCACGGCACGCTGAGCCTTTGGTTAATTCCTCTTCCTGGTGGGAAATGAGAGTTAAATTTGCCCGTCCAGACACCTCCAGCTAGTCTGTCATTGGTTCTCCCTATTCCTGTTCATCTTCCACAGAAATTGCAAACTGGGCCAAACAGGAGGTTAAAGGCACTGACTCTCCAAGTCGGGAGAGTGTTAGTAAAGCGTCTGGCATGTTGCACCCGAGTACCAGGGGACGAAAACTGAGACATATTGGAACACGTCTCCCGATCACACGGTTGATCATACTCTGGGTTCCACATGCATGTTTTAGCTGAAGGAAGAATACCTTAAACCTGGAGAGTTGAGACCCGTGGAATGGGTACCATGCAATATGACTTCAAAGGGTCTTCATTTGCTCACCGAACCTCTCCAATCCTATCACTGCTGCGTTTATGCCCCTGTACACACACTTGATTCTCTTTCAGAGACATAGCAATCCATAGGTTTTAAGATACTTCCTAGTCAGGTACACTCTTAGGCATTTAATATGGGGTGTTGAGTCCATTTCGTTGAGCAAGGAGTAGCTCTTGTCTATTCCATATTTGGCTTAAGGAACTTTATCTGTGCTCATTTCAATCTCTGGTTTTATGCAGCACCCCAACTCACCTTTCCCCTTAAGCAAGCATAAGTTGGGTTTCTAAATTTGAGACCCTGTTCTGTTTTGTAATTCAGTTCCTGTGTAGCCAAGGTTACATTCCGTGTATTAGTGATATCTTATGATGTTTCTTTTTCTGTGTGACTTATTTCAGTTAGAATCATCGTACCTGAATCCACTCATTATGCTGCTACGGGCCTGATGACATAGATTTCATTGCTGAGTGATATTGCATTGTACGTAAGTACCACAACTTCTTTATCCATTTTTCACTTTCTGCGATATTGAACTTGTACCGTAAACCAGGTTCTTGTAAACAGAGCCGTCCCAACCTTTGGGGTGGCTGTGTCTTTTGATTTTAATTTCCCTAAGCTATAGGACCATAAGTGAAGTGCCCTAGGCTCTGTTGCTTTGTTTTTTAGATGTTTCAGGAAACACCATACACTTCTCCCGAGTGGCTGTTGGCAATTGACATCCCGCCCATCAGCATAACAAGGCTCCCAGTTCTCCATGGCCTGTCCTGCCTTTCTGGATTTTACACTTTGTTCAGATGGCCCTTTTGACCGGGGGGAAGTGAGACTTCATTGTAGTGCAGATTTCCTTTGCAAGCTTGCTTGGTTGGCCAAAAAGGGCGTATGCGTTTTTTCCTGAATATATTCAGGAAAAAACGCATACGCCCTTTTTGGCCAAGTGCATCATTGTGGACGTTCTGCCTCTTTTCCTATGCTTTCAATGCAATTCCAGTCTACCTCCTGAAATCGGTTTCCTGCAATTCTGCCCCGCTTTCAAGTCCTCTTGGCAGCCTTACTTCAGTATATTTTTGGACGATAGCTGTCATTTATAACTCTGCAGGTTTGTGAATTACAGTGCCCCTGAGCTCCTTTCTTCAACTCGCTTTCTCGTGAGCTGGCCGCAACACCGCAGGGTGGCTTCAGGCCCTAATCTGGTTCCGGCACGGCACGCTGAGCCTTTGGTTAATTCCTCTTCCTGGTGGGAAATGAGAGTTAAATTTGCCCGTCCAGACACCTCCAGCTAGTCTGTCATTGGTTCTCCCTATTCCTGTTCATCTTCCGCAGAAATTGCAAACTGGGCCAAACAGGAGGTTAAAGGCACTGACTCTCCAAGTCGGGAGAGTGTTAGTAAAGCGTCTGGAATGTTGCACCCGAGTACCAGGGGACGAAAACTGAGACATATTGGAACACGTCTCCCGATCACACGGTTGATCATACTCTGGGTTCCACATGCATGTTTTAGCTGAAGGAAGAATACCTTAAACCTGGAGAGTTGAGACCCGTGGAATGGGTACCATGCAATATGATTTCAAAGGGTCTTCATTTGCTCACCGAACCTCTCCAATCCTATCACTGCTGCGTTTATGCCCCTGTACACACACTTGATTCTCTTTCAGAGACATAGCAATCCGTAGGTTTTAAGATACTTCCTAGTCAGGTACACTCTTAGGCATTTAATATGGGGTGTTGAGTCCATTTCGTTGAGCAAGGAGTAGCTCTTGTCTATTCCATATTTGGCTTAAGGAACTTTATCTGTGCTCATTTCAATCTCTGGTTTTATGCAGCACCCCAACTCACCTTTCCCCTTAAGCAAGCATAAGTTGGGTTTCTAAATTTGAGACCCTGTTCTGTTTTGTAATTCAGTTCCTGTGTAGCCAAGTTTACATTCCGTGTATTAGTGATATCTTATGATGTTTCTTTTCCTGTGTGACTTATTTCAGTTAGAATCATCGTACCTGAATCCACTCATTATGCTGCTATGGGCCTGATGACATAGATTTCATTGCTGAGTGATACTGCATTGTACGTAAGTACCACAACTTCTTTATCCATTTTTCACTTTCTGCGATATTGAACTTGTACCGTAAACCAGGTTCTTGTAAACAGAGCCGTCCCAACCTTTGGGGTGGCTGTGTCTTTTGATTTTAATTTCCCTAAGCTATAGGACCATAAGTGGAAGTGCCCTAGGCTCTGTTGCTTTGTTTTTTAGATGTTTCAGGAAACACCATACACTTCTCCCGAGTGGCTGTTGGCAATTGACATCCCGCCCATCAGCATAACAAGGCTCCCAGTTCTCCATGGCCTGTCCTGCCTTTCTGGATTTTACACTTTGTTCAGATGGCCCTTTTGACCGGGGGGAAGTGAGACTTCATTGTAGTGCAGATTTCCTTTGCAAGCTTGCTTGGTTGGCCCAAAAGGGCGTATGCGTTTTTTCCTGAATATATTCAGGAAAAAACGCATACGCCCTTTTTGGCCAAGTGCATCATTGTGGACGTTCTGCCTCTTTTCCTATGCTTTCAATGCAATTCCAGTCTACCTCCTGAAATCGGTTTCCTGCAATTCTGCCCCGCTTTCAAGTCCTCTTGGCAGCCTTACTTCAGTATATTTTTGGACGATAGCTGTCATTTATAACTCTGCAGGTTTGTGAATTACAGTGCCCCTGAGCTCCTTTCTTCAACTCGCTTTCTCGTGAGCTGGCCGCAACACCGCAGGATGGCTTCAGGCCCTAATCTGGTTCCGGCACGGCACGCTGAGCCTTTGGTTAATTCCTCTTCCTGGTGGGAAATGAGAGTTAAATTTGCCCGTCCAGACACCTCCAGCTAGTCTGTCATTGGTTCTCCCTATTCCTGTTCATCTTCCACAGAAATTGCAAACTGGGCCAAACAGGAGGTTAAAGGCACTGACTCTCCAAGTCGGGAGAGTGTTAGTAAAGCGTCTGGAATGTTGCACCCGAGTACCAGGGGACGGAAACTGACACATATTGGAACACGTCTCCCGATCACACGGTTGATCATACTCTGGGTTCCACATGCATGTTTTAGCTGAAGGAAGAATACCTTAAACCTGGAGAGTTGAGACCCGTGGAATGGGTACCATGCAATATGACTTCAAAGGGTCTTCATTTGCTCACCGAACCTCTCCAATCCTATCACTGCTGCGTTTATGCCCCTGTACACACACTTGATTCTCTTTCAGAGACATAGCAATCCATAGGTTTTAAGATACTTCCTAGTCAGGTACACTCTTAGGCATTTAATATGGGGTGTTGAGTCCATTTCGTTGAGCAAGGAGTAGCTCTTGTCTATTCCATATTTGGCTTAAGGAACTTTATCTGTGCTCATTTCAATCTCTGGTTTTATGCAGCACCCCAACTCACCTTTCCCCTTAAGCAAGCATAAGTTGGGTTTCTAAATTTGAGACCCTGTTCTGTTTTGTAATTCAGTTCCTGTGTAGCCAAGTTTACATTCCGTGTATTAGTGATATCTTATGATGTTTCTTTTCCTGTGTGACTTATTTCAGTTAGAATCATCGTACCTGAATCCACTCATTATGCTGCTACGGGCCTGATGACATAGATTTCATTGCTGAGTGATATTGCATTGTACGTAAGTACCACAACTTCTTTATCCATTTTTCACTTTCTGCGATATTGAACTTGTACCGTAAACCAGGTTCTTGTAAACAGAGCCGTCCCAACCTTTGGGGTGGCTGTGTCTTTTGATTTTAATTTCCCTAAGCTATAGGACCATAAGTGGAAGTGCCCTAGGCTCTGTTGCTTTGTTTTTTAGATGTTTCAGGAAACACCATACACTTCTCTGGAGTGGCTGTTGGCAATTGACATCCCGCCCATCAGCATAACAAGGCTCCCAGTTCTCCATGGCCTGTCCTGCCTTTCTGGATTTTACACTTTTTTCAGATGGCCCTTTTGACCGGGGGGAAGTGAGACTTCATTGTAGTGCAGATTTCCTTTGCAAGCTTGCTTGGTTGGCCAAAAAGGGCGTATGCGTTTTTTCCTGAATATATTCAGGAAAAAACGCATACGCCCTTTTTGGCCAAGTGCATCATTGTGGACGTTCTGCCTCTTTTCCTATGCTTTAAATGCAATTCCAGTCTACCTCCTGAAATCGGTTTCCTGCAATTCTGCCCCGCTTTCAAGTCCTCTTGGCAGCCTTACTTCAGTATATTTTTGGACGATAGCTGTCATTTATAACTCTGCAGGTTTGTGAATTACAGTGCCCCTGAGCTCCTTTCTTCAACTCGCTTTCTCGTGAGCTGGCCGCAACACCGCAGGGTGGCTTCAGGCCCTAATCTGGTTCCGGCACGGCACGCTGAGCCTTTGGTTAATTCCTCTTCCTGGTGGGAAATGAGAGTTAAATTTGCCCGTCCAGACACCTCCAGCTAGTCTGTCATTGGTTCTCCCTATTCCTGTTCATCTTCCGCAGAAATTGCAAACTGGGCCAAACAGGAGGTTAAAGGCACTGACTCTCCAAGTCGGGAGAGTGTTAGTAAAGCGTCTGGAATGTTGCACCCGAGTACCAGGGGACGAAAACTGAGACATATTGGAACACGTCTCCCGATCACACGGTTGATCATACTCTGGGTTCCACATGCATGTTTTAGCTGAAGGAAGAATACCTTAAACCTGGAGAGTTGAGACCCATGGAATGGGTACCATGCAATATGACTTCAAAGGGTCTTCATTTGCTCACCGAACCTCTCCAATCCTATCACTGCTGCGTTTATGCCCCTGTACACACGCTTGATTCTCTTTCAGAGACATAGCAATCCATAGGTTTTAAGATACTTCCTAGTCAGGTACACTCTTAGGCATTTAATATGGGGTGTTGAGTCCATTTCGTTGAGCAAGGAGTAGCTCTTGTCTATTCCATATTTGGCTTAAGGAACTTTATCTGTGCTCATTTCAATCTCTGGTTTTATGCAGCACCCCAACTCACCTTTCCCCTTAAGCAAGCATAAGTTGGGTTTCTAAATTTGAGACCCTGTTCTGTTTTGTAATTCAGTTCCTGTGTAGCCAAGGTTACATTCCGTGTATTAGTGATATCTTATGATGTTTCTTTTCCTGTGTGACTTATTTCAGTTAGAATCATCGTACCTGAATCCACTCATTATGCTGCTACGGGCCTGATGACATAGATTTCATTGCTGAGTGATACTGCATTGTACGTAAGTACCACAACTTCTTTATCCATTTTTCACTTTCTGCGATATTGAACTTGTACCGTAAACCAGGTTCTTGTAAACAGAGCCGTCCCAACCTTTGGGGTGGCTGTGTCTTTTTGATTTTAATTTCCCTAAGCTATAGGACCATAAGTGGAAGTGCCCTAGGCTCTGTTGCTTTGTTTTTTAGATGTTTCAGGAAACACCATACACTTCTCTGGAGTGGCTGTTGGCAATTTACATCCCGCCCATCAGCATAACAAGGCTCCCAGTTCTCCATGGCCTGTCCTGCCTTTCTGGATTTTACACTTTGTTCAGATGGCCCTTTTGACCGGGGGGAAGTGAGACTTCATTGTAGTGCAGATTTCCTTTGCAAGCTTGCTTGGTTGGCCAAAAAGGGCGTATGCGTTTTTTCCTGAATATATTCAGGAAAAAACGCATACGCCCTTTTTGGCCAAGTGCATCATTGTGGACGTTCTGCCTCTTTTCCTATGCTTTCAATGCAATTCCAGTCTACCTCCTGAAATCGGTTTCCTGCAATTCTGCCCCGCTTTCAAGTCCTCTTGGCAGCCTTACTTCAGTATATTTTTGGACGATAGCTGTCATTTATAACTCTGCAGGTTTGTGAATTACAGTGCCCCTGAGCTCCTTTCTTCAACTCGCTTTCTCGTGAGCTGGCCGCAACACCGCAGGATGGCTTCAGGCCCTAATCTGGTTCCGGCACGGCACGCTGAGCCTTTGGTTAATTCCTCTTCCTGGTGGGAAATGAGAGTTAAATTTGCCCGTCCAGACACCTCCAGCTAGTCTGTCATTGGTTCTCCCTATTCCTGTTCATCTTCCGCAGAAATTGCAAACTGGGCCAAACAGGAGGTTAAAGGCACTGACTCTCCAAGTCGGGAGAGTGTTAGTAAAGCGTCTGGAATGTTGCACCCGAGTACCAGGGGACGAAAACTGAGACATATTGGAACACGTCTCCCGATCACACGGTTGATCATACTCTGGGTTCCACATGCATGTTTTAGCTGAAGGAAGAATACCTTAAACCTGGAGAGTTGAGACCCATGGAATGGGTACCATGCAATATGACTTCAAAGGGTCTTCATTTGCTCACCGAACCTCTCCAATCCTATCACTGCTGCGTTTATGCCCCTGTACACATGCTTGATTCTCTTTCAGAGACATAGCAATCCATAGGTTTTAAGATACTTCCTAGTCAGGTACACTCTTAGGCATTTAATATGGGGTGTTGAGTCCATTTCGTTGAGCAAGGAGTAGCTCTTGTCTATTCCATATTTGGCTTAAGGAACTTTATCTGTGCTCATTTCAATCTCTGGTTTTATGCAGCACCCCAACTCACCTTTCCCCTTAAGCAAGCATAAGTTGGGTTTCTAAATTTGAGACCCTGTTCTGTTTTGTAATTCAGTTCCTGTGTAGCCAAGGTTACATTCCGTGTATTAGTGATATCTTATGATGTTTCTTTTCCTGTGTGACTTATTTCAGTTAGAATCATCGTACCTGAATCCACTCATTATGCTGCTACGGGCCTGATGACATAGATTTCATTGCTGAGTGATACTGCATTGTACGTAAGTACCACAACTTCTTTATCCATTTTTCACTTTCTGCGATATTGAACTTGTACCGTAAACCAGGTTCTTGTAAACAGAGCCGTCCCAACCTTTGGGGTGGCTGTGTCTTTTTGATTTTAATTTCCCTAAGCTATAGGACCATAAGTGGAAGTGCCCTAGGCTCTGTTGCTTTGTTTTTTAGATGTTTCAGGAAACACCATACACTTCTCCCGAGTGGCTGTTGGCAATTTACATCCCGCCCATCAGCATAACAAGGCTCCCAGTTCTCCATGGCCTGTCCTGCCTTTCTGGATTTTACACTTTGTTCAGATGGCCCTTTTGACCGGGGGGAAGTGAGACTTCATTGTAGTGCAGATTTCCTTTGCAAGCTTGCTTGGTTGGCCAAAAAGGGCGTATGCGTTTTTTCCTGAATATATTCAGGAAAAAACGCATACGCCCTTTTTGGCCAAGTGCATCATTGTGGACGTTCTGCCTCTTTTCCTATGCTTTCAATGCAATTCCAGTCTACCTCCTGAAATCGGTTTCCTGCAATTCTGCCCCGCTTTCAAGTCCTCTTGGCAGCCTTACTTCAGTATATTTTTGGACGATAGCTGTCATTTATAACTCTGCAGGTTTGTGAATTACAGTGCCCCTGAGCTCCTTTCTTCAACTCGCTTTCTCGTGAGCTGGCCGCAACACCGCAGGATGGCTTCAGGCCCTAATCTGGTTCCGGCACGGCACGCTGAGCCTTTGGTTAATTCCTCTTCCTGGTGGGAAATGAGAGTTAAATTTGCCCGTCCAGACACCTCCAGCTAGTCTGTCATTGGTTCTCCCTATTCCTGTTCATCTTCCGCAGAAATTGCAAACTGGGCCAAACAGGAGGTTAAAGGCACTGACTCTCCAAGTCGGGAGAGTGTTAGTAAAGCGTCTGGAATGTTGCACCCGAGTACCAGGGGACGAAAACTGAGACATATTGGAACACGTCTCCCGATCACACGGTTGATCATACTCTGGGTTCCACATGCATGTTTTAGCTGAAGGAAGAATACCTTAAACCTGGAGAGTTGAGACCCATGGAATGGGTACCATGCAATATGACTTCAAAGGGTCTTCATTTGCTCACCGAACCTCTCCAATCCTATCACTGCTGCGTTTATGCCCCTGTACACACGCTTGATTCTCTTTCAGAGACATAGCAATCCATAGGTTTTAAGATACTTCCTAGTCAGGTACACTCTTAGGCATTTAATATGGGGTGTTGAGTCCATTTCGTTGAGCAAGGAGTAGCTCTTGTCTATTCCATATTTGGCTTAAGGAACTTTATCTGTGCTCATTTCAATCTCTGGTTTTATGCAGCACCCCAACTCACCTTTCCCCTTAAGCAAGCATAAGTTGGGTTTCTAAATTTGAGACCCTGTTCTGTTTTGTAATTCAGTTCCTGTGTAGCCAAGGTTACATTCCGTGTATTAGTGATATCTTATGATGTTTCTTTTCCTGTGTGACTTATTTCAGTTAGAATCATCGTACCTGAATCCACTCATTATGCTGCTACGGGCCTGATGACATAGATTTCATTGCTGAGTGATACTGCATTGTACGTAAGTACCACAACTTCTTTATCCATTTTTCACTTTCTGCGATATTGAACTTGTACCGTAAACCAGGTTCTTGTAAACAGAGCCGTCCCAACCTTTGGGGTGGCTGTGTCTTTTTGATTTTAATTTCCCTAAGCTATAGGACCATAAGTGGAAGTGCCCTAGGCTCTGTTGCTTTGTTTTTTAGATGTTTCAGGAAACACCATACACTTCTCCGGAGTGGCTGTTGGCAATTTACATCCCGCCCATCAGCATAACAAGGCTCCCAGTTCTCCATGGCCTGTCCTGCCTTTCTGGATTTTACACTTTGTTCAGATGGCCCTTTTGACCGGGGGGAAGTGAGACTTCATTGTAGTGCAGATTTCCTTTGCAAGCTTGCTTGGTTGGCCAAAAAGGGCGTATGCGTTTTTTCCTGAATATATTCAGGAAAAAACGCATACGCCCTTTTTGGCCAAGTGCATCATTGTGGACGTTCTGCCTCTTTTCCTATGCTTTCAATGCAATTCCAGTCTACCTCCTGAAATCGGTTTCCTGCAATTCTGCCCCGCTTTCAAGTCCTCTTGGCAGCCTTACTTCAGTATATTTTTGGACGATAGCTGTCATTTATAACTCTGCAGGTTTGTGAATTACAGTGCCCCTGAGCTCCTTTCTTCAACTCGCTTTCTCGTGAGCTGGCCGCAACACCGCAGGATGGCTTCAGGCCCTAATCTGGTTCCGGCACGGCACGCTGAGCCTTTGGTTAATTCCTCTTCCTGGTGGGAAATGAGAGTTAAATTTGCCCGTCCAGACACCTCCAGCTAGTCTGTCATTGGTTCTCCCTATTCCTGTTCATCTTCCGCAGAAATTGCAAACTGGGCCAAACAGGAGGTTAAAGGCACTGACTCTCCAAGTCGGGAGAGTGTTAGTAAAGCGTCTGGAATGTTGCACCCGAGTACCAGGGGACGAAAACTGAGACATATTGGAACACGTCTCCCGATCACACGGTTGATCATACTCTGGGTTCCACATGCATGTTTTAGCTGAAGGAAGAATACCTTAAACCTGGAGAGTTGAGACCCATGGAATGGGTACCATGCAATATGACTTCAAAGGGTCTTCATTTGCTCACCGAACCTCTCCAATCCTATCACTGCTGCGTTTATGCCCCTGTACACATGCTTGATTCTCTTTCAGAGACATAGCAATCCATAGGTTTTAAGATACTTCCTAGTCAGGTACACTCTTAGGCATTTAATATGGGGTGTTGAGTCCATTTCGTTGAGCAAGGAGTAGCTCTTGTCTATTCCATATTTGGCTTAAGGAACTTTATCTGTGCTCATTTCAATCTCTGGTTTTATGCAGCACCCCAACTCACCTTTCCCCTTAAGCAAGCATAAGTTGGGTTTCTAAATTTGAGACCCTGTTCTGTTTTGTAATTCAGTTCCTGTGTAGCCAAGGTTACATTCCGTGTATTAGTGATATCTTATGATGTTTCTTTTCCTGTGTGACTTATTTCAGTTAGAATCATCGTACCTGAATCCACTCATTATGCTGCTACGGGCCTGATGACATAGATTTCATTGCTGAGTGATACTGCATTGTACGTAAGTACCACAACTTCTTTATCCATTTTTCACTTTCTGCGATATTGAACTTGTACCGTAAACCAGGTTCTTGTAAACAGAGCCGTCCCAACCTTTGGGGTGGCTGTGTCTTTTTGATTTTAATTTCCCTAAGCTATAGGACCATAAGTGGAAGTGCCCTAGGCTCTGTTGCTTTGTTTTTTAGATGTTTCAGGAAACACCATACACTTCTCCGGAGTGGCTGTTGGCAATTGACATCCCGCCCATCAGCATAACAAGGCTCCCAGTTCTCCATGGCCTGTCCTGCCTTTCTGGATTTTACACTTTGTTCAGATGGCCCTTTTGACCGGGGGGAAGTGAGACTTCATTGTAGTGCAGATTTCCTTTGCAAGCTTGCTTGGTTGGCCAAAAAGGGCGTATGCGTTTTTTCCTGAATATATTCAGGAAAAAACGCATACGCCCTTTTTGGCCAAGTGCATCATTGTGGACGTTCTGCCTCTTTTCCTATGCTTTCAATGCAATTCCAGTCTACCTCCTGAAATCGGTTTCCTGCAATTCTGCCCCGCTTTCAAGTCCTCTTGGCAGCCTTACTTCAGTATATTTTTGGACGATAGCTGTCATTTATAACTCTGCAGGTTTGTGAATTACAGTGCCCCTGAGCTCCTTTCTTCAACTCGCTTTCTCGTGAGCTGGCCGCAACACCGCAGGATGGCTTCAGGCCCTAATCTGGTTCCGGCACGGCACGCTGAGCCTTTGGTTAATTCCTCTTCCTGGTGGGAAATGAGAGTTAAATTTGCCCGTCCAGACACCTCCAGCTAGTCTGTCATTGGTTCTCCCTATTCCTGTTCATCTTCCGCAGAAATTGCAAACTGGGCCAAACAGGAGGTTAAAGGCACTGACTCTCCAAGTCGGGAGAGTGTTAGTAAAGCGTCTGGAATGTTGCACCCGAGTACCAGGGGACGAAAACTGAGACATATTGGAACACGTCTCCCGATCACACGGTTGATCATACTCTGGGTTCCACATGCATGTTTTAGCTGAAGGAAGAATACCTTAAACCTGGAGAGTTGAGACCCATGGAATGGGTACCATGCAATATGACTTCAAAGGGTCTTTATTTGCTCACCGAACCTCTCCAATCCTATCACTGCTGCGTTTATGCCCCTGTACACACGCTTGATTCTCTTTCAGAGACATAGCAATCCATAGGTTTTAAGATACTTCCTAGTCAGGTACACTCTTAGGCATTTAATATGGGGTGTTGAGTCCATTTCGTTGAGCAAGGAGTAGCTCTTGTCTATTCCATATTTGGCTTAAGGAACTTTATCTGTGCTCATTTCAATCTCTGGTTTTATGCAGCACCCCAACTCACCTTTCCCCTTAAGCAAGCATAAGTTGGGTTTCTAAATTTGAGACCCTGTTCTGTTTTGTAATTCAGTTCCTGTGTAGCCAAGGTTACATTCCGTGTATTAGTGATATCTTATGATGTTTCTTTTCCTGTGTGACTTATTTCAGTTAGAATCATCGTACCTGAATCCACTCATTATGCTGCTACGGGCCTGATGACATAGATTTCATTGCTGAGTGATACTGCATTGTACGTAAGTACCACAACTTCTTTATCCATTTTTCACTTTCTGCGATATTGAACTTGTACCGTAAACCAGGTTCTTGTAAACAGAGCCGTCCCAACCTTTGGGGTGGCTGTGTCTTTTTGATTTTAATTTCCCTAAGCTATAGGACCATAAGTGGAAGTGCCCTAGGCTCTGTTGCTTTGTTTTTTAGATGTTTCAGGAAACACCATACACTTCTCCGGAGTGGCTGTTGGCAATTTACATCCCGCCCATCAGCATAACAAGGCTCCCAGTTCTCCATGGCCTGTCCTGCCTTTCTGGATTTTACACTTTGTTCAGATGGCCCTTTTGACCGGGGGGAAGTGAGACTTCATTGTAGTGCAGATTTCCTTTGCAAGCTTGCTTGGTTGGCCAAAAAGGGCGTATGCGTTTTTTCCTGAATATATTCAGGAAAAAACGCATACGCCCTTTTTGGCCAAGTGCATCATTGTGGACGTTCTGCCTCTTTTCCTATGCTTTCAATGCAATTCCAGTCTACCTCCTGAAATCGGTTTCCTGCAATTCTGCCCCGCTTTCAAGTCCTCTTGGCAGCCTTACTTCAGTATATTTTTGGACGATAGCTGTCATTTATAACTCTGCAGGTTTGTGAATTACAGTGCCCCTGAGCTCCTTTCTTCAACTCGCTTTCTCGTGAGCTGGCCGCAACACCGCAGGATGGCTTCAGGCCCTAATCTGGTTCCGGCACGGCACGCTGAGCCTTTGGTTAATTCCTCTTCCTGGTGGGAAATGAGAGTTAAATTTGCCCGTCCAGACACCTCCAGCTAGTCTGTCATTGGTTCTCCCTATTCCTGTTCATCTTCCGCAGAAATTGCAAACTAGGCCAAACAGGAGGTGAAAGGCACTGACTCTCCAAGTCGGGAGAGTGTTAGTAAAGCGTCTGGAATGTTGCACCCGAGTACCAGGGGACGAAAACTGAGACATATTGGAACACGTCTCCCGATCACACGGTTGATCATACTCTGGGTTCCACATGCATGTTTTAGCTGAAGGAAGAATACCTTAAACCTGGAGAGTTGAGACCCATGGAATGGGTACCATGAAATATGACTTCAAAGGGTCTTCATTTGCTCACCGAACCTCTCCAATCCTATCACTGCTGCGTTTATGCCCCTGTACACACGCTTGATTCTCTTTCAGAGACATAGCAATCCATAGGTTTTAAGATACTTCCTAGTCAGGTACACTCTTAGGCATTTAATATGGGGTGTTGAGTCCATTTCGTTGAGCAAGGAGTAGCTCTTGTCTATTCCATATTTGGCTTAAGGAACTTTATCTGTGCTCATTTCAATCTCTGGTTTCATGCAGCACCCCAACTCACCTTTCCCCTTAAGCAAGCATAAGTTGGGTTTCTAAATTTGAGACCCTGTTCTGTTTTGTAATTCAGTTCCTGTGTAGCCAAGGTTACATTCCGTGTATTAGTGATATCTTATGATGTTTCTTTTCCTGTGTGACTTATTTCAGTTAGAATCATCGTACCTGAATCCACTCATTATGCTGCTACGGGCCTGATGACATAGATTTCATTGCTGAGTGATACTGCATTGTACGTAAGTACCACAACTTCTTTATCCATTTTTCACTTTCTGCGATATTGAACTTGTACCGTAAACCAGGTTCTTGTAAACAGAGCCGTCCCAACCTTTGGGGTGGCTGTGTCTTTTTGATTTTAATTTCCCTAAGCTATAGGACCATAAGTGGAAGTGCCCTAGGCTCTGTTGCTTTGTTTTTTAGATGTTTCAGGAAACAGCATACACTTCTCCCGAGTGGCTGTTGGCAATTTACATCCCGCCCATCAGCATAACAAGGCTCCCAGTTCTCCATGGCCTGTCCTGCCTTTCTGGATTTTACACTTTGTTCAGATGGCCCTTTTGACCGGGGGGAAGTGAGACTTCATTGTAGTGCAGATTTCCTTTGCAAGCTTGCTTGGTTGGCCAAAAAGGGCGTATGCGTTTTTTCCTGAATATATTCAGGAAAAAACGCATACGCCCTTTTTGGCCAAGTGCATCATTGTGGACGTTCTGCCTCTTTTCCTATGCTTTCAATGCAATTCCAGTCTACCTCCTGAAATCGGTTTCCTGCAATTCTGCCCCGCTTTCAAGTCCTCTTGGCAGCCTTACTTCAGTATATTTTTGGACGATAGCTGTCATTTATAACTCTGCAGGTTTGTGAATTACAGTGCCCCTGAGCTCCTTTCTTCAACTCGCTTTCTCGTGAGCTGGCCGCAACACCGCAGGATGGCTTCAGGCCCTAATCTGGTTCCGGCACGGCACGCTGAGCCTTTGGTTAATTCCTCTTCCTGGTGGGAAATGAGAGTTAAATTTGCCCGTCCAGACACCTCCAGCTAGTCTGTCATTGGTTCTCCCTATTCCTGTTCATCTTCCGCAGAAATTGCAAACTGGGCCAAACAGGAGGTTAAAGGCACTGACTCTCCAAGTCGGGAGAGTGTTAGTAAAGCGTCTGGAATGTTGCACCCGAGTACCAGGGGACGAAAACTGAGACATATTGGAACACGTCTCCCGATCACACGGTTGATCATACTCTGGGTTCCACATGCATGTTTTAGCTGAAGGAAGAATACCTTAAACCTGGAGAGTTGAGACCCATGGAATGGGTACCATGCAATATGACTTCAAAGGGTCTTCATTTGCTCACCGAACCTCTCCAATCCTATCACTGCTGCGTTTATGCCCCTGTACACACGCTTGATTCTCTTTCAGAGACATAGCAATCCATAGGTTTTAAGATACTTCCTAGTCAGGTACACTCTTAGGCATTTAATATGGGGTGTTGAGTCCATTTCGTTGAGCAAGGAGTAGCTCTTGTCTATTCCATATTTGGCTTAAGGAACTTTATCTGTGCTCATTTCAATCTCTGGTTTTATGCAGCACCCCAACTCACCTTTCCCCTTAAGCAAGCATAAGTTGGGTTTCTAAATTTGAGACCCTGTTCTGTTTTGTAATTCAGTTCCTGTGTAGCCAAGGTTACATTCCGTGTATTAGTGATATCTTATGATGTTTCTTTTCCTGTGTGACTTATTTCAGTTAGAATCATCGTACCTGAATCCACTCATTATGCTGCTACGGGCCTGATGACATAGATTTCATTGCTGAGTGATACTGCATTGTACGTAAGTACCACAACTTCTTTATCCATTTTTCACTTTCTGCGATATTGAACTTGTACCGTAAACCAGGTTCTTGTAAACAGAGCCGTCCCAACCTTTGGGGTGGCTGTGTCTTTTTGATTTTAATTTCCCTAAGCTATAGGACCATAAGTGGAAGTGCCCTAGGCTCTGTTGCTTTGTTTTTTAGATGTTTCAGGAAACACCATACACTTCTCCCGAGTGGCTGTTGGCAATTGACATCCCGCCCATCAGCATAACAAGGCTCCCAGTTCTCCATGGCCTGTCCTGCCTTTCTGGATTTTACACTTTGTTCAGATGGCCCTTTTGACCGGGGGGAAGTGAGACTTCATTGTAGTGCAGATTTCCTTTGCAAGCTTGCTTGGTTGGCCAAAAAGGGCGTATGCGTTTTTTCCTGAATATATTCAGGAAAAAACGCATACGCCCTTTTTGGCCAAGTGCATCATTGTGGACGTTCTGCCTCTTTTCCTATGCTTTCAATGCAATTCCAGTCTACCTCCTGAAATCGGTTTCCTGCAATTCTGCCCCGCTTTCAAGTCCTCTTGGCAGCCTTACTTCAGTATATTTTTGGACGATAGCTGTCATTTATAACTCTGCAGGTTTGTGAATTACAGTGCCCCTGAGCTCCTTTCTTCAACTCGCTTTCTCGTGAGCTGGCCGCAACACCGCAGGATGGCTTCAGGCCCTAATCTGGTTCCGGCACGGCACGCTGAGCCTTTGGTTAATTCCTCTTCCTGGTGGGAAATGAGAGTTAAATTTGCCCGTCCAGACACCTCCAGCTAGTCTGTCATTGGTTCTCCCTATTCCTGTTCATCTTCCGCAGAAATTGCAAACTGGGCCAAACAGGAGGTTAAAGGCACTGACTCTCCAAGTCGGGAGAGTGTTAGTAAAGCGTCTGGCATGTTGCACCCGAGTACCAAGGGACGAAAACTGAGACATATTGGAACACGTCTCCCGATCACACGGTTGATCATACTCTGGGTTCCACATGCATGTTTTAGCTGAAGGAAGAATACCTTCAACCTGGAGAGTTGAGACCCGTGGAATGGGTACCATGCAATATGACTTCAAAGGGTCTTCATTTGCTCACGGAACCTCTCCAATCCTATCACTGCTGCGTTTATGCCCCTGTACACACACTTGATTCTCTTTCAGAGACATAGCAATCCATAGGTTTTAAGATACTTCCTAGTCAGGTACACTCTTAGGCATTTAATATGGGGTGTTGAGTCCATTTCGTTGAGCAAGGAGTAGCTCTTGTCTATTCCATATTTGGCTTAAGGAACTTTATCTGTGCTCATTTCAATCTCTGGTTTTATGCAGCACCCCAACTCACCTTTCCCCTTAAGCAAGCATAAGTTGGTTTTCTAAATTTGAGACCCTGTTCTGTTTTGTAATTCAGTTCCTGTGTAGCCAAGTTTACATTCCGTGTATTAGTGATATCTTATGATGTTTCTTTTCCTGTGTGACTTATTTCAGTTAGAATCATCGTACCTGAATCCACTCATTATGCTGCTACGGGCCTGATGACATAGATTTCATTGCTGAGTGATATTGCATTGTACGTAAGTACCACAACTTCTTTATCCATTTTTCACTTTCTGCGATATTGAACTTGTACCGTAAACCAGGTTCTTGTAAACAGAGCCGTCCCAACCTTTGGGGTAGCTGTGTCTTTTGATTTTAATTTCCCTAAGCTATAGGACCATAAGTGGAAGTGCCCTAGGCTCTGTTGCTTTGTTTTTTAGATGTTTCAGGAAACACCATACACTTCTCCCGAGTGGCTGTTGGCAATTGACATCCCGCCCATCAGCATAACAAGGCTCCCAGTTCTCCATGGCCTGTCCTGCCTTTCTGGATTTTACACTTTTTTCAGATGGCCCTTTTGACCGGGGGGAAGTGAGACTTCATTGTAGTGCAGATTTCCTTTGCAAGCTTGCTTGGTTGGCCAAAAAGGGCGTATGCGTTTTTTCCTGAATATATTCAGGAAAAAACGCATACGCCCTTTTTGGCCAAGTGCATCATTGTGGACGTTCTGCCTCTTTTCCTATGCTTTAAATGCAATTCCAGTCTACCTCCTGAAATCGGTTTCCTGCAATTCTGCCCCGCTTTCAAGTCCTCTTGGCAGCCTTACTTCAGTATATTTTTGGACGATAGCTGTCATTTATAACTCTGCAGGTTTGTGAATTACAGTGCCCCTGAGCTCCTTTCTTCAACTCGCTTTCTCGTGAGCTGGCCGCAACACCGCAGGATGGCTTCAGGCCCTAATCTGGTTCTGGCACGGCACGCTGAGCCTTTGGTTAATTCCTCTTCCTGGTGGGAAATGAGAGTTAAATTTGCCCGTCCAGACACCTCCAGCTAGTCTGTCATTGGTTCTCCCTATTCCTGTTCATCTTCCGCAGAAATTGCAAACTTGGCCAAACAGGAGGTTAAAGGCACTGACTCTCCAAGTCGGGAGAGTGTTAGTAAAGCGTCTGGCATGTTTTACCCGAGTACCAGGGGACGAAAACTGAGACATATTGGAACACGTCTCCCGATCACACGGTTGATCATACTCTGGGTTCCACATGCATGTTTTAGCTGAAGGAAGAATACCTTAAACCTGGAGAGTTGAGACCCGTGGAATGGGTACCATGCAATATGACTTCAAAGGGTCTTCATTTGCTCACCGAACCTCTCCAATCCTATCACTGCTGCGTTTATGCCCCTGCACACACGCTTGATTTTCTTTCGGAGACATAGCAATCCATAGGTTTTAAGATACTTCCTAGTCAGGTATATTCTTAGGTGTTTAATATGGGGTGTTGAATCCATTTCGTTGAGCAAGGAGTAGCTCTTGTCTATTCCATATTTTGCTTAAGGAACTTTATCTGTGCTCATTTCAATCTCTGGTTTTATGCAGCACCCCAACTCACCTTTCCCCTTAAGCAAGCATAAGTTGGGTTTCTAAATTTGAGACCCTGTTCTGTTTTGTAATTCAGTTCCTGTGTAGCCAAGGTTACATTCCGTGTATTAGTGATATCTTATGATGTTTCTTTTTCTGTGTGACTTATTTCAGTTAGAATCATCATACCTGAATCCACTCATTATGCTGCTACGGGCCTGATGACATAGATTTCCTTGCTGAGTAATACTGCATTGTACGTAAGTACCACAACTTCTTTATCCATTTTTCACTTTCTGCGATATTGAACTTGTAACGTAAACCAGGTTCTTGTAAACAGAGCCGTCCCAACTTTTGGGGTGGCTGTGTCTTTTGATTTTAATTTCCCTAAGCTATAGGACCATAAGTGGAAGTGCCCTAGGCTCTGTTGCTTTGTTTTTTAGATGTTTCAGGAAACACCATACACTTCTCCCGAGTGGCTGTTGGCAATTGACATCCCGCCCATCAGCATAACAAGGCTCCCAGTTCTCCATGGCCTGTCCTGCCTTTCTGGATTTTACACTTTGTTCAGATGGCCCTTTTGACCGGGGGGAAGTGAGACTTCATTGTAGTGCAGATTTCCTTTGCAAGCTTGCTTGGTTGGCCAAAAAGGGCGTATGCGTTTTTTCCTGAATATATTCAGGAAAAAACGCATACGCCCTTTTTGGCCAAGTGCATCATTGTGGACGTTCTGCCTCTTTTCCTATGCTTTCAATGCAATTCCAGTCTACCTCCTGAAATCGGTTTCCTGCAATTCTGCCCCGCTTTCAAGTCCTCTTGGCAGCCTTACTTCAGTATATTTTTGGACGATAGCTGTCATTTATAACTCTGCAGGTTTGTGAATTACAGTGCCCCTGAGCTCCTTTCTTCAACTCGCTTTCTCGTGAGCTGGCCGCAACACCGCAGGATGGCTTCAGGCCCTAATCTGGTTCCGGCACGGCACGCTGAGCCTTTGGTTAATTCCTCTTCCTGGTGGGAAATGAGAGTTAAATTTGCCCGTCCAGACACCTCCAGCTAGTCTGTCATTGGTTCTCCCTATTCCTGTTCATCTTCCGCAGAAATTGCAAACTGGGCCAAACAGGAGGTTAAAGGCACTGACTCTCCAAGTCGGGAGAGTGTTAGTAAAGCGTCTGGAATGTTGCACCCGAGTACCAGGGGACGAAAACTGACACATATTGGAACACGTCTCCCGATCACACGGTTGATCATACTCTGGGTTCCACATGCATGTTTTAGCTGAAGGAAGAATACCTTAAACCTGGAGAGTTGAGACCCGTGGAATGGGTACCATGCAATATGACTTCAAAGGGTCTTCATTTGCTCACCGAACCTCTCCAATCCTATCACTGCTGCGTTTATGCCCCTGTACACACACTTGATTCTCTTTCAGAGACATAGCAATCCATAGGTTTTAAGATACTGCCTAGTCAGGTACACTCTTAGGCATTTAATATGGGGTGTTGAGTCCATTTCGTTGAGCAAGGAGTAGCTCTTGTCTATTCCATATTTGGCTTAAGGAACTTTATCTGTGCTCATTTCAATCTCTGGTTTTATGCAGCACCCCAACTCACCTTTCCCCTTAAGCAAGCATAAGTTGGGTTTCTTAATTTGAGACCCTGTTCTGTTTTGTAATTCAGTTCCTGTGTAGCCAAGGTTACATTCCGTGTATTAGTGATATCTTATGATGTTTCTTTTCCTGTGTGACTTATTTCAGTTAGAATCATCGTACCTGAATGCACTCATTATGCTGCTACGGGCCTGATGACATAGATTTCATTGCTGAGTGATACTGCATTGTACGTAAGTACCACAACTTCTTTATCCATTTTTCACTTTCTGCGATATTGAACTTGTACCGTAAACCAGGTTCTTGTAAACAGAGCCGTCCCAACCTTTGGGGTGGCTGTGTCTTTTTGATTTTAATTTCCCTAAGCTATAGGACCATAAGTGGAAGTGCCCTAGGCTCTGTTGCTTTGTTTTTTAGATGTTTCAGGAAACACCATACACTTCTCCCGAGTGGCTGTTGGCAATTGACATCCCACCCATCAGCATAACAAGGCTCCCAGTTCTCCATGGCCTGTCCTGCCTTTCTGGATTTTACACTTTTTTCAGATGGCCCTTTTGACCGGGGGGAAGTGAGACTTCATTGTAGTGCAGATTTCCTTTGCAAGCTTGCTTGGTTGGCCAAAAAGGGCGTATGCGTTTTTTCCTGAATATATTCAGGAAAAAACGCATACGCCCTTTTTGGCCAAGTGCATCATTGTGGACGTTCTGCCTCTTTTCCTATGCTTTCAATGCAATTCCAGTCTACCTCCTGAAATCGGTTTCCTGCAATTCTGCCCCGCTTTCAAGTCCTCTTGGCAGCCTTACTTCAGTATATTTTTGGACGATAGCTGTCATTTATAACTCTGCAGGTTTGTGAATTACAGTGCCCCTGAGCTCCTTTCTTCAACTCGCTTTCTCGTGAGCTGGCCGCAACACCGCAGGATGGCTTCAGGCCCTAATCTGGTTCTGGCACGGCATGCTGAGCCTTTGGTTAATTCCTCTTCCTGGTGGGAAATGAGAGTTAAATTTGCCCGTCCAGACACCTCCAGCTAGTCTGTCATTGGTTCTCCCTATTCCTGTTCATCTTCCGCAGAAATTGCAAACTGGGCCAAACAGGAGGTTAAAGGCACTGACTCTCCAAGTCGGGAGAGTGTTAGTAAAGCGTCTGGCATGTTGCACCCGAGTACCAGGGGACGAAAACTGAGACATATTGGAACACGTCTCCCGATCACACGGTTGATCATACTCTGGGTTCCACATGCATGTTTTAGCTGAAGGAAGAATTCCTTAAACCTGGAGAGTTGAGACCCGTGGAATGGGTACCATGCAATATGACTTCAAAGGGTCTTCATTTGCTCACCGAACCTCTCCAATCCTATCACTGCTGCGTTTATGCCCCTGCACACACGCTTGATTTTCTTTCGGAGACATAGCAATCCATAGGTTTTAAGATAATTCCTAGTCAGGTATATTCTTAGGTGTTTAATATGGGGTGTTGAATCCATTTCGTTGAGCAAGGAGTAGCTCTTGTCTATTCCATATTTGGCTTAAGGAACTTTATCTGTGCTCATTTCAATCTCTGGTTTTATGCAGCACCCCAACTCACCTTTCCCCTTAAGCAAGCATAAGTTGGGTTTCTAAATTTGAGACCCTGTTCTGTTTTGTAATTCAGTTCCTGTGTAGCCAAGGTTACATTCCGTGTATTAGTGATATCTTATGATGTTTCTTTTTCTGTGTGACTTATTTCAGTTAGAATCATCATACCTGAATCCACTCATTATGCTGCTACGGGCCTGATGACATAGATTTCCTTGCTGAGTGATACTGCATTGTACGTAAGTACCACAACTTCTTTATCCATTTTTCACTTTCTGCGATATTGAACTTGTAACGTAAACCAGGTTCTTGTAAACAGAGCCGTCCCAACTTTTGGGGTGGCTGTGTCTTTTGATTTTAATTTCCCTAAGCTATAGGACCATAAGTGGAAGTGCCCTAGGCTCTGTTGCTTTGTTTTTTAGATGTTTCAGGAAACACCATACACTTCTCCCGAGTGGCTGTTGGCAATTTACATCCCGCCCATCAGCATAACAAGGCTCCCAGTTCTCCATGGCCTGTCCTGCCTTTCTGGATTTTACACCTTTTTCAGATGGCCCTTTTGACCTGGGGGAAGTGAGACTTCATTGTAGTGCAGATTTCCTTTGCAAGCTTGCTTGGTTGGCCAAAAAGGGCGTATGCGTTTTTTCCTGAATATATTCAGGAAAAAACGCATACGCCCTTTTTGGCCAAGTGCATCATTGTGGACGTTCTGCCTCTTTTCCTATGCTTTAAATGCAATTCCAGTCTACCTCCTGAAATCGGTTTCCTGCAATTCTGCCCCACTTTCAAGTCCTCTTGGCAGCCTTACTTCAGTATATTTTTGGACGATAGCTGTCATTTATAACTCTGCAGGTTTGTGAATTACAGTGCCCCTGAGCTCCTTTCTTCAACTGGCTTTCTCGTGAGCTGGCCGCAACACCGCAGGATGGCTTCAGGCCCTAATCTGGTTCCGGCACGGCACGCTGAGCCTTTGGTTAATTCCTCTTCCTGGTGGGAAATGAGAGTTAAATTTGCCCGTCCAGACACCTCCATCTAGTCTGTCATTGGTTCTCCCTATTCCTGTTCATCTTCCGCAGAAATTGCAAACTGGGCCAAAAAGGAGGTTAAAGGCACTGACTGTCCAAGTCGGGAGAGTGTTAGTAAAGCGTCTGGAATGTTGCACCCGAGTACCAGGGGACGAAAACTGAGACATATTGGAACACGTCTCCCGATCACACGGTTGATCATACTCTGGGTTCCACATGCATGTTTTAGCTGAAGGAAGAATACCTTAAACCTGGAGAGTTGAGACCCATGGAATGGGTACCATGCAATATGACTTCAAAGGGTCTTCATTTGCTCACCGAACCTCTCCAATCCTATCACTGCTGCGTTTATGCCCCTGTACACACGCTTGATTCTCTTTCAGAGACATAGCATTCCATAGGTTTTAAGATACTTCCTAGTCAGGTACACTCTTAGGCATTTAATATGGGGTGTTGAGTCCATTTCGTTGAGCAAGGAGTAGCTCTTGTCTATTCCATATTTGGCTTAAGGAACTTTATCTGTGCTCATTTCAATCTCTGGTTTTATGCAGCACCCCAACTCACCTTTCCCCTTAAGCAAGCATAAGTTGGGTTTTTAAATTTGAGACCCTGTTCTGTTTTGTAATTCAGTTCCTGTGTAGCCAAGGTTACATTCCGTGTATTAGTGATATCTTATGATGTTTCTTTTCCTCTGTGACTTATTTCAGTTAGAATCATCATACCTGAATCCACTCATTATGCTGCTACGGGCCTGATGACATAGATTTCATTGCTGAGTGATACTGCATTGTACGTAAGTACCACAACTTCTTTATCCATTTTCCACTTTCTGCGATATTGAACTTGTACCGTAAACCAGGTTCTTGTAAACAGAGCCGTCCCAACTTTTGGGGTGGCTGTGTCTTTTGATTTTAATTTCCCTAAGCTATAGGACCATAAGTGGAAGTGCCCTAGGCTCTGTTGCTTTGTTTTTTAGATGTTTCAGGAAACACCATACACTTCTCCCGAGTGGCTGTTGGCAATTGACATCCCGCCCATCAGCATAACAAGGCTCCCAGTTCTCCATGGCCTGTCCTGCCTTTCTGGATTTTACACTTTTTTCAGATGGCCCTTTTGACCGGGGGGAAGTGAGACTTCATTGTAGTGCAGATTTCCTTTGCAAGCTTGCTTGGTTGGCCAAAAAGGGCGTATGCGTTTTTTCCTGAATATATTCAGGAAAAAACGCATACGCCCTTTTTGGCCAAGTGCATCATTGTGGACGTTCTGCCTCTTTTCCTATGCTTTAAATGCAATTCCAGTCTACCTCCTGAAATCGGTTTCCTGCAATTCTGCCCCGCTTTCAAGTCCTCTTGGCAGCCTTACTTCAGTATATTTTTGGACGATAGCTGTCATTTATAACTCTGCAGGTTTGTGAATTACAGTGCCCCTGAGCTCCTTTCTTCAACTCGCTTTCTCGTGAGCTGGCCGCAACACCGCAGGATGGCTTCAGGCCCTAATCTGGTTCTGGCACGGCACGCTGAGCCTTTGGTTAATTCCTCTTCCTGGTGGGAAATGAGAGTTAAATTTGCCCGTCCAGACACCTCCAGCTAGTCTGTCATTGGTTCTCCCTATTCCTGTTCATCTTCCGCAGAAATTGCAAACTGGGCCAAACAGGAGGTTAAAGGCACTGACTCTCCAAGTCGGGAGAGTGTTAGTAAAGCGTCTGGCATGTTGCACCCGAGTACCAGGGGACGAAAACTGAGACATATTGGAACACGTCTCCCGATCACACGGTTGATCATACTCTGGGTTCCACATGCATGTTTTAGCTGAAGGAAGAATACCTTAAACCTGGAGAGTTGAGACCCGTGGAATGGGTACCATGCAATATGACTTCAAAGGGTCTTCATTTGCTCACCGAACCTCTCCAATCCTATCACTGCTGCGTTTATGCCCCTGTACACACACTTGATTCTCTTTCAGAGACATAGCAATCCATAGGTTTTAAGATACTTCCTAGTCAGGTACACTCTTAGGCATTTAATATGGGGTGTTGAGTCCATTTCGTTGAGCAAGGAGTAGCTCTTGTCTATTCCATATTTGGCTTAAGGAACTTTATCTGTGCTCATTTCAATCTCTGGTTTTATGCAGCACCCCAACTCACCTTTCCCCTTAAGCAAGCATAAGTTGGGTTTCTTAATTTGAGACCCTGTTCTGTTTTGTAATTCAGTTCCTGTGTAGCCAAGGTTACATTCCGTGTATTAGTGATATCTTATGATGTTTCTTTTCCTCTGTGATTTATTTCAGTTAGAATCATCATACCTGAATCCACTCATTATGCTGCTACGGGCCTGATGACATAGATTTAATTGCTGAGTGATACTGCATTGTACGTAAGTACCACAACTTCTTTATCCATTTTCCACTTTCTGCGATATTGAACTTGTACCGTAAACCAGGTTCTTGTAAACAGAGCCGTCCCAACCTTTGGGGTGGCTGTGTCTTTTGATTTTAATTTCCCTAAGCTATAGGACCATAAGTGGAAGTGCCCTAGGCTCTGTTGCTTTGTTTTTTAGATGTTTCAGGAAACACCATACACTTCTCCCGAGTGGCTGTTGGCAATTGACATCCCGCCCATCAGCATAACAAGGCTCCCAGTTCTCCATGGCCTGTCCTGCCTTTCTGGATTTTACACTTTTTTCAGATGGCCCTTTTGACCTGGGGGAAGTGAGACTTCATTGTAGTGCAGATTTCCTTTGCAAGCTTGCTTGGTTGGCCAAAAAGGGCGTATGCGTTTTTTCCTGAATATATTCAGGAAAAAACGCATACGCCCTTTTTGGCCAAGTGCATCATTGTGGACGTTCTGCCTCTTTTCCTATGCTTTCAATGCAATTCCAGTCTACCTCCTGAAATCGGTTTCCTGCAATTCTGCCCCGCTTTCAAGTCCTCTTGGCAGCCTTACTTCAGTATATTTTTGGACGATAGCTGTCATTTATAACTCTGCAGGTTTGTGAATTACAGTGCCCCTGAGCTCCTTTCTTCAACTCGCTTTCTCGTGAGCTGGCCACAACACCGCAGGATGGCTTCAGGCCCTAATCTGGTTCCGGCACGGCACGCTGAGCCTTTGGTTAATTCCTCTTCCTGGTGGGAAATGAGAGTTAAATTTGCCCGTCCAGACACCTCCAGCTAGTCTGTCATTGGTTCTCCCTATTCCTGTTCATCTTCCGCAGAAATTGCAAACTGGGCCAAACAGGAGGTTAAAGGCACTGACTCTCCAAGTCGGGAGAGTGTTAGTAAAGCGTCTGGCATGTTGCACCCGAGTACCAGGGGACGAAAACTGAGACATATTGGAACACGTCTCCCGATCACACGGTTGATCATACTCTGGGTTCCACATGCATGTTTTAGCTGAAGGAAGAATACCTTAAACCTGGAGAGTTGAGACCCGTGGAATGGGTACCATGCAATATGACTTCAAAGGGTCTTCATTTGCTCACCGAACCTCTCCAATCCTATCACTGCTGCGTTTATGCCCCTGTACACACACTTGATTCTCTTTCAGAGACATAGCAATCCATAGGTTTTAAGATACTTCCTAGTCAGGTACACTCTTAGGCATTTAATATGGGGTGTTGAGTCCATTTCGTTGAGCAAGGAGTAGCTCTTGTCTATTCCATATTTGGCTTAAGGAACTTTATCTGTGCTCATTTCAATCTCTGGTTTTATGCAGCACCCCAACTCACCTTTCCCCTTAAGCAAGCATAAGTTGGGTTTCTTAATTTGAGACCCTGTTCTGTTTTGTAATTCAGTTCCTGTGTAGCCAAGGTTACATTCCGTGTATTAGTGATATCTTATGATGTTTCTTTTTCTGTGTGACTTATTTCAGTTAGAATCATCATACCTGAATCCACTCATTATGCTGCTACGGGCCTGATGACATAGATTTAATTGCTGAGTGATACTGCATTGTACGTAAGTACCACAACTTCTTTATCCATTTTCCACTTTCTGCGATATTGAACTTGTACCGTAAACCAGGTTCTTGTAAACAGAGCCGTCCCAACCTTTGGGGTGGCTGTGTCTTTTTGATTTTAATTTCCCTAAGCTATAGGACCATAAGTGGAAGTGCCCTAGGCTCTGTTGCTTTGTTTTTTAGATGTTTCAGGAAACACCATACACTTCTCCCGAGTGGCTGTTGGCAATTGACATCCCGCCCATCAGCATAACAAGGCTCCCAGTTCTCCATGGCCTGTCCTGCCTTTCTGGATTTTACACTTTTTTCAGATGGCCCTTTTGACCTGGGGGAAGTGAGACTTCATTGTAGTGCAGATTTCCTTTGCAAGCTTGCTTGGTTGGCCAAAAAGGGCGTATGCGTTTTTTCCTGAATATATTCAGGAAAAAACGCATACGCCCTTTTTGGCCAAGTGCATCATTGTGGACGTTCTGCCTCTTTTCCTATGCTTTCAATGCAATTCCAGTCTACCTCCTGAAATCGGTTTCCTGCAATTCTGCCCCGCTTTCAAGTCCTCTTGGCAGCCTTACTTCAGTATATTTTTGGACGATAGCTGTCATTTATAACTCTGCAGGTTTGTGAATTACAGTGCCCCAGAGCTCCTTTCTTCAACTCGCTTTCTCGTGAGCTGGCCGCAACACCGCAGGATGACTTCAGGCCCTAATCTGGTTCTGGCACGGCACGCTGAGCCTTTGGTTAATTCCTCTTCCTGGTGGGAAATGAGAGTTAAATTTGCCCGTCCAGACACCTCCAGCTAGTCTGTCATTGGTTCTCCCTATTCCTGTTCATCTTCCGCAGAAATTGCAAACTGGGCCAAACAGGAGGTTAAAGGCACTGACTCTCCAAGTCGGGAGAGTGTTAGTAAAGCGTCTGGAATATTGCACCCGAGTACCAGGGGACGAAAACTGAGACATATTGGAACACGTCTCCCGATCACACGGTTGATCATACTCTGGGTTCCACATGCATGTTTTAGCTGAAGGAAGAATACCTTAAACCTGGAGAGTTGAGACCCGTGGAATGGGTACCATGCAATATGACTTCAAAGGGTCTTCATTTGCTCACCGAACCTCTCCAATCCTATCACTGCTGCGTTTATGCCCCTGTACACACACTTGATTCTCTTTCAGAGACATAGCAATCCATAGGTTTTAAGATACTTCCTAGTCAGGTACACTCTTAGGCATTTAATATGGGGTGTTGAGTCCATTTCGTTGAGCAAGGAGTAGCTCTTGTCTATTCCATATTTGGCTTAAGGAACTTTATCTGTGCTCATTTCAATCTCTGGTTTTATGCAGCACCCCAACTCACCTTTCCCCTTAAGCAAGCATAAGTTGGGTTTCTTAATTTGAGACCCTGTTCTGTTTTGTAATTCAGTTCCTGTGTAGCCAAGGTTACATTCCGTGTATTAGTGATATCTTATGATGTTTCTTTTCCTCTGTGACTTATTTCAGTTAGAATCATCATACCTGAATCCACTCATTATGCTGCTACGGGCCTGATGACATAGATTTAATTGCTGAGTGATACTGCATTGTACGTAAGTACCACAACTTCTTTATCCATTTTCCACTTTCTGCGATATTGAACTTGTACCGTAAACCAGGTTCTTGTAAACAGAGCCGTCCCAACCTTTGGGGTGGCTGTGTCTTTTGATTTTAATTTCCCTAAGCTATAGGACCATAAGTGGAAGTGCCCTAGGCTCTGTTGCTTTGTTTTTTAGATGTTTCAGGAAACACCATACACTTCTCCCGAGTGGCTGTTGGCAATTGACATCCCGCCCATCAGCATAACAAGGCTCCCAGTTCTCCATGGCCTGTCCTGCCTTTCTGGATTTTACACTTTTTTCAGATGGCCCTTTTGACCGGGGGGAAGTGAGACTTCATTGTAGTGCAGATTTCCTTTGCAAGCTTGCTTGGTTGGCCAAAAAGGGCGTATGCGTTTTTTCCTGAATATATTCAGGAAAAAACGCATACGCCCTTTTTGGCCAAGTGCATCATTGTGGACGTTCTGCCTCTTTTCCTATGCTTTCAATGCAATTCCAGTCTACCTCCTGAAATCGGTTTCCTGCAATTCTGCCCCGCTTTCAAGTCCTCTTGGCAGCCTTACTTCAGTATATTTTTGGACGATAGCTGTCATTTATAACTCTGCAGGTTTGTGAATTACAGTGCCCCTGAGCTCCTTTCTTCAACTCGCTTTCTCGTGAGCTGGCCGCAACACCGCAGGATGGCTTCAGGCCCTAATCTGGTTCCGGCACGGCACGCTGAGCCTTTGGTTAATTCCTCTTCCTGGTGGGAAATGAGAGTTAAATTTGCCCGTCCAGACACCTCCAGCTAGTCTGTCATTGGTTCTCCCTATTCCTGTTCATCTTCCGCAGAAATTGCAAACTGGGCCAAACAGGAGGTTAAAGGCACTGACTCTCCAAGTCGGGAGAGTGTTAGTAAAGCGTCTGGCATGTTGCACCCGAGTACCAGGGGACGAAAACTGAGACATATTGGAACACGTCTCCCGATCACACGGTTGATCATACTCTGGGTTCCACATGCATGTTTTAGCTGAAGGAAGAATACCTTAAACCTGGAGAGTTGAGACCCGTGGAATGGGTACCATGCAATATGACTTCAAAGGGTCTTCATTTGCTCACCGAACCTCTCCAATCCTATCACTGCTGCGTTTATGCCCCTGTACACACACTTGATTCTCTTTCAGAGACATAGCAATCCATAGGTTTTAAGATACTTCCTAGTCAGGTACACTCTTAGGCATTTAATATGGGGTGTTGAGTCCATTTCGTTGAGCAAGGAGTAGCTCTTGTCTATTCCATATTTGGCTTAAGGAACTTTATCTGTGCTCATTTCAATCTCTGGTTTTATGCAGCACCCCAACTCACCTTTCCCCTTAAGCAAGCATAAGTTGGGTTTCTTAATTTGAGACCCTGTTCTGTTTTGTAATTCAGTTCCTGTGTAGCCAAGGTTACATTCCGTGTATTAGTGATATCTTATGATGTTTCTTTTCCTGTGTGACTTATTTCAGTTAGAATCATCATACCTGAATCCACTCATTATGCTGCTACGGGCCTGATGACATAGATTTCATTGCTGAGTGATACTGCATTGTACGTAAGTACCACAACTTCTTTATCCATTTTTCGCTTTCTGCGATATTGAACTTGTACCGTAAACCAGGTTCTTGTAAACAGAGCCGTCCCAACCTTTGGGGTGGCTGTGTCTTTTGATTTTAATTTCCCTAAGCTATAGGACCATAAGTGGAAGTGCCCTA
Organism: Lagenorhynchus albirostris; assembly: GCF_949774975.1. Lineage (NCBI taxonomy): Eukaryota > Metazoa > Chordata > Mammalia > Artiodactyla > Delphinidae > Lagenorhynchus > Lagenorhynchus albirostris. The sequence goes on along the minus strand of NW_026783369.1, from coordinate 665,491 downwards.
GGCTCTGTTGCTTTGTTTTTTAGATGTTTCAGGAAACACCATACACTTCTCCCGAGTGGCTGTTGGCAATTTACATCCCGCCCATCAGCATAACAAGGCTCCCAGTTCTCCATGGCCTGTCCTGCCTTTCTGGATTTTACACTTTGTTCAGATGGCCCTTTTGACCGGGGGGAAGTGAGACTTCATTGTAGTGCAGATTTCCTTTGCAAGCTTGCTTGGTTGGCCAAAAAGGGCGTATGCGTTTTTTCCTGAATATATTCAGGAAAAAACGCATACGCCCTTTTTGGCCAAGTGCATCATTGTGGACGTTCTGCCTCTTTTCCTATGCTTTAAATGCAATTCCAGTCTACCTCCTGAAATCGGTTTCCTGCAATTCTGCCCCGCTTTCAAGTCCTCTTGGCAGCCTTACTTCAGTATATTTTTGGACGATAGCTGTCATTTATAACTCTGCAGGTTTGTGAATTACAGTGCCCCTGAGCTCCTTTCTTCAACTCGCTTTCTCGTGAGCTGCCCGCAACACCGCAGGATTGCTTCAAGCCCTAATCTTGTTCCGGCACGGCACGCTGAGCCTTTGGTTAATTGCTCTACCTGGTGGGAAATGAGAGTTAAATTTGCCCATCCAGACACCTCCATCTAGTCTGTCATTGGTTCTCCCTATTCCTGTTCATCTTCCGCAGAAATTGCAAACTGGGCCAAACAGGAGGTTAAAGGCACTGACTCTCCAAGTCGGGAGAGTGTTAGTAAAGCGTCTGGAATGTTGCACCCGAGTACCAGGGGACGAAAACTGAGACATATTGAAACACGTCTCCCGATCACACGGTTGATCATACTCTGGGTTCCACATGCATGTTTTAGCTGAAGGAAGAATACCTTAAACCTGGAGAGTTGAGACCCGTGGAATGGGTACCATGCAATATGACTTCAAAGGGTCTTCATTTGCTCACCGAACCTCTCCAATCCTATCACTGCTGCGTTTATGCCCCTGTACACACACTTGATTCTCTTTCAGAGACATAGCAATCCATAGGTTTTAAGATACTTCCTAGTCAGGTACACTCTTAGGCATTTAATATGGGGTGTTGAGTCCATTTCGTTGAGCAAGGAGTAGCTCTTGTCTATTCCATATTTGGCTTAAGGAACTTTATCTGTGCTCATTTCAATCTCTGGTTTTATGCAGCACCCCAACTCACCTTTCCCCTTAAGCAAGCATAAGTTGGGTTTCTAAATTTGAGACCCTGTTCTGTTTTGTAATTCAGTTCCTGTGTAGCCAAGGTTACATTCCGTGTATTAGTGATATCTTATGATGTTTCTTTTTCTGTGTGACTTATTTCAGTTAGAATCATCATACCTGAATCCACTCATTATGCTGCTACGGGCCTGATGACATAGATTTCATTGCTGAATAATACTGGATTGTATGTAAGTACCACAACTTCTTTATCCATTTTTCACTTTCTGCGATATTGAACTTGTACCGTAAACCAGGTTCTTGTAAACAGAGCCGTCCCAACCTTTGGGGTGGCTGTGTCTTTTGATTTTAATTTCCCTAAGCTATAGGACCATAAGTGGAAGTGCCCTAGGCTCTGTTGCTTTGTTTTTTAGATGTTTCAGGAAACACCATACACTTCTCCCGAGTGGCTGTTGGCAATTTACATCCCGCCCATCAGCATAACAAGGCTCCCAGTTCTCCATGGCCTGTCCTGCCTTTCTGGATTTTACACTTTGTTCAGATGGCCCTTTTGACCGGGGGGAAGTGAGACTTCATTGTAGTGCAGATTTCCTTTGCAAGCTTGCTTGGTTGGCCAAAAAGGGCGTATGCGTTTTTTCCTGAATATATTCAGGAAAAAACGCATACGCCCTTTTTGGCCAAGTGCATCATTGTGGACGTTCTGCCTCTTTTCCTATGCTTTAAATGCAATTCCAATCTACCTCCTGAAATCTGTTTCCTGCAATTCTGCCCCGCATTCAAGTCCTCTTGGCAGCCTTACTTCAGTATATTTTTGGACGATAGCTGTCATTTATAACTCTGCAGGTTTGTGAATTACAGTGCCCCTGAGCTCCTTTCTTCAACTCGCTTTCTCGTGAGCTGGCCGCAACACCGCAGGATGGCTTCAGGCCCTAATCTGGTTCCGGCACGGTACGCTGAGCCTTTGGTTAATTCCTCTTCCTGGTGGGAAATGAGAGTTAAATTTGCCCGTCCAGACACCTCCAGCTAGTCTGTCATTGGTTCTCCCTATTCCTGTTCATCTTCCGCAGAAATTGCAAACTGGGCCAAACAGGAGGTTAAAGGCACTGACTCTCCAAGTCGGGAGAGTGTTAGTAAAGCGTCTGGCATGTTGCACCCGAGTACCAGGGGACGAAAACTGAGACATATTGGAACACGTCTCCCGATCACACGGTTGATCATACTCTGGGTTCCACATGCATGTTTTAGCTGAAGGAAGAATACCTTAAACCTGGAGAGTTGAGACCCGTGGAATGGGTACCATGCAATATGACTTCAAAGGGTCTTCATTTGCTCACCGAACCTCTCCAATCCTATCACTGCTGCGTTTATGCCCCTGTACACACACTTGATTCTCTTTCAGAGACATAGCAATCCATAGGTTTTAAGATACTTCCTAGTCAGGTACACTCTTAAGCATTTAATATGGGGTGTTGAGTCCATTTCGTTGAGCAAGGAGTAGCTCTTGTCTATTCCATATTTGGCTTAAGGAACTTTATCTGTGCTCATTTCAATCTCTGGTTTTATGCAGCACCCCAACTCACCTTTCCCCTTAAGCAAGCATAAGTTGGGTTTCTTAATTTGAGACCCTGTTCTGTTTTGTAATTCAGTTCCTGTGTAGCCAAGGTTACATTCCGTGTATTAGTGATATCTTATGATGTTTCTTTTCCTGTGTGACTTATTTCAGTTAGAATCATCATACCTGAATCCACTCATTATGCTGCTACGGGCCTGATGACATAGATTTCATTGCTGAGTGATACTGCATTGTACGTAAGTACCACAACTTCTTTATCCATTTTTCACTTTCTGCGATATTGAACTTGTACCGTAAACCAGGTTCTTGTAAACAGAGCCGTCCCAACCTTTGGGGTGGCTGTGTCTTTTTGATTTTAATTTCCCTAAGCTATAGGACCATAAGTGGAAGTGCCCTAGGCTCTGTTGCTTTGTTTTTTAGATGTTTCATGAAACACCATACACTTCTCCCGAGTGGCTGTTGGCAATTTACATCCCGGCCATCAGCATAACAAGGCTCCCAGTTCTCCATGGCCTGTCCTGCCTTTCTGGATTTTACACCTTTTTCAGATGGCCCTTTTGACCGGGGGGAAGTGAGACTTCATTGTAGTGCAGATTTCCTTTGCAAGCTTGCTTGGTTGGCCAGAAAGGGCGTATGCGTTTTTTCCTGAATATATTCAGGAAAAAACGCATACGCCCTTTTTGGCCAAGTGCATCATTGTGGACGTTCTGCCTCTTTTCCTATGCTTTAAATGCAATTCCAGTCTACCTCCTGAAATCGGTTTCCTGCAATTCTGCCCCGCTTTCAAGTCCTCTTGGCAGCCTTACTTCAGTATATTTTTGGACGATAGCTGTCATTTATAACTCTGCAGGTTTGTGAATTACAGTGCCCCTGAGCTCCTTTCTTCAACTCGCTTTCTCGTGAGCTGGCCGCAACACCGCAGGATGGCTTCAGGCCCTAATCTGGTTCCGGCACGGCACGCTGAGCCTTTGGTTAATTCCTCTTCCTGGTGGGAAATGAGAGTTAAATTTGCCCGTCCAGACACCTCCAACTAGTCTCTCATTGGTTCTCCCTATTCCTGTTCATCTTCCGCAGAAATTGCAAACTGGGCCAAACAGGAGGTTAAAGGCGCTGACTCTCCAAGTCGGGAGAGTGTTAGTAAAGCGTCTGGAATGTTGCACCGGAGTACCAGGGGACGAAAACTGAAACATATTGGAACACATCTCCCGATCACACGGTTGATCATACTCTGGGTTCCACATGCATGTTTTAGCTGAAGGAAGAATACCTTAAACCTGGAGAGTTGAGACCCGTGGAATGGGTACCATGCAATATGACTTCAAAGGGTCTTCATTTGCTCACCGAACCTCTCCAATCTTATCACTGCTGCGTTTATGCCCCTGTACACACACTTGATTCTCTTTCGGAGACATAGCAGTCCATAGCTTTTAAGATACTTCCTAGTCAGGTATATTATTAGGTGTTTAATATGGGGTGTTGAATCCATTTCGTTGAGCAAGGAGTAGCTCATGTCTATTCCATATTTGGCTTAAGGAACTTTATCTGTGCTCATTTCAATCTCTGGTTTTATGCAGCACCCCAACTCACCTTTCCCCTTAAGCAAGCATAAGTTGGTTTTCTAAATTTGAGACCCTGTTCTGTTTTGCAATTCAGTTCCTGTGTAGCCAAGTTTACATTCCGTGTATTAGTGATATCTTATGATGTTTCTTTTTCTGTGTGACTTATTTCAGTTAGAATCATCATACCTGAATCCACTCATTATGCTGCTACGGGCCTGATGACATAGATTTCCTTGCTGAGTGATATTGCATTGTACGTAAGTACCACAACTTCTTTATCCATTTTTCACTTTCTGTGATATTGAACTTGTACCGTAAACCAGTTTCTTGTAAACAGAGCCGTCCCAACCTTTGGGGTGGCTGTGTCTTTTTGATTTTAATTTCCCTAAGCTATAGGACCATAAGTGGAAGTGCCCTAGGCTCTGTTGCTTTGTTTTTTAGATGTTTCAGGAAACACCATACACTTCTCCCGAGTGGCTGTTGGCAATTGACATCCCGCCCATCAGCATAACAAGGCTCCCAGTTCTCCATGGCCTGTCCTGCCTTTCTGGATTTTACACTTTTTTCAGATGGCCCTTTTGACCGGGGGGAAGTGAGACTTCATTGTAGTGCAGATTTCCTTTGCAAGCTTGCTTGGTTGGCCAAAAAGGGCGTATGCGTTTTTTCCTGAATATATTCAGGAAAAAACGCATACGCCCTTTTTGGCCAAGTGCATCATTGTGGACGTTCTGCCTCTTTTCCTATGCTTTCAATGCAATTCCAGTCTACCTCCTGAAATCGGTTTCCTGCAATTCTGCCCCGCTTTCAAGTCCTCTTGGCAGCCTTACTTCAGTATATTTTTGGACGATAGCTGTCATTTATAACTCTGCAGGTTTGTGAATTACAGTGCCCCTGAGCTCCTTTCTTCAACTCGCTTTCTCGTGAGCTGGCCGCAACACCGCAGGATGGCTTCAGGCCCTAATCTGGTTCCGGCACGGCACGCTGAGCCTTTGGTTAATTCCTCTTCCTGGTGGGAAATGAGAGTTAAATTTGCCCGTCCAGACACCTCCAGCTAGTCTCTCATTG